>NC_051846.1:108810825-108867488 GCF_002237135.1 Teleopsis dalmanni | reverse complement strand
TCATTCGTTATACTATTCACTTGCTCAATGGTTCCATGTTTTTCCCTAAAACCAAACTGGTGGGAGGGTATTAAGTTTTGAATGTTAAGGAACGGTTTTAGCTTTAAAAGCAGTGCTCTTTCAAAGAGCTTAGAAAGGCATGGCAGTAAGCTTATTGGTCTGTATGAAGAGGCAAGTGTGGGATCTTTACCTATTTTATGAATCATAATAATCATGATTGTTTTCTACTCTGTTGGGTAAAAACCAAATTTAATAATAGCATTAAAAAGTCTTGTGATAAAATTTATAGCCAAAAGGGGTTAGTTTTTTATCATGATGGGTGAGATATTATCATATCCCGGTACCTTTTTGCAATCTGACTTATTTGTGATTATTTGGACAAGATCATTGGCCGTGATATTCATGTCAATAGATGGTACTGGTGGATCTTGAGTGGGAAAGTCATAATGTCCTGTTGCAGGATTTGGTTGTATCACCTCTTTTAGGTAATCAGCAAAAACGGTAGATTTTTCTTCATCATTTCACGTCCAGTTTCCGAGAGAGTTATGTTACTTATTGGAGAATCGGATTCTATGGGGGAATTTATACCTTTGCTAGCATTCCACAAGGATGAATGGTTTTTGTCATTTGAACATAGGTTTTGAATATGATTATATTGCCTGATTTTGGTTTAATTACTTAATGCAGATCTAAGTCTCCTTTGGGATTCCTTAAATAAGTTTTTTGCCAAAGGGGACCTAGATTTTTTCCATTCACGCCTTAATCTACGTTTTTGTAAAATTAAATTCTCTATGTCATTATTTGTAAGTATTTTATTGAATCTGTATATTTTATTGTCTTTAGTGGTGGAGTTTTCTTCTGCTGAAATCAGAATTGAGTTCAAAACCGAGGTTGCATCCTCAATATGAGACTTACACGTTATCTTGTAATTTGTGTCAATGTGTGAATTAATGTACTTTTTATATTTGACCCAGTTTGTTCTAGGACTTGTAAGGCTATAGGAACAGTCGTATAACTGAGGACCATCAAGTAAGCAAAATGTGACTGGGAAATGGACAGAAAACAAATCGCAGCTAGTGTATGTTGAGGTAAAATTTTTGCTTATGCCTTTGGTCACGGCGAAGTCTATTAGGTCTGGTATTTTATTGTTATCAGCAGACCAATATGTTAACTGCCCAGGAGAAATTACGTCTAATGCATTTTTTCTATTTAGAATGGAATTGTGGAGGTGTTTTCCTTTTGAATTACAGAGTCGTGAACCCCAATACGTGTGCTTAGCGTTGTAGTCTCCCGCCGCAGATAATCTTTCACCTAGAGTTAAGAAGTAATCCGTAAATTGGAGCTTAGTAATGTTGAAGCGAGGGGGGCAGTAAACTGCTGATAAAGTTAAATTTTTTCCTTTGTACTTAAGGCATATTGATGTTGCTTGCATATAGTTATGAGCATATGCACCTAGAAAATTGTGTTTTAGACGCCTTCGTATTAAAATACCTGTACCACCATGTGCTTTGCCATCTGGGTGATTGGTTTTATAGAATAAATAACCAGGAATAGAAAAGAAATTTTTGTTTGTTAGATGTGTTTCTGACCGAGGTATTACATCCCCACTTTCTCGGAACATAAAATTTGTGAGTTCAAGTTTATGATGGCTTAAAACGTTTGCATTCCATGTACAAATTTTTAAAGTATTTATTTATTAGACAAAAACATTTGCATTAATTGGCTTTGCATTTTAACTATCTCGTTAAGAGTAGTTTGCATGATTGACATGAATTGAGTTAAGCTTTGGGTGAGAGTGGAGATCATCATTTCCAAACTATTACTTTGAACTGGAGGGGCTTGTTGCTTGTCAGATTTAACGACATTAGCATATGAAACACCTGGTGTAACAGGCCTAGAAGTTAAAGGTTGAGGTACTTCAACTAATTTAATAGGGTTGCTTCTTGTAGGATTACGCAACGCTTCTTTCTGCAGAGCTAACCTGTGCTTCAGTTCTTTATAAATAGGACAGCTTCTGTAGTTTGCAGTGTGATTTCCACTGCAAGTGCTACATTTTTTGGAGTTGGTATTCTTTAATGCTTTTTTATCGCATTCGGAACTATGGTGAAGCTCATCACAAGCTACGCACACTGTACGAAGAGCGCAATATGACTTAGTATGGCCATACTCTTGGCAGTTTGTGTATTGCACCGGCCCATTTCTTTTGTGGGGCTCCTCAACGCTAATTCGGTCAAGTGAATACTGTAGGTTGTAGATGGGATGGCTCTCATTTTTTTTAAGCTTAGAAGCTTCCGGGTGAAGTTCAACTTTGAACATAGGTTGTGGGATTTTATCTTTGTTAACAATATTTATAACTGCTCTAGCGCTAAAGCCTTTTTCGCTTAGGGCATTTGTTATCTCAATGGGTTCTACATCTGATTCGATACCTTTAATTACGACAACATGGCCCTTACTACTCTTTAGTTGGTATGTGTAGTAATTTTTTTTGCTGTCTTCGAAATATTTGGTTATGACTCTAAAATTGTTTTCAGTGTCGATTTGGATTTTGGTTTCGTGTATATTGCCCCTAGTTATAGGAACAATATGAAAAGTATTATTTCCAATCAGACTTGCAAGGATTGTAACTAGGTTATTTGAGCTGCGTTCACGCAAGTAGATTGGAGGCGGTTTAAAATTTTTGTTAATAGGCTGATTAGCTTCTTCTGTAGTTTCAGCTAATTCAGCAAATCTATTGCCAGAAATAATGTTTGTAGTTGCACTATCTTTGATAGTTTTAGTTATTTTAGCACTTTTGAATTGCTTTTTTGAGGACTAAGTTTGCGTTTCATATTTACATAGCGTTCTATGCCTGTTTGGACCTTTATTTTATTTTTTGGACTCGCTAAGTCGGAAAACGCAAGCGAAGTTGCTGAAGGTGCAATGTTTGACAAGCTTTTGTCAGTTTGTGTAGTTTTCAGAGGCAACGTATTCGATGCGTCTATTACCAAATAAGCATTACGTTTACTTGGAATGCTTATCGTATGTCTTCTTACTAGATTTTGATTGCTCATTTGCATACGTGGTTATATATGCAAATAGCAGGTGTGCTATAAGATTTACTTAATTTAACTACTATTAATATTAATTGATATTAAATTAAATTAACTATATAAATATAAGTAAAATTAAATTAA
Source organism: Teleopsis dalmanni (assembly GCF_002237135.1). Lineage (NCBI taxonomy): Eukaryota > Metazoa > Arthropoda > Insecta > Diptera > Diopsidae > Teleopsis > Teleopsis dalmanni. Next base: position 108,864,315 of record NC_051846.1, on the reverse strand, counting down.
ATTAATATAAAAAAGAAAATAATGAAAATAAAAATGAAGATGTAAAAATAAAATGAAAATGTGTAAAATATTATACTTTATATTCTAATAATTAAACATATAAATAAAAACAAAAAGAGAGAAAAAAGAATAATAATTATACTAAGAATAATAATAATAATAATAATAATAATAATAAAAAAATAATAATAATTAATAAAATAAATATCTTTAAATTCCAAAATCCAATGTTAGCAAGTATGTTGGTTTTGATGTTTTGTTGTGTTTTGATATGGTGTGATGTGATGAATTGCGGGCTTCCAATTACAGCTTTTGTGGAACATGTTTGTAATAAAATACTAGCTGTCTCTATCAGCACTTTTTTGTTTTGTTTATATGTACCCAAAACCGCACTGATATTTTGTTTGAATGCTTGCTCACTTTTTATTTTTTTATTTTGAGCTTTAGAAAATAATTTGCTGTCTCTGTCAGCTATTTGAGTTTTTTTATATTAAAGTTGTGCAAATCAACAAAAATCGAAAAAGCGCGCGCTATTTTCAAATTAATATTTTATGCACTTTTAACTTTTGGGAATTGTTTTTTTTGTCCGAGAATGTTCTGTTTTTTATTTTTGTATTAATAACAAAAGTAATTCTTTTAAAAGTGATTGTTATTTGCTTGTCCGCTCACTCCGCGCTTTCATGTAAAAAGTAAAAATGTAAACAAACATTTGCAAACGTCAAAAATGTCAGAATGAAATTCGCTGCAAAAAGATGCACAAGGAAGCTTTTGTGCAAAAGTGTTAAAGTGCAGTAAGTTCAACTAAGATCAACTCAAAGCTTTGTGTACTTTACACATAAAGTTCAAGAGGATGCGTATAACAGACGGCGCAATTTGCTAAGAATTTAGTGTGCCTTGTATGATCACTCGGTGGCATTGTATGTCAACATATAAAATGAATATAAATATAAAATAAATATTAAAAATCACAGTGGCGGTTTTAAGCCTAGGTGTATAATCTATTAAAATATATATATTATTGTTTACGAGTGCATGGGCGGTTTTAAGTCCAGGCGCGGAGACACTTTATATATATATTCAATATAACAAGACCCCGTTTCGTCCAGTAGGTACTCATCAAGTAGGATAATCACCGAAATTATACTAGGGTACAACCACGAAAACGGATCAGCCACCACTGTGAACTCTACAGGGACAGCTCCCAAATACAGCTGGTCACAAGGAAACATCTCAAGTTATATCTAATTAAATTTAACCAACCTCTTTGAAATACGACTAAGGAAATACATTCAAAATTTGCATGCGTTTAAAATCTCAACTTATTGAAATACGATTGAAGGAATAACAATCTACATAAAGCCATCTTATATAAATCGTTGAAAATTGTACAAATTGTTAATCTCAAGGTTTTATCTAGCTACGTTTAATTGAAGAAATAATAATCTATATAAAGCTATCTTATATAAATCATTGAAAATTGTACAAATTGTTAATCTCAAGGTTTATCTAGTTACGTTTATTTGAATTCTTTTCTTTATTACATATTACTTTCATGAATTGTTAATATTTTAAATAAATCTGCATTGAAAATTTAACCGCCGTACTTTTATTCTACGAAGTCATGTCCCCGCGAATATAAATTTATTGTGACGACTCTGGACAACGGCTGAGGATACCCCAGCGAAACATTTTTTTTGAACGCACCAAAAAGTGTCGTTACAAACTATAATATACAAAATATTTACATTGTGATTTAATAAATATAAGTTTTATATTACAAAAATATAAATTAAAAACTTTAAAAAATTATAAATACAAGTTTAAATATTATATATGTAAATAAATCATTATCATCATATGAATTTACAAAAGACAAATAAAAATATATGTAGATGTCATCAAACAAATATATATTTTTAACATAAGAGTCTTAACAAATCTTTTTAATTTTGAAATGCTATTGCGGCATTCACTTTAAAATTAGTGGATTGAAATATACATGACAATACCATAAAAATTGTAAAATTTTAATTTTAATGTAATTTTAAAATGAAATATATCCTTATAAACAGGGTCAAAATACTATGTGGATTGCTCCTATTACAACAGATACAAGGGCGAATGTTTTTTAGCTTCTCATATAAAAATTGAGCGATACCAACTTTGTGATAATTTTTACCAAAATATTGGCAAAATTCATTATCTAATTTTTTAACATAATCAACGAAGGCCTTTGGTGGATGCACTAAATTGCAATCTTTAAATTGTTTCGCAAGAGTTGTAACGACACAAAATTTTATTAATTAAAATTTGATCGTTACAATGTCGTGGGTATGGTCACATAACACTCAACAGGCATTACTCACTTGAATTGATTAACTCAAAGATTCCTGTATTAAAAAAAAATAAAATTTGTTAAATAGTGATAAAAACATTAACAAACTAACTCACCGCAATCCATTGCCGGCAGTAACATAAATTTGCACGGAACAAACTAATTTTAAAATAAATTTTCACTATCACTTGAATAAACACGTTGACCAGCACAACATTTTATTGGAAAAAACAAATAAGATCAAAACAAGATGTTAATAACGAGACCTGTCAAACTAAGAAAGCTTTTGCTCATAGGTGTGGAACGAAAGCAAAGCTCAGTCAAAAACAATTCCTAACTTCCACATGAATTGGAGATAGAATTCGCCGTAAAGCGGAATTTTAACTGGTGCATTGCAGTGGGATCAGCTAACGAGCTTTGATCAATGGTCGTTGAACTTTAACGTAGCTACAGCTGATACCGTTGACCGTTGACGATATAAAATTGCGTGCACCAGGAAGAAGGCTTCTTGTTCGGTTTCTACGCAGTGACATAGCTATAGTTTAACACTATCGATTTCGGTAGCGGAGGTGCAAGTAACTGACTACTGGATATTGGATAAATAAAATTTTATAAAGAGAATTTAATATTATATTATAGAACGTAAAATATCACTAATGAATTGTTTGAAATTAAATTTTAAAAAGATATTTTAATATTAGATTAAATAACGTAAAATATCACTAATAAATTGGTTAAAATTAAATTTTGCAAAGAGATTCTATATTTTTTTTGGAAAAAAAGCAAAACTGTGTTGTGCAAACGAAATAAGTAAACGCAAACTGTTAAAAGAAAAAATTCCTTAAATAAGGTAAAATATAATTAAAAATTAAATTTTATAAAGAGATTTTAATATTATATTAAATAACGTAAAATATCACTAATAAATTGTTTAAAATTAAATTTTATAAAGAGATACTATTTTTTTGGAAAAAAAAACCAAAACTGTGATGTGCAAACGAAATAAGTAAACGCAAACTGTTAGAAGAAAATTTCTCAAATAAGTAAACTATAACCAATGAATTGTTTAAAAAAATTAAATTTTGTAAAGAGATATTTTTTGAAAAAGAAACAAAACTTTGTGATATGTAAACGATTAAAGTAAATTAAGTTTCATAGAAAGTTCTAAAATTGTGAATATAGAAGGAAACGTAAACTGTTAAAAGAAAATTACTCAAATAAGTAAACTATAACCAATGAATTGTTTAAAAAATTAAATTTTGTAAAGAGATATTTTTTTTTGAAAAAGAAACAAAACTTTGTGATATGTAAACGATTAAAGTAAATTAAGCTTCATAGAAAGTTCTAAATTATTGAATATAGAAGGAAACATAAACTGTTAAGAGAAAATCACTTAAATACAAGAACTAAGACAAAGTAAATTGTAAAACAAAAGAATTTAAATTTTAATAATATAGCACGTAAAATATCATGAATTGTGTTTGAGTTGTTTAAAACTAAATTTTATAAAGCGATATATTTTTTTTTGGAAAAATAATTTTTTTTTAAATAGCTAATGTCAATACTGAAAGAAAAATAATAAATATATATTTACAAATTGTATAAAATTAAATACATTGAGTATAATTTTGTTGATTGGAAATATTTTGTATGTAAAGGCGTTTGGCTATTAACTCCCAAGAATACAGGTGAATGTTCATAAGTGACGAGTGGTTAAAGGTAAATCTGTAGGTAGCTATCGCAAATAGGGTTGAAGGATTGAATTAAAGGTTGAAAAGAAGAGCGAGATTCAGGGCTTCAACAGTTACTGAATCTAGGCTGCGCGGGGTGTAACACACGTAGCTTGAACAGTTACGTGTGTCTATACCATAGTGTCGGAAGGGGTAGGTTGCTTTAACGGTAACCTAACGTCTCTGACCCCTGGACGCTTTAACAGTGTACACGGAAGGGCGTGTTGTCTACGACCTGCAATACATCACATGTAGCTTTAACAGTCACGTGTGCTTGTATCGAGAGGGGCCGAGTATCGAGAGGGGTTCAGCTGTGTAGATCGATTTAGTTTGCTTTCAATTCAGTCCTTCAGAATTCAGGGGTGCAACAAAACAAATTTCTTGTGAGGACCTTGGACAAGGCTGAGCTATCCCAGCTTTAAACGAACCACCAGAAAAAGGTTCATTACAGAGTGAAGAAATAATCATTTGAAATTTCATTAACTAATGGAAGGCCTGCTTCGCAATTGTGCAACTTAAATATTTTATAGTACATCCATCCACAAACATAAGTGAAAGCATTTGTATTTAAAAATAATTCTTCACTTATGTTTATGCTAGTATCAAAATCAAAAATTTGAAGGAAGGAATGCATTGGTGAACCTAATCTATGATGGTCCTGCCAATATGTGTCTATAACCAATGCATCATTACAGACATTTGCCATATAATTGGACAAATCAGTTAAGCTATTTATATTATTTGAAGGGTCAACAAAAGACGGACAAACTCAATTAATTGTTCGCAATTTCCTTTGACAACAAAATTCAAATAATGAAGTCCCCACCGCTTCTTTTAATGATATGCGCGCGCATAAGTTTTTGCACAAAGTTCTTTGCACAAAAGCACTTTTTGAAATTTCTTGTTTTGTTTTGAAACGTGTTTAGTTTAGTGTCGGTACTGGCAGCTTTAAATATTTGTATATAAATATATATATTAAAATAAAATAAATATTAAAATATTAAAGTTATAAATATAAATAATAATTAAATGAGGTAAGTACAATATTTATTTATTATATTTTGCATTCGTTTGAATTTTCAATGTAATCTTAGGTTTAATTCATTGTGATGCAGTTGCGTACATGCTGGGGTGGCTTTTAATAAGTTGTTTACATTTAATATATTAAATTAAAAATTAACGAATTTTTTTTCAGATATTAACTGCACACTAGTTACATGTAGGTTGGAAATTGGTAAAAATTTCAATCCTTACACGCCCAATTCATCGAATAACTGTACTGCCTGTAAAGACAGATGATCAACCAACAATGACTGAAGTTGATCACAAAATATCTCCTGACAACTTAAATATGAGAGATAAAAAAGATTCGTATGAAGAGCCCAAGACAAAACGTGGAAAACTGCCGAATAATTTGTATTGTTCTGTATTACTTATACTATTACTGATGTTGCCAATTGGTCTCCAATTGACAATAAAAGGTTTGGGTCGAAATTGGGTATTCACTTTGAAAATCTAGGCACCGCAGCCATATTAACTACTGAATGGAAACTATTAGTCTCAGTTCTAAACACAGGAATAACGTCCCTACATCAAGCTTGTCAACAAATGAAACCAAACGCATCATGTGCGAGTACAGTTAATCACTTTAAACATATTGAATCCGAACTACAACTCGATGATAAATTACTTCATGACCATTGCTCCAGAAGAGGAGCAATTGATCTTGTAGGCAACATTGCACATGCGCTGTTTGGAGTATTGGACTCAGAATATGCCAAAGGAATGTCAAATATCATTTCAGAAGTGAAACAAAATAAAATGCAATTATTGACGTTATTTAAAAATCAAACATCAGTTGTCGATTCAACGATCAACATAATAAGGAAAGATAAAATTGCAGTTCAAGAAGATATTGAGCTCATTAACAAAGAAATAAAGGCACTGCTGAATTCCATAGTGGATACATAGTGGATAGAGAGGTAAATCAAGTACGGTTTAATCAAGTTCTCAATGCAGGAGCCATCCAACTAACACTGGTTGCACACAATCTACAGAAGATACAATCATGGAAAAGTGAATCCGCAACACCAACACAATTACAAAAGGAAATCAATCAAATCAAACTTCACTTATCGCCATCATTAGAATTATTGATGTTAGAAGATGAGCTGATATCCTTCTACAGACTAATGAAGGTTAAAGGTGGAATCATACAGCAGCATGCAGTTTTTAGTATAACACTGCCCTTGATCCATGACTCATGATAATTGACTCATGCAGTTCTATTTTGGCTATTAATAAGCATCACGATCAATATTTTCCTCTTATGAAATCCGATTTAAGTCTTTGTGACCATCTTTCACAAACCATCTTTGTGAAATTTTGTGACCGCGAAAATAAGCGCTAGAGCTTCTTTTTCTATTTGGCTATATTGTTTTTCTGCTGGCGTTAATGATCTCGACGCATGACAAATTAACCATGTGCTTCATGAAAAATGCAAGCTCCGAGCCCATAGTTAGATGCATCTGCAGCGACTACTATGCTTTTCAGTAGATCGTAATGCGCTAATAATAACTCTGATGACAAAATTTGTTTGAAACCATCCAAACAGCGTTGCTGAAGTTCCGTCCATAGCCACTGCTTGTTGTTTTGAAGTAGTTCGTCTAATGGTCCTCGGTATTTGCGCATGTGATTTATGATTTTTCCATAAAAATTGATAGCACATAAGAGTGATCTAAGTTCTGATTACCTCTACGTGGTAGGCACCTTGTCGTGGTGTAGGGGCTTAGATACAACTTGAGCTATTCTGATCAATATTTCAGTCAGTGTTATCACTGATGTCACTGACTGGAATATTGATTGAGATTAGAGCAAGAAGTGCAACCAAGATCTACCAGTAGGTTAAGGTAGAATGTGTTGTTTTGTAATCTATGTTTGTAGTGGTAGTATTTAGTTATAAATTTGTAGTTAATTTGTTGTTTGTAGTTTGTAGCTTTGTAGTCTTTGTAGTAATGAGTTTGTAGATAGACTCTTTGTTTTTACAAGCTGGCAAAGTCTGAATGGCTAAACAATACTCTAGCGTCTCAGGGAGTAGGTGGCGGTAAAGACCGTCCACTAAGTTCCAGCTTATCAGCCAGACTCGTAAGGGTAAGTGCGACAATCTCTCAGGCTGATGGGAAGCTCTTGATATGGTCATGTCTCTGCCAAGGGTGGTCTGCTGATTGTCGGGCTGGGAAGCGAAAACATCCCGGGTACGTATTTCTAGTAATTATTGTTTTAATATGTGTAGCTATCAAGTCTGTACGATACCCGAAGAAACCCCCCAAATCTGAGGTAGACTGTTACGCCGAGGATGCTTGACTGGAGGGGTGCATCCAGTCTTTTAGTAATGAACTCAGGATACCGGGCACTCTCCTGTTTTAATTAATGCCTTCTCAAAGTATGGGGCTCTGCTTTGGGTGACTGTTCTATCCCTTATATTAAACACTATATATGGAAAATAATCTAAATATACCTATTAATAATATAATTACAGAGTCAGAGGAAGAAGCTCTACTCCGTTCGCCAACGAAGGTTGGAGGAAATCTTGAAAAGAGGTTTGAAGCATCTCCCAAGATTCAGGATCTGGATGATCTGAACCCATCTGCTCAGAGACCAATGGTATCAAGCGGTGGGAACACCTCTCCGGTGATTAGCACCCAGAGTCCTATGGACACAGGTGACCACGATGGCGGTGTGTCTAATGCTAACACCCAGAGCATGGTGAACTCAGGTGACGGCAACATAGAGACCAGGAAGAAAGCGGAATACTTCACCGGGGCTCAGAAAAGACGTATCAAGGCCATGATTAGGGATGGATTGGATTTGGAGACTGCGAAGCAGAAAGAGAGAGAGCGATACTCTCTCTACAAAGCTTCCTTGGCAGCAGAAGGAGAAAGTGATAGACCCAGTACCAACAAAAGGTGCAGATCTAATAACACATCTGCCAAAGAAACACAACGCCTGCAGCCCAAAAAGCCAAAAGCCATTCAACAAACATCTAGCTCTACCGGAAACCAGCTAAAACCGACTCCATCTTACAGGGATGTAGCCAATGCTTGCAAAGTGGCTATCGCCCATGAGAAATATCCGGAGGTGAATCTCACTGGTGACCAAATGTAATTGATAAAATCGAAGCTCCTGGAAGAAATTGACAAACTTCCCAAACACGATAGTGTCTACGGCTTCATCACCAGTGTTAACAGAGACGGATGGCTCTCATTAACATGCTGCAATGATGAAACGAGGAACTGGCTGACCACCTGTGTCCCAAAACTCAAACCATTCCCGGATGCTATTCTCAAAGTGTTTCAGGGCGGAGAGATGCCCAAAACCTATGTGTGCATCACATTTATTCCCCCCTCTGCTGTGCTACCACCAGAAATTCTGATGTCCCGCATTTGCACATCATCGTGGAGAATTCTCAGGACTGAGAAAGATAAGAATGGTAGGGAAACCGTTACGATCTCGGTGGACGAAAAATCCAAAAATTGGATAGTCGGTCAGGCAGGGAAGCTGTATCTGAACTTCACACAAATTCACGTACGTGTGAAGGGAGAGCCAACTGGACCCAAGAACCTGACGACTAAAAGGCCATTTACGACAGAGAAACCCAGTGACGTCAAGCAACAGGTGCCTCCATCCAAAAGGCCACTTTCAGGTGATAGACCCAGTACCTCAAAAGCACAGGCAGATAAGCCAAGTGAGACGGTTAAGGTCACACGGGACAGCACCCGAACTGAAGTCGGACCCAGCACCTCTAAACAGCAAGGTGGCACACCGGTATCTAGTATAAAGGTCCAAAAGCAAGGGCCAAAGAAACCAGCTTCAAGATCCCCTCGACAGGAAGCACCCACTCATGGGACAAAATTGTCCAAGTGGATGTGGAACGGTAAAGGACGATACCAATAAAATGATGAGGTGCCTGCAGGTTAATCTTCAACACGCCAAAGCTGCTACGGCGGTGTTGACACAGCGATTTCTATCTGAAAAGATTGACCTAGCCTTTATCCAGGAGCCATATGTATATGAGAACCAGATAAAGGGAATAAAAAATAAGCTGCTGTACGATCATGTCAGCCATGGTCGACCTCGTGCTTGTATTGTGGTAAGAGATGACATTAATGCTTTCATTATTCCACAGCACACCAACAAGAACCAGGTAGCAGCTATAATTTCTGTGGACACTCCAGTAAGTAAGACAGAGCTCATTGTCTGCTCATCTTACTTACCTGGAGACTCCCAAGACCTGGACTTCCTATCACTGAAAGGACTAGTAGACTACAGTGTTAAAAGCAAGAGGCAAGTCATCGTTGGAAGTGACGCTAATGCACACCACACGATCTGGGGCAGCACCGACATCAATAAAAGTGGTGAGTGTCTATTTGAATTTATAACTGGTAACAACCTATATATTTTGAATACGGGCAATAAGCCCACTTTTATAAACAGAATCAGGGAAGAGGTATTAGACATCACCCTAGCAACACAATTTATAAAACATTTTATCAAAAACTGGAATGTTTCAGCAGAAACATCCATGTCTGATCATCGTCAGATTAGATTTGATATTGATCTAAATATGAAGGTAAGGGAATCGTATAGGGTGCCTAGGGCCACAGAATGGGATCTTTATACTGACGAACTCAAGGCCAATCTAGGCAGTAATAAACATACGATAAAAAATATTCATGATTTAGAAATAGCTGATGCTGCCTTAAGCACAACTATTATAAATGCCTACCATGGGGCCTGTCCGGTGAAAAATAAGACCGGCAACAGAAGTGCACCATGGTGGAATAAAAAGTTAGCCAAGCTAAGAGTCGAATCCCGGAGACTTCAACAAGGCAAAAACCAACGGTGAATGGGACAATTATAAAAATGCCCTCACCGCCTACAATAAAGAAATTAGAAGGGCAAAAAGAGAATCATGGAGAGGATTTTGCTCAGAGATTCAAAACTTAAGCAATAGCGCAAAAATCCACAGGGTTATCTCGAAAAGCCACACTAATCCCATTGGGCTTCTAAAACGACCTGATGGTCTTTATACCAATGACTGCAAAGAGTCACTTATACTTCTAACAGAAGTACACTTTCCGGGATCTACAATTTACGACCGATCAATCTCCCAGCTTAGTTCCCTGGTGACCAAAAGGCCCAGAAAGAATGACTGGAAGATTGCTCGTAAAATCTTCACTGAAGATAAAATTAAATGGGCGATCAACTCATTTTTTCCTTTCAAAGCACCTGGAGCAGACGGAATATTTCCAGCACTCCTACAAAAGGGACTAACTGACCTTATGCCCTACCTCATTAATATCTTTAGAGCTGGGCTGGCGATGGGAATCATTCTCACTAATTGGAAGGAAGCAATTGTCAAATACATACCTAAAGGAGGAGGTAAACCTAGCGAACTTCCTAAATCCCATAGGCCTATAAGTTTGACTACATTTCTTTTAAAAACTATGGAGAAGATAGTGGAAAGGCATATAAGGGAAGAGTATTTATCTATAAATCCACTCCACGCCAACCAGTACGCCTACCAACAAAATAAATCCACCACACATGCATTACTCAGTCTTACTAATAAAATACAGGAGTCTGTAGATTGCAAAGAATTTGCGGTGGGATGCTTTCTTGATATTGAGGGAGCGTTTGACAATACTGATCCCTCACATATCGAAAGATGCCTCCATGACAGAGGAGTAGATGATACGACACGCACATGGATAAGCAATGTACTAAGAAATAGAATGGTTAAATCCACTCTCGGCAATGCCGAAATAAAAGCACATACTGTAAGAGGATGCCCACAAGGGGGTGTATTATCCCCACTCCTGTGGTCAATTGCAGTAGACTAGCTCTTGCATCGACTCAGTGCCAAACATTTCGAGGCACAAGGCTATGCTGACGATATAGTCATACTTGTCAGGGGTAAATATGAAGACATGATCTCATATCGACTCCAGCAAGCCCTGAACATCGTTAGTAGATGGTGCAGTGAAGTAGGATTAAATGTAAATCCTAAGAAAACAAGTCTGTTAGTCTTCACAAAGAAAAGGAAAACAGTACTTTCCAATTACCCATTCCTGAATGGAGAAGAGCTATCATCCGTTACCCAAGTAAAATACCTGGGAATGATTCTGGATGAGAAGTTGACGTGGAATTCTCATGTAGACAATGTTATACGAAGAGCCAGAGAGGCATTATGGACCAGCAAAAACCTCATTGGTAAGCACTGGGGCCTTAATCCAAAACTCAGCCTTTGGATGTACACATCTATTGCCAGACCAATTGTAACTTATGGGTCAGCTATCTGGTACAAAAAAGCACAACAGAAGACTGTAATTGATAAACTTCGTAAGCTGCAGAGATTAGCCTGCATAATGACAAGTGGAGCGATGAGAACTACCCCGACAGCAGCCCTAGAGGTTGCATTGGGGCTCCCCCACTTCACCTACTAGTCAAAAAGGAAGCAATGACTCTTATGGCCAAGCTACAGTTGACTAGCAATCAATCAACAAGACTACTCGATAACTCCCTGTTAGGTAGGGAAATGCAAAGAGAGGAAGGACTAAATATCACCATATCTGACATTTGCTTACCTAAATTCAACTTTCACCAAAAGTTCCTAATACTAATACCAGACAGAAATGAATGGGAACGGAACATACCTCCATTCGCTGGAGACTACCATCTGTGGTACACGGATGGCTCCAAAACGATGGAAGGAGTGGGGGCGGGAGTATAAGGAGTAAGACCTAAAGAGGAAATATTTGCGAGTATGAGTAAAAACAACTCAGTTTTTCAGGCTGAAGTACACGCAATTGAATTATGTCTCAGGGTATATAAAGGTAAACCCGTCACAGGAAAAAACATATATATCTTTTCTGACAGTAAATCGGCACTCCTGGCACTACGCTCACCTCGAGTAACCTCAAAAATAGTGTGGGAATGCCTTCTACTTCTCAAAGACCTTGCTGAAAGGAACAGAGTCCACTTAATATGGATTCCAGGGCACAGCGGTTTTGAGGGAAACGAAAAAACAGATGAACTAGCGAGAAAAGGGGAGGCCTCATACTATATTGGGCCACAACCATTCTGCGGTCCTTCGTGGAGCTTTTTCAAACTTAAAACTAATGAATGGCTGGAAAGAGCAGCTCAGAATGATTGGGATAATACAATTACCTGCAGACAAACAAAAGAATCCATGCCGTTTCGATCAAAATCCAGTACTAGGGAGCTACTTATGCTGAACAGAAGTGGCATCCGACTTGTCACAGGTTTTCTAACTGGACACTGCGGAGTTAAAAAACATTTATTGAATCTAGGTATTACTGGAGACGATAGCTGTAGACTTTGTTACGAAGAAGAGGAAACAGCAGAACACATATTGTGTCACTGTGATAGTCTTGCAAGACTCAGACTTCGCTACTTATCCATTGCCTATTTGCTTATAACGGAATTAGGCAACATCCCTCCAAAGGACATACTGGCATTCTTAACTGCTACTCGTCTATGGAACTGAAGTGGGTATGTCACAATAATCCTCGAGGATGCAGTGACGCGGAGACTAATTCCCAACCCTTCTTTTGAGAACAAAAAAAAAAAAAAAATTTTTGATTGATTGGTTGGCGCAGGCATTTCTTGATTGCTTCAATGTTTTTTGGATCTGGGCGAATGCCGTCTTTACTGACAATATATCCCAAGTAAGCAATTTCAGGAACTGAAACATTGCATTTTGCGATCTTGAGTTTAAACCCGTATTGATAAATACGTTGTTGAACTTCCTGTAAGTTGTTGTCATGCTCTTGTTGGTTTCTACCTGAGACAAAGATATCGTCAATGTAAGCAGCTGCGCAATGTAAGCCCGCAAGCATTTTATCCATAATTTGTTGGAAAATTGCCGGAAAAGTTTTGACGTCAAATACCATACGCTTGTATTTGAATAAACCTAGATGCGTGTTTATTGTGAGAAGTTCTTGCGATTTGCTATCAACTTCGATTTGGAGAAAAGCGTCCGAAAGGTCTATATGACTAAACACTGTTGCATTGCTGATTTTTGCAAAAATATCCTCTGGAAGCGGTAGTGGATACCTGTAAGGCTCGTCGTTTAGGTCAGTTAAGAAATCAGCGCAAATACGAATGCTGCCATTTGGCTTTTTGATAACTACGATTGGTGCGGCCCAGTCAGAGTAATTGATAGGTGCGATAATGTCGAGATCTTGAAGTCGCTTAATTTCTTCTTCAACCAAATGTTGAACTGCGTATGCTACCGGGCGCTTAGGTCGAAAAACAGGTTGACAGTTTGGTTTAATAATTAAATGTGCCTTAGTTTTATTACAAAGACCCATAGCATTATCGAAAAGTTCTGGAAATAATTTTTCCGGAAGAAATTTGCAATTTGAAGATTTTATGGAAACATTACTTGCCTGTTTTGTTGTTGAAATTTGGCTGCAAATAGCATTAAGCGTCATATCGCTAAATTAAAAAGAACTTATCCAGTCCAATCGGAATACGTTCAAATCGATCGCTGTAACGAAGCACGTAAGTGTTCAAATTGTGTCTTTTAACGGCACATCGCATGTAAATTTTGAGTACAATGGTAAGTTTCTAGTTGCACTTTTAGCAGATTCTGGTTGTACTTCCATTGTACTTAAAATATTTAATTTGTCGAAAATAAATTTTGAAATGATAGTTATATCCGATACAGTATCAAATTGCAATTTGATTAGCACATTGCTGATTTTAACGTGGGCATATTTACGCTGTGCACATTAAATGTTTACATTAAACATTTGAACTGGTCCAGTGACAGGCTATTCAACTTAAAACTTTCAAAGTGTTTATTAACCTCGGCTGCGTACGTAGTATAGTCGGTATCTGGTGGTTTGGTTAACTGTAAACAGCTATAGCGTAAGATGAATTGTGACTTTTGGAGCCCAAACAGTTGTTTTAATTTCTCCACTGTTGTAGTGAAATTATATTCAGGTGGATGGTTAGGCAAAATAAAGTCCATATATTTATTATATACAGTTGTACTGACTTTCCTTAATAGAAGCCTGACCTTCGATGTGTCATCAAGTTTGCTAGCATCTACCAAGAATAAATCTTCATACCTCGTGTACCACGTTTGAAATGTTAGGTTATTTTCTGGATCATAAACAAATTTCGTGACACTCGAAGCTAAAATCTCCATTGTTTGCTCCGGTTTTTCTGTTTTCGGAAATGCTTCAGTATGCATCTTCATTTGCAAACACTCCTTGAAAACTTCACACTCTTAGTTATTATTATTTCACAAGTTACCAAACTAACATGTGGATTCTTCTTTATACGTCATCTGTCATCACTGGCCAGGGTTGCCAACACGAAGTATGTGCGTGTAAGATCAACCTATTCAAGAGCAACACACTACCAAACTGTCGGTTGGAACACACTGTCAACACTCTGACCTAGATTGCATTGAATCACAAAAATCAATGGATTAATGCGACATCAACATCTTCACGAGTATGTAATAAGGAAATCATACCACTGAATCTGAAAGGTTCAGGCTTATTGACAATCGATTTAGATTGCGTGCTTAAACACAACTTCGTTTCCGTACAAGGACAACAAATAATTGCAAGCACGTCAAGATATTCATACAGTAGAATTGGCAATATTTCCGAATTAAGGCTATAATCGTCTAAGAACCATCAACTGCTTACAGCGGCAACAGTACACTGTCAACATTACGCGACAACCAATACGATCAACAGCTGAAAGAGCTCACAGTATTGCAGAAGTTTTTGCAATTATACCAGATACATGATCTTCCAAATTAATATCAGTCGCACAAGTACCACAGCTTCACCATAGCTTACGCAGCACTCCTTATAAGTTTGCTATTTATCATTATCATGATAAAAAAGAAATTGCAGAAGAAACCTGTAAACCCAATTGAAGCTCCATCCGATGCAGAAGCCACCCGCACACCACCTATACAATGACCCGTCGGCAGTCACTAGAATTCGTCATCAACATAAGGTCGGACTGACTACATGACAACTAGAGGTTCATTGTTGAACGGTCGTTCAACGCGGGGGAGAATGTTAAATGTTATATTATATGAATTGTATACATTTATTTGTTTGTATTAATTTACTTGTAATAATTTGTTTATATTGTATGAAATGATTTGTTTGTCTTAACAATTTGTTTAAAATATATTTTATTGTAAAAAATAACTTTGTCAATTCAATGCCCAAAACACGTCACACGCTTTTGTTTGCGCATACAAGTTTGTAACAAGTTCATTTTTTGGCATGCCTGGGCAAGGTTATTTTAGTTAATTTATTTGTTGTAATTGATTATTAATTTTTAAATAAAAGGCACAATTAAATTTTTGACAATTCAATTGATGCGAAGCCACATTCGTCATTAATTCTTTTAATTGTTCTATTAGATTTGTAAAATTAGTTCAAGTACTAAATTTACGTCACATAAGCGCCTAATCACTGGATTTAAGTGTTCAGTGTTTAGGATTCTTGAATACTGTTTACGCTACTTGATGCTAACCCACATCCTTAATCTCTGTTAGTTTGACAGCTTTATTTGTTTGAACACTTGTAACTCAAACTACTTGTTATTTTTTATTTTAATCGTAATAAACAAAATTCACAATTTATGTATTCAATTTAATTCAATTTAAATTCAATTTAATTATTTTCAATTTATTGAACGTTTAAATGTTTGTGAGATTGTTCCAAAAAATGTTTTTCTACGATTCATTAAAGGAGTTTATTTTTAAAGATTATTTCAAATTAATTTATTTAAATATTATTTATCAAAAAAACTTCAAAAGGAATTATGTGTTTTTGCACAAGATGAAAAGTATTTAAAAATTATTTAAAATAAATTCATTTAAATTTTATTTATCAAATAAAATAATTTAAAAAGAATTGTGTTTTTGCATAAAATAAAAAAAAAATGTAAGTAAAAAACGCGTACTGCATCACCGGTAGTCAAAACAAAAAGAAAGACAAGAAATTTAAAAAACAATATTAAAGGTAACATTTATCTCTATGTAAAATTCCCGTATGCAGTAAGCAAGGTTGACGAAAGTCAACATTGAGTTGCATATTAACAAATAAACGTGAGCAGTACGCATATAAATTTAAATAAATGTAATACAGTACAAAATATAATATAAAAATAATATAATGTATATATAAGTTATGGAACTTGAATATTTTGATTCTGTTCGAGAATCGAATATTAAGCTTAAGCTTAATTAAGTTTAAGAATATTAAGCTTTAGTAGTTAAGTTTAAGAATATTAAGCTTTAGTAGTTAATATAACATTAAGTTAAACTTGTGAATGATTGGAACATCATCTCCAATCGTAATTATATGAAAATAATAAACACTCCACTCCCTCTCTTTTTGGACTGGGGAACAAGAAAACCTAATTGGCGCCCAACGGAAACAGTCGTTTTAACGACTAAGATAATAATAAAAAAAAGTGTGACTTTTTTCAAAAAAATATACAACTGTACATTATATTTACAACTACTCTGAATCAAAATTTTTTAAAAAAATATAATAAAATAGAATTCTTATTAGAATTAATATTAAAAAAGTGTTACTTAATTCTAAAAAAAACTGCATCAAACGATAGCAAGTTATTTTCAGAACTAATAATAAAAAAAAGTGTGACTTTTTTCAAAAAAATATACAACTGTACATTATATTTACAACTACTCTGAATCAAAATTTTTTAAAAAAAATATAATAAAATTGAATTCTTATTATAATTAATATTAAAAAAGTGTTACTTAATTTTAAAAAAAACTGCATCAAACGATAGCAAGTTATTTTCAGAACTAATAATAAAAAAAAGTGTGACCTTTTTCAAAAAAATATACAACTGTACATTATATTTATAACTACTTTGAATCAAAATTTTTTAAAATAATATAATACAATAGAATTCTTATTAGAATTAATAATAAAAAGTGTTACTTAATTCTATAAAAAAATGCATCAAACGATAGCTAGTTATTCTCAGAACTAATAATACAAAAAAAGTTTGACTTTATAAAAAAATGTACAACTGTACATTATATTTACAACTACTTTGAATCAAAATTTTTTAAAAAAGATATAATAAAATAGAATTCTTATTAGAATTAATATTAAAAAAGTGTTACTTAATTCTAAAAAACAAAACTGCATCAAACAATAGCAAGTTATTTTCAGAACTAATAAAAAAAAAAGTGTGACTTTATTAAAAAAAATGTACAACTTCATATTTACAGTACTTTGAATCAAAATTTTTTAAAATATAATACAATAGAATTCTTATTAGAATTAATAATAAAAAGTGTTACGTAATTCTACAAAAAAATGCATCAAACGATTGCTAGTTATTCTCAGAACTAATAATACAAAAAAAGTTTGACTTTATAAAAAAATGTACAACTGTACATTATATTTACAGTACTTTGTATCAAAATTTTTTAAAATATAATAAAATAGAATTCTTATTAGAATTAATATTAAAAAGTGTTACTTAATTCTAAAAAACAAAACTGCATCAAACAATAGCAAGTTATTTTCAGAACTAATAAAAAAAAAAGTGTGACTTTATTAAAAAAAAATAAAATATAAATATACAACTGTATACTATATTCATAGTACTTCGAGTCAAAATTTTTTAAAAAATGTAATAAAATAGAATTGTTATTTTATTTAAAAAAAATTGCATCAATCGATACAATGAATTAAAAAAATAAATCTGACAATATTAAAGAGAATAAGAAGCAACAAAAAGGTAGCTACCGTGAAACAGCAAGCAGTGCATCATCCCGGAAAAAATCGCAATACATCATATCTATTAATCTATAATCTATCTATTAGTTCTACGACTAATAAATTATACAACAATTCATGTAAGTGAGATGCTCATTTTTTTATATTTTTTATCATTATTTTGAATAAAATAAATAAATGATTTATTAAAACTGTCGACGAGGATTAGACAACCACTTATAAGCTTAAATTGGATCAGTGTTATAACTGGAGGGACCAATATAGTTAATTATATGTGACACGGTTCTGTTGCAGTTAACTTTTTTTTAGATTTTGGTCATTTGAACAATTATATATTACAACTAAAGATTTTTGAATTTTAAATTAAAAATGGACGCTGAACAGCTAGGTAAAGTAATTCAAGCTGCAATTGAAGCTGCACTAGTATCACAAAAACGGGATTTTGATTTAAAAATAAATGATCTTACTAAGCAGTTAGTGGAATGTAAGACGGAGTGTCCTATAGAAGTTTTTAGCGAAGCGGAGATACATCCGAACGTAAAGTGCGAGGAATCTCTCGATGTGGTGAAGTCTTTGCCCGAATTTGATGGGCAACAGTGTAATTATGTTTCGTGGCGTCAAGCTGCGCATACTGCATATAGGTTGTTTCAAAACTTTGAGGGTAGCTCAAGGCATTATCAAGCCTTAGTTATCATAAGAAATAAAATTAGAGGTTCCGCAGACGCAGTATTAGCATCCTTCAATACAGTGTTAAATTTTAAAGCCATTATTGCGCGTTTAGATTTCACCTACTCAGATAAGCAGGAAATGTCGCTTATCTTATTGAGCAGGAAATGTCGACATTAAGGCAGGGAAATTTATCTGTTTTAAAATTTTTCGACGAGGTGGAGAAAAAGTTAACACTTTTAATGAATAAAACTGTAATAACATATGAGGGCGAAGTAGCAAAAATAATTAATGAAAAATATAGAGCAGATGCTCTTCGAGTATTTATTTCTGGTTTGAGAAAACCACTTTGCGATATTCTGTTCGCTTCCCGACCAACCGATCTTCCATCAGCTTTGGCATTGGCGCAGGAAGTAGAAGCAAATCATGCACGTTATATCTTTGCGATAAGTATCGCTAATAGGGACGAAGAGGTTTTAAAATCTAAAACCAATTTTGGAAATAGGCCCAATTCTTACAGTCAACAAAAAAACCCACATTTTCATAAAAAAAATAATGAGGCTTTTAAAAACAACGCCCCCTTTGAAAATCTAAACGAGGCTAAACCAATGGATGTGGATCCTTCCACATCATATTTTCGTAGGCCAACAAATATTCAAAATAACGTAAATAGAAATAACTCACAATTAAGAACTGGTTTCGGGGAAAACAAAAGAGAACTTAAAAGACCACCTATGTCAGATAGAAATACGGGACCCAAATTCCAGAAAATAAACCACCTTACTCAACTTAACCATGAAATTTATAACGACACAGCCCACATTCAAGTCTCTGATATTGATGAATTTAATGAGATTAATTTTTTAAGGGAAAAGTCAGCTCTTCCTTGGATTTGTAAAATCATAGGCAACACAGGGAGAAGCGTAAGACTTTTAATAGATACAGGTGCCTCAAAAAATTATATAAAAATGTTACCAGAATTGAAAGACATCAAACCGGTGTCTTCCCCATTTTTAGTAAAATCGATTCACGGCTTTAGCCAAATCGTAGAGAAGTATAATTTAAATATTTTCGGAATTAATTCAGATTTTTTTATTTTGCCACACCTGGCAAATTTTGACGGGATTATCGGTCTTGACCTTTTAACAAAGGTAAATGCAAGAATAGATCTACGTCAACAAATAATTCAATACGATTTCGGTGTTGAAAAAATTTTATTTTTAGACTGTGAAGATGTTAATTTACTTAAAATCCAAAAAGAAGAAATTCCTGCAGCAGTGAGGGAATCATTCTTAAAAATGATCAAAAAGTTTAGAAATGCATTCGCAGACCCTAGGGAAAAGCTTCCTTTCAATACAAACATCGTTGCTACGATCAGAACTATGGACCAAGACCCGGTTTATTCAAAATTGTATCAATACCCAATGGGTGTAGCAAGCTTTGTAAATGAGGAAATAAAGCAATTACTGGCTGATGGCATAATTAGACCATCTAAGTCACCTTGTAATAACCCCATATGGGTCGTGGATAAAAAAGGTACTGACAATGAAGGTAATAAGAAAAAACGTTTAGTCATAGATTATCGAAAGCTTAATACCAAAACAATTGACGACAAGTATCCCATTCCTAACGTTATGGTAATATTGTCAAATATGGGTGAAGCTCGATATTTCACTACCCTTGATCTTAAATCAGGGTTTCATCAAATAGAACTGAAGGAAAGCGACAGAGAAAAAACGGCGTTCGCCGTAAATAATGGTAAATATGAGTTCTGTCGATTACCATTCGGGCTCAAAAACGCGCCAAGCATTTTTCAGAGGGCCATCGATGATGTTCTCAGAGAGAAAATTGGTAAAATCTGCCATGTTTATGTAGATGATGTCATTATTTTTTCAAAATCAGAAGAACAACATGTTCAAGATATTCAATGGGTTTTAAAAGCTCTTTTCGATGCAAACATGAGGGTTTCGATTGAGAAATCAAACTTTTTCAAAACAGAAGTTGAATATTTGGGTTTTATTGTATCAAGAGGCGGTATAAAAACATGCCCAGAAAAAATAGAAGCAATTAAGAATTTCGAACAGCCCACCACGCTACATGCAATGAGATCATTCCTTGGGTTAGCAAGTTATTACAGGTGTTTTATTAAAGATTTCGCAAATATAGCTAGGCCATTAACAGATATTTTAAAAGGTGAAAATGGTAAGGTTAAGGCAAGTCTGTCAAAAAAAATCCAAATACAGTTAAACGCCCAACAAGTTCAAGCATTCTCTAAATTAATAGAGATTTTAATTTCGGAAGATGTTATTCTTAGGTATCCTGATTTTAACAGAGCATTCGATTTAACTACAGATGCCTCTTCTTATGGTTTAGGAGCGGTCTTATCACAAGACGGCAAACCTATAACCATGATTTCAAGAACTTTGAAAGGTGGAGAACTGCATTTTGCAGCTAACGAAAAAGAATTATTAGTCATTGTATGGGCTCTAAAAAATTTAAGGAATTACTTGTATGGTGTTAGCAATTTGAATATATTTACCGACCACCAGCCGCTAACTTTCGCAGTTTCTGATAGAAATACAAATGCAAAAATCAAACGATGGAAAGCTTTCATAGATGAACATAATGCGAAGCTACATTATAAACCAGGTAAAGAGAATAACGTGGCAGAGGCTTTGTCACGACAACATATCAATGCGCTGGACAATAACTCAAGGTCAGAAGATGCAACTATTCATAGTGAAGAATCATTAACCTACACCATGGAAACCACCGATAAGCCAGTCAATTGCTATCGGAATCAAATAATAATTATGGAGTCGGAATACTCTTCAAAACATACCACTATATTGTTTAGGAAAAAAACTAGACATACCATTTACTTTCGTGATAAAAATAACCTTTTCGAAGAATTATGTGATGCAGTGAATATAGATGTAGTGAATGCAGTACATTGCGAACTACCAATCGTTGCACACATACAACACAAATTAATAGAGACTTTTCCAACAACCAAATTTCTGTATGCCAAACAATTTGTCGTTGATGTCCTCGATCCGAATGAACAAAAAGAAATCATTGTAACGGAACATAATAGGGCACATAGAGCTGCGCAAGAAAATGTTAAGCAGATACTCAGTGATTATTTTTTCCCAAAGATGAATAAATTAGCTAAAGGAGTAGCTTTAAATTGTAAAACATGTTCAAAGGCCAAATATATTAGGCACTCAGTAAAGCTTCCTATTTCAGAAACTCCAATTCCTACACAATTAGGTCAGATACTACATATCGATATCTACTCTACAGACTCTAAACACTATTTAATATGCGTTGATAAATTCTCCAAATTTGCTATCGTACAACCGATTGAATCTCGGACAATAACAGATATTAAACCAAAGTTACTACAAGTTTTAAATTTTTTCACGGGAACAAAAACTATTTACTGTGACAACGAACGCTCGTTTAATTCAAATACGATCAAATCTATGCTTTTTAATTATTTTAATATCAATATAGTGAACGGTCCACCACTTCACAGTACATCAAATGGTCAAGTAGAGAGATTCCATAGCACTTTAGGTGAGATAGCTCGATGTTTAAAAATCGATAAAGAAATAGATGATACAACGGAACTAATTCTTTTAGCTACAGTTCAATATAATAGAACTATCCATACTTCTACTAATAAAACCCCAGTTAGTATTTTTCATTCTGCACCTACGGGTCTCGATAATGAAGTAACAGGCCAACTTAGAGAAGTTCAGCGAAACATGCTGCAGTATCATAATAAAGAAAGAGTTCCAAAGTCATACAACACAGGTGACATAGTACTGGTAAGAACGAATAGAAGATTAGGTAATAAGCTAACCCCTTTATATTCAGAACAAACCGTAGAAAAGGATTTAGGAACAACTGTTCTAATTAAAGGAAGAGTGGTCCATAAAGACAATCTAAAAAATAAATAATCGATTAAAGATTAAAATATAATTAAATTAAATTAAAGAAAAGATAAAATTAAAGATACTATATGACCATAGCTACAGAATTTGAGCAATTCACTGTAAGGGTCTTTCTGGTGTATCACTGATTTAAAAGCTGTCATAAATATCAAATAAATTTTCTTCAATAAAATGAGCATCTCGCAAAATATATGATTAGCTTCTTCTATCTTAAAAAAAAATAATGTAATTATTTGATCTAAGTAATATTTAATTCGTATATTCAACAAATAATTCATATATTAAACAAATATTATCATTAAATTTTATTATCAAAATTATGATAAGCTTCTTCTATCTAAAAAAGATAATGTAATTATTTGATCTTATTAATATTTTATTTATATATTATACATAGTTATGATAGTTATGATTAGCTTCTTTTATCTCCAAAAAGAATGTAATGAATTGATCTAAGTAATATTTAATTCGTATATTAAACAAATAATTCATATATTAAACAAATATTATTATTAAATTGTATTATCATAGTGAATCGTGGACGACTCACACTTAGGAAGGGAAGAGTTATGGAACTTGAATATTTTGATTCTGTTCGAGAATCGAATATTAAGCTTAAGCTTAATTAAGTTTAAGAATATTAAGCTTTAGTAGTTAAGTTTAAGAATATTAAGCTTTAGTAGTTAATATAACATTAAGTTAAACTTGTGAATGATTGGAACATCATCTCCAATCGTAATTATATGAAAATAATAAACACTCCACTCCTTCTCTTTTTGGACTGGGGAACAAGAAAACCTAATTTATATAAAACCATAATAATGTAAACCTTAATAATTATATACCTAATAAGTATAAGCATAAACAAATACAGTCGTCGAAATCACTGGATTCAAGTATTCAGTGGTTTTTTTTTGATAGAACCATCATAACAAAGAAGATTTTATATAGAACGGAACCCAGCGGGACTTTCAACGCTGAGGTATTCGATTGCTTCAGCGCTGAATGGTAAAACCTTGCGCTGATTATACAAAGGAAACTCCTAATTACTTTAACACGTGTATGTCATTGCGGGCAAGCGCTGAATTGTTCGATTACCTTTTCAAATTTGTAATGCAACATTTCAGCGCTGACATGTTAGCTCACCTTTTCAAATTTGTGATGCCACATTTCAGCGCTGACATGTTCGCTTACTTTTTCGAATTTGTAATGCAACATATCAGCGCTGACATGTTAGCTTACCTTTTCAATTTTACCTATGCTACTGATTTTTAAATAAAATACTAAAAATTTTTTTGGATGAATTATATTTTATATTTATGTTTTATAAAATTAAATATTAATATTTATATAAAACAATATAACGTATTTACATATTTATATAAAAGAATATTTTTCTGTGGAATTGTTACTGGAGACTTGAAGAGATTTCCAGACTCGATCCGATCACTTGTTTCGGCTTACCATCTGTCCTTAAAGCATCTGTAAATACAAAAGTATGTTATTGTATACGCTAAAGTAAATTATGTTCAATATATCATACCTAACAGTGCTGCTGTCACATTTTTCAACGCTCTTAAGGACTTCTTGCCTTGTGTACCATCAAAGTTGTAATTTATGAGTATACTTTCTCCAAAATTCCACGAAATCTTTCCCGTAATTGGTTGTTTGTCAATAACGCGACTAATTGATGCAGCCTAATTGATGACGCGACTAATTGATGAGTTAGTAAAATTGTTACATAAGAAAATATTAATAAGTTGAAATTGAAAGTAAGAAACATAATTTAACTTACAACTACTTCAACACCAGTGATTTCTTCGTTTAACTGAATTAAATCCTCCTCAGATTGAATTGGAAACTGTTCCAATTAAAGCAGTTGACTGCATTTTACCCTTGCTTTAGAATGACGTACTTGACTCAGTAGCATCTACATAATACAAAACAAAAATTACAATTATCATTTTAAATATATTTACTTAATTTTGCGTATACTTACAGTTAGTTTATGTTAAATTCACAAATTATATTTTATTTATATTTTTAGATTCACATATTATATTTTATATATATTTTTATATTTTATTTTGATTTTAAAAATTAAAAATTGTTCACTGCACTAATTTGACGCACTTCACTAAAATTAAAAGCAGACTAAATGTATACAATGTAGGCAAAACAAGAAATTCTTAATACTCATATGCTTTTCTTCTTCATTCTTTTATTATTTCAACCCCGAAATTGCCTATGTCGAACACAAATGTCGAAAACAAAGAAAAATAAAAACGAAGAGCTATTACCTCCTCGCTTACTTTGTCAGCGTTGGCCTAATGGTGCCGCTGGGGAAACTTAAATGAGCACAACACAAAATAATAAACACACTCTCAGAAATTGCAGTAATACCATCTCAAAACGTACGATTATTGCCAACTTGAGCAAGTTAAGGTCCTTATTCGCTCCGAATACGGACCTTAACTTGCTCCGAATACGAACCTTAAGTTACTCTTAAGAAAAACTTTATGGGCAATGAGTGCAACAGGGAACATAATTTTGGTTCTCTGTTTTGATTTCTTGAGAAAAAATTTGATTGCACTGCACTATATTTAAAAAAAATACCGCGCAATTGATTGTTAAAAACTAGTAGAACTAATTTGCGCCCAATATTAGAAAAAGTATAAAGCAAAAATGATCAAAGTGATTTAATTATAAATTTTTTTCAAATAATAATAAAGTAAGTAAATAATAATAATTATAATTTAAAAATACTAGTATATATAATTAATAAATTAATGTTTTGTAGATGGTGACACATTGTGTTAGAGGCTGTGCCACGTACAAGACGGTATACAAATTTCCATCAACCGATGATGAAGGAAGATAAGAATGCAATTGTTATTATTCGTTATACTGTTATAATCTGTGAAATATTTGAAATATGAAATATTTATTTGGCAAGTATTCGTATTCGTGTATTACGATTCAGTACTGTGCAAATAATAATAAGAAATACCATCAGTATTGTTTTTTTATATATTTTACAACTACTGTATTTAAGTATTTTAAGATGCTACATTTTTAATATTAAGTTTATTATAAACATGTTTATTCTATATTTACTTGTTTGTCTAACTATAACTGTTTAAGTATTGTATGAATTGTATCAAGTGTATTTATAATAAAAATTAAATTTATGTATAAATAAATGAGTTAACTGTATATTTTTTAAATATATAAGATAACGAAAAAATTTTATATGAGTTATATGAAACTTAGATGTGTCTCTAAAAAAGAATACTATAATATTTTATTTCATGTTGTTTGAATTTATTTGCAGTAAAAGAATGTTGAAATGTTTTCAAAAACATAAATTTTTTTAAAAAAAAAAAAAGTATGAAGTATTTAATTAACAACACAACTTTTTGTATAAGTATTAAGAAAATTTCCCCAAAACTAATAATACATAAAATAAAAAAAAAATTATAATATTTAATTAACTAACCCAAAATGTTTATTAATAATACTCACCACAAAAATTAACGATGTGCGCCCCCTGCGCATCTACGATCTATTCGGTACTGACTACAAAATTCGTTTTACGAATACATAAAATGAAATTTTGTAGGCAGAAATCGAACGATGCTCGTTGACGTGCGCGCACACCCTCACGCATCAACTATCTATTCGGTACTGTCTACAAAATTCGTTTTACGAATTAATAAAACTGAAAATTTCTTAAGTGGCCCTTAGACAGCAACGCGAGTTGACAACGCACGAAGTCTTCTCTCGCCATTACACATTAAATTTACCAACAATTTTTTAAACACGCCTCCAGCAAACAATCCAAAATTTGTTCACTCATCAGTATTAAAGCAATCGCTGAAGTGTCAACAGCGACTGCTATGCGGAATTTCTTTACGAAAAGTGGTGTTTTACATTTAATTTTAATTTATATATTTATATTTATTTTTATAAAATCAATTTATATATTTATTTTTATATATATTATATTTTAATTAATTTAATTTTTTTTTTTTTGGTATGTTTTAATAACAAATTTTCCGTAGATGCACAATGCAATTAATATATAAAATAAAATATTCATTGTAATTTAATGTTTAGTTATTTATATATTTTTGTTAGCCCAAGGTTATTAATATTTTAATTCTTCTTAATAAGATGTTTTGGAAATTAAATAATTTTACATAGCTAGAAAATGCAAATATTTAAAATAAAAAATACAACTCATTCATATTTGCAAAGCATCGCATGCTAACGACAAATCATGTGTGCAAAATGTAAATAAAATTTTGCTTGCCGACCAAATCCGACTGTATATGCAAAAACACGAGCGTGTTTGAAGAAATATCAAAATTTTTTGATTTTCGTAGACACATTTCTTAAAATTTCAAATGTTACTATTACACAAACAAATTTCGCATTTCACAAAGTAGGAGAAAAGTAAGAGAAAAAATTCTAATGTGAGAGCGATTTTTTAGTATATTTGTTGTCTTATCTGGGGCGTGTTTAAAAATTGTTGAAAAATTGTTTGTGTAATGGCAAGCGCGCGTTGACAACGAGCGATGCTGTCTATGGGGCCCTTTAGGCAATGCTCTATTTTAGAAATGCATTTACCACAATGGAGTGGCCGTGCAAGCAATAAAATAAGTATTTATTGCGATTGTTTAAAAATTTATTTAATTTTGAAATAATTTTCTACAATTTCTAACGAAATTCAATATATATTAAATAAATTTTTGAATATTATATTTCTTAAAGTGAACAATGCTATATACTCAGTAATTTATTTCTGAAAATAAGTAAAATAAATTGTAATAACACTTTCTATATGTGTAATACTGAATTACTATTATAAAAATTAATGATTTCTATTTTTCAGTATACAATTCTTTTGCATAATGCTGCATGCAATAGTATATAAATTGTATATATTAATGTCATATAACTTTAAATTTCATTACATAATATACCCAATTTATAAATATTTTTTTTTTTCAATAAGCTATTAACATGGAAAACATCATTAACATAATAGGTCTGTTCCACGAGCTACACATAGTAGAATAGAATAGAAATAAACAGGGTACTAGCTCCCACTGGAGCAGAGCACTGCGACCAGATTGATCTTTTGTGCCGTAACTGACCCTAATTGAACAGAAGACATTCCGCCTTCCGAATGAAGGCCAGAATGTCGTCCGTTGAGGACCTCCTAATGTCAGAAGGAGAGAGCAGCTCTCCTCCCAGTGATTTCCTCCTTGCCCAGATCAAGGCTGGGCAGTCACAGAGAATGTGGCTCGTAGTCTCGTCTGCTTCTAAGCAGAGTCGACACTCTATCTCTTCGGACAGACCTATTTTGTTAAGGTGATAACGCAGTCCATGGTGACCCGTTAAATATCCCACCAGCAACCTTAAATCTGATCTGCTGAGGAGGGATGCCTTGCCATAACTATATGGATGAACCAGCTGTTTTGCCTGACGGTTACCTCGATTGTCACTCCAGTAGCGACCTCTCTCGGCTGAGATCCATTTATCAATTAGATAACTAGTTGTAGACCAACTTAGTCCACAATAGGGTTCTGGTCCACAGATTTTAGTTGCAGAACCTGCCCTTGCAAGGCTGTCGGCAGATTCATTTCCTTTTATACCTGTGTGTCCAGGCACCCAGCAAAGCGTCACCTTATTTCTGCTTGCCAGCTGTTGCAACATATCAAAGCAATCTAATGAAAGTTTTGAGAAAAACCTCCAGGTGGATAGAGCTTTGATTGCTGCTTGACTATCTGAGTAAATACAGATGCGGGCGCCTTTCAACCCGTTGTTTAAGTTGATACGAGCGCAGACCTCGATGGCGTGAACCTCTGCTTGGAAGACAGTGGGCCATATACCCAGCGCTAGCGAGATTCTGGTGTTAGGACCAAATATTCCAGCACCAACACCTTCCGTGGTTTTTGAACCATCGGTAAACCATGATATCACTTCTGGTTCTGCTCCAGGGGTGCCATTTACCCAATCCAATCGATCGGGAATGAGGACTTCGAACTTTCTACCGAAGCGAAGTTCCATGTTCATGCGATCTGTCCTATCGCAGATCTCTATGCCAGGAACTAGTCTGCAGATAGAGTTTTGACTGTCAAGACTTCCGTGCATATTGATACCAGAGTGTAGCCTAGCTTCACTCAGGGCTGCCGTCTTTTTAATGAAGAGGTGCAGAGGGGTGAAACCCACTATGGACTCCATAGCTGATGTGGGACATGTTCTGATAGTTCCCGTCATAGCGATACATGCGAGTCTTTGCAGTTTATTGCATTTGAGTATTGCAGCTTTTTGTTGTGCCTTATTCCACCAAACAAGAGCTGCATAGGATACAATTGGTCTGACCATTGTACGGTAGATCCATGAGAGAATTCTGGGACTAAGGCCCCAGGTCCTACCATATGCGTTCCTGCATGTCCACATTACCCTTGTGGCTTTGCCAATTACATTATCCAGGTGAGTGTTCCAATTAAGACGCTTATCTAGGGTGATTCCTAGATATTTAACTTCGTCGGAACATTCAATAGCCGTATCTTTTATAGATAGGGACCCTAAGTTCAGTTTGTACCTTCTAGAAAATGGTACAATTACTGCTTTTTTTGGGTTAATACTTAGGCCTTCTTTTATACACCAGCTCGAAACTTTGTGTAAGGCCGCCTGCATTACGTCAGTAACTGTGGCCTCATATTTACCGCAAACTATGATTGCCAAGTCATCTGCATAACCTATGGCATGGTAGCCAGATTGTTCCAGTTTGACTAGTAGATCGTCTACTACCAACGTCCATAACAATGGTGAGAGAACCCCACCCTGGGGGCAACCCCGTACTTCACTAATGCTAACGGTGGTATTACCTAACTTGGTAGATATGTTCCTGTCACGTAACATCCTATCTATCCACGTTATTGTACAGGAGTCTATATCTTTCCGGGCCAATGCACTGGATATGGACTCATAAGATGTATTGTCAAAAGCACCTTCTACATCCAGAAATGCACATAAGGCAATTTCTTTAGATTGAAAGGTGCTTTGAATTTTGCTGACCAAGTGATACAGCGCGACCTCCGTAGATTTGCCTTTTGAGTAGGCATATTGTGTGGGGTGGAGTGGAACCGTTTGTCCCATTTTTTCCCGTATGTGCAGATCAATTAGCCTTTCGACAGTTTTCAATAAGAAGGAAGTAAGACTAATTGGTCTGTAGGACTTTGGCTGGTCCATGGGTTTATTACCCAATTTGGGAATAAAGATCACATTTACATCTCTCCAGGAGTGAGGGATGTAACCCATAATGAAACATGCCCTAAAGAGTTTGATTAATGGGTCTAGAATGATATCAGTACAATTCTGCAATAAAGCAGGAAAGATACCGTCGCCACCAGGCGCCTTGAATGGTAGGAATGAGCTGATCGCCCATTTCACCTTGTCCTTGTCAAAGATAACACCAGAAAGTGCGTGTTCCTGACGTGTAGGAGCAGTTACTTCTCTGTTTGATTTTGATGTTGATGCTCCGATTAAGGAGCCAGGGAAGTGTGTTTGCAACAGAAACTCAAGGGTATCTTCACGACCAGTGGTGAAGGATCCATCGGGTTTTTTTAGAAGGCCTACTTCGTTATTTTTGACCTTAGTTAATGCCTTGTGTAGTCTGGCAGCCTCGGGCAGCTTCTCAATACTTTCACAGTGGCTTCGCCAGCTAGTCCGTTTGGACTGTCTGATTGATTTATTGTAGTCTGTGAGTGCAATTTTATATTCTTCCCACCTACCTGAGCGTTTTGCTCTATTGAATAAGCTCCTTACTAATTTGCGCTTATTAGCTAGTTGCGAGTTCCACCAAGGAACCTTACCCAAAATTGTGGCATTGCCTGCAACCGTGCTGTTATGAAAGGAGGTTAGTAATACCTCACCTAAGTGGTTAGCGGCTAACTCTAACTCTTCTACAGTTTGTAAAGGCCTAGCTATGGAAAAGTTTGCGGAACACACTAAGTCCCTGTACCTATGCCAGTCGGTTTTTCTGGGTCGGTAAACTTTTTCTTGCTGTGCGGATATACCGGGAATTTCAAACCTAATATGTTGATGGTCAGAGAGGGACACTTCGTCCGACACATGCCAATTCCATATAGATTCCTCAATACCTCTGGTGCATAGAGTGAGATCTAGTACCTCTTCTCTAATTGCGTTAATAAATGTGGGTTTATTACCTTTGTTAGCTATATTCAAACCTGCTGATATGATATATTCTAATAGGTACTCACCCCTTTTGTTAATATCGCTGCTCCCCCACACCGTATGGTGAGCATTTGCATCGCAGCCCAAGATTAGCTGCCGCCCAGTGGACCTGCAGAAGCTAATCAGCTGCTGGACTTCCGTTGGTGGAACTGCATTTTCATCACCTGGGAAGTAGGCAGAGGCCACGACAATGTCTGTCACCCCTCCTAATGTTGGAACTTCGACAAGGACCGCTGCTAGGTCTCTAGAAATAAAGTTATTTAACGGAAGATGTTTTACGTCTCCACCGATTAAGATAGCTGCACGCGGCAGTGCTATCGAACGGTCATAAACCAGCTTACCTGATTTAGAGTTAAGACCCCGAATGTGGCCACCGAACACCCACGGCTCTTGAATAAGTCCTAGAGCAATGTTGTTGGTTTGGGCAATTCTGCACAGGGTGGCTGATGCTCCTTTTGCATGGTGCAGATTTGCCTGGAGCACTTTTAAAGTGCTCATTAGGTCTCGTTAAGAGACTTACGGACGAGACTTTCACGTTTGTCTCGTCGAGAACCTTTGTTTCTGGCACCCTTTGATTGCTCCAGTAAACATTTACTGAGTAAGGGTGGTTTAAAGATAGCGGTCCTAGGTTTACCTGCTACCGTAATCGGGCCCGTGGAGGGCATTGTGGACTCATTTCCTGAGGTGGGAATCTGAACAGCACGCCCACTAGCAGTGCCAACCGCCTTGCTAGTAGATGGACGTGCGTCTAGTTCCTCTTCCACAGGAATAGTCACCGTTGGGCAACTGTCCGTAAGGGATGTTGCCGGAGTCGAGGATGACTGGGTAGTTTTGTCATCCTTAACCACCTTTGAAGCTTTATCCATGGGTTGAGAAAGAGCGGGGGTGGTACCCTTAAGCATCAGTCTCAGGTGACCGAACCGGTATGCAATCCTACCTTTTAGTTCGGACAGCGACCTCATGGATTCGTCATCAATGACGAAAACAAGATGCAGCATCTGATCCTGCGTCAGTCTGCGTATCACTTTCCACCGTTTGGTGGAGAATTTGTTTTGAGAACCAATGGTAGCCAAAACTTTTTCGTTTGACAAAGTCAAACTTTGGGGAAAATAGCCACGAACTACATGAGTTCGTGGGAAATCCTTTTCCTCAACCACGTTAATGGCGAGCCCGCATTTGGCCCCTATGTGACCAGAAAATCGCTTGACCCACTCCGCGGTTTTGGCATCACTGCAGATGATAAGTAGCCACCCCGTTCTGGGCAAACACCCTTCGAACTCCGGCTGCATATCTTCACATTGGTGCTCTATGGCAACATCAATAATCGCCTCCTGGAGACGTGTTATTTGCTCTGTAGAGAGCGAAGTGCCAGCTGGATCAGCCGACGTGAAGCCTAAACGTACGCCTTTAACAGCTAGGCTGTACGATGGCTTGGCAAGTCCCACATGGCCTACCTTAGGTTTTTTAACGGTGGTCAAACCGGGAGATTGTTCCTCCGATCTGCCCCGCTTAATCGCAGTCGAAGACTGCGTGGCGATTTTTAGAGCTTCTGCTCTGCTAAGACCTGATGCCATAGCCGCCTTGAACCATGAGTACACCTGATGCCACATAGTAAACCATGAGTAAAACAGAAGTAAAGTACAAACTCAGAGCGTAACACAAATAAAGTGCCAGATTATGCTCTTTACACAAATTTTCATGGAACAGCTTTGTGTAAAGTCTGGTGAAAACAGCTGTTTTTGAAAAACAAAACAGTAGAAATAGAAATTGAAAAATAACAGACAAACACATTTTGAAAACCAAAGAAACAAAACAACAAGCCAAATATTTTTAAATACTATTTAAAATTAATTTATTTAAAGTTAAATTTTGTTTCAATAAAGTGAATTAGAGTGCTGTTATATAAATTTATTATAAAAAATTATACAGCTGTCTAAAACGTTGTTTTAATATACCAAATGCATTTTCTATTAGTATTCGAACTGACCCCAATTTTCTATTGAAATTCTTTTGTGCACCAGTAAGACGCCAGTAGATAGTATTCTGTAAACGTAAGAGATTTTAATAAATCTCATTTCTTTTTCCAAAGAACTTACCTCCACACTTCGATGGTAGTCGCATATAAATAGGAGAGTTTTGTAAGACCCAACTGTCATGACAGGAGCCTGGGTGTCCGACGAATATGCTAATAAATTTTCTGTTTTCATCACAGATGGCTTGCAAGCATAATGAAATATTTCCTTTTCTGTCCTTTCCTTTTCCGTAGGCAGGTTGCCATCTAGGCAACCTGCAAAGTAACATGTATTAATATATATGCAGCGTTAATATGCACATAAATCCTTACCTATTACTTTTGAAAAATTGCATAAGCTTCGGAAAAATGTACTTGCTTCTTCCTTTTTTGATGTGCTAAGCCATGCAATTATATCCGGACACATGTTGCTAAAGAAAGTTCTCATCCTTCTTATAACTCGGTTTACTGACGATAAAGGAAGATTAAAGCGATCTGATAAATCTCTAAAACAGCATGCTTCGTGACCAGCAAACTATAAAAAACAGCAACGTGAGCTTCTGAAGAAATGTTCAGCTCACTTACTCGCAGTGCAATAAAGTCGGTACTATTTTGAAATTTTATAGTCAAAGAATTAAAAAGGCTCCGCGAAATGCGGAAATGAGTTTTGAATTCCTTGCCGTCATATTTGTAAACAACATCTTGTATATAATTTTTTATACACACACGTTTTCTTTTTTTTTTATGTAATATCGAATACACCAAT
The DNA here is from genome assembly GCF_002237135.1 of Teleopsis dalmanni. Classification (NCBI taxonomy): domain Eukaryota; kingdom Metazoa; phylum Arthropoda; class Insecta; order Diptera; family Diopsidae; genus Teleopsis; species Teleopsis dalmanni. The sequence continues at coordinate 108,830,718 of NC_051846.1, read as the reverse complement.
TCTACATTATCGTCAGAGTCACTATCTCGAAGTGTATTAACTACGTTATATTCTGGTTGCGTTGTGTTACTTAAATCACTTAATAAAATATTTATTATGTTTTTATCCATTTCAATATTTATTTATTACAGTTGTTACAATTAAAAATGCAGAATTTTTTAATATTCACAAATGCCGCGCAAACAAACAATACAAAAATTTGAATTCAAACCATAACAGCTGATTTACACATAAACACAAATTTTACTTCATATAAAATGCATGAGTAAACTCTGTGTAACATTTTCAAATTTCGACAGGGATGTTACGCTCTCTCAGATGCTCTCATTTACTCACAAATTTGTTCGTGGAACGCACTTGTGTATACACAGTGTTACTCAAAGTTACTATGTGTAGCTCGTGGAACAGACCTAATATAATACTGAATTTAATTTCAAAACATTTTTTTTCAAAACCCTTCAGAACTATTTTCCGCACAACAAAAATATATAAATAGCTAAGAAAACTGTATAAATAATTGTGTAACATATTCAATTACAATCAAAAAAACTCTTTGAATAATTATATGATATTGTAAATAATTCCATTTAATATAATTATATTCAAATTATATGTAATGTATGCTTATATTCATTTATGAGTATTTATATATCTGCTTAAATAAAAACTTGTACAGTAAGTAGTTGAAAAAAAGTTATGCAGCAGCCCTGAAAGAGCATGAAAGAGCGTAAAAGTGGCATAATTGTGGTGTAATCACACTTATTTAATACGTGTGACAAAAATGTTATAAAAAAAGAAGATTTTATATCAGAAAACATCTTTTATAGACTGGAAACTCCGCCTACCTCTATCAAAACTAAGAGAAATTGCTTAAGAAAATTCATTTTTTGTAATATTTTTGTCACATGTATTAAATAAGTGTGATTACACCACATTATGCCACTTTTACACTCTTTTACTACTTATTGTACAAGCTTTTATTTAGGCAGATATATAAACACTCGTAGCTAAATGTAAATATATATTACATATAATTTAATTATTATTAAATTATATAGGTTTAATTAACATTTACGAATAATTATGGAAAATGTTGTTTTGATTGCAATTGCGTATGTTACGCAATTATTTATTCACTTTTCTAAGCAATCGCAAATAAATACTAATTTTGACCATGTGCGGGTTCGAGTAAATTGAAGTAAAGTAAATAGAAATTTCCTAGGGATTTTTTTTGCTTAGCACTTATGAAAATATTTATTTATTTATATTTTGAACTTATTTATTATTTTTGGTTAAAAGTTTTCTGTTATATACTTTATTGATTTAACGTTAACTATATCTTACAATTGAATAACAATAATAAATATAAATATGATCTATGCAGCATGGCACGCTAACTTATTTAAATCACACGACGACAACAACAACACACGTATCTTTCCTTTTTTCGCCTCTCTTCATACGGTGTTGCCATGCTTGAATATATTACAGTTCTCCCCCATCAAATAGTCCCGTAATCTTTTTGGCCGTTGCCTTTGTTGGTACGGTCTCTTTTATCTTCTTCTTCTAATGACCTATCTACTTGAGGGTCTGTTAGGATGTGTTCATTTTATGAATGACCTGCACTTAGTTGGATGCCTTGCTCTTCCGGTTGTGCCACTGGAGTTACTGCCAATGGAGTTATATTGGATTCCAAACTTCTCGGTGTCACCGAAACTCGCTTAGGCAACTGGTCAATATGTCTCGATAATATATTACTATTTGATTGAATTTTGTAGTGCCGATCTCCTGTTGATTGTATAGTCCCTGGCATCCACTTTTCACCTCTTTCGAAATTTCGGCACCAAACCGGCCTGTGAACTGGTTTTGTTTGTTTAGAATACTGATCAGAATTTAGCTGCTTCTGAGTGTTGTCATCACTGGCGTGCAAATGATTTAACTATGTTTTCAACTTCCTTCCCATCAAGATTTCCGCTGAACTCGAATTTGAATTTGCATTAGGAGTTATAAGCAGATGCAAAGGTATGTTTGTCAAATTCTTATTGATGTCTGAAGACTGCATTTTCTTAAGGTAATTCTTGATGGTTTGTACAAACCTTTCTGCTTGCCCGTTTGATGATGGATGATACGGTGCCGTACGTATGTGCTTTATACCGTTAGGTTTTAAATATTTCTAAAATTCATTATCAAACACAATGGTGTCTAGTATTCCGTGTGTTGCAAAAATTTCCCTCATTAACTCGATAGTCCTGATCGTATTTATTATACTGGTTATTTTTACCTCTACTCACTTGCTATGAGCATCTAAGACTTTTAAAAAATTTATACCCAAAAAGGGTTCCCCATAATCAATATGTAACCGTGACCATGGTCTTAGCGTTGCTGGCCATGGTTTACTTGCTACTATAGGAGGATTCTTTTTGTTACATGCACACTCTTCACAACGTCTGGCTAACATTTCTATATCAATTGGACACCAAAAATAGCTTCGCGCAACTGCTTTCATTGCCGACATGCCCTGATAAACTTCATGTAACATGTCAAGTATTCTGGGACGTAGTATCGCTGGTATTTTTACTGCTAGTTCCTGATTTTGTTCACAAACGGATTAACCATTTGGGTTGACTGTATCTTTCCTTCTCCAATTATTTGTTGCCAGCTTTTCGCTTTTTTTTATGTGAGCTCTCTCAATATGTCCACGCTATTTGCAATAATAACATTCCGCGTCTTTAAATTTGCACTGATCTGACTGATGATTTCCTTAACAACGATAACAGTTTCGCATATGGACTATTAGAGCACGAATATGTTTTACCTTGTTGTTTGAAATTTTATTCAAACCTGGCAGGCTGGCTGATGTTTTAAGTTCCGTCGCATTTTTTGTGCTGTTTCTGATGCAATAGCTTTCTTTTGCGCTATTTTTGATGTTAACTGTGTAAGGATGGAATTTTGTACAAATTTCTGCCATATATAAACTTATGGACATGTAATTACAATAAATAAAGAAATATATTTAATTAATAATTACATAGTTTATTTACTATTTATATATTTCCTTTATTGATTATTAATTAATATTCTTAAAATTAATTTTTATTAAAACAGAAAATATAAATATTAAAAATCACCACCTTTCATTCATGAGTTGAATGAACCAGTTTTTCAACATAGCAGCGAACACTCACACACACATTGAGCACAAGACCAGCCAAGCTCACGGCAGAGACGTCACTTTGCAACGAAATGCAAGCAGTTAGGTCATAGACTAGAATCATTACATAATTGTAGTTACAACGCCGCACGGCATTTTGATGCCATAGGCTAGAATCATTGTATTAGTATAGTTTATAACGCCGCACGGCATTTTGATGCCATAGGCTAGAATTTTTGTATCATAGAATATAACGTCGCCGGAATTTTGATGCCATTGCCTACAAACTATTGTAACCGCCTAGAATTATAACAACATAGACTAGACAGTTTATTACTTTTTTGCGTTTATAATATCATTAGCCAAAAAGAAAAATTCCATTTGTTCCATATACGTCTGCCATTTTCCTGACGCCACGTTAAATTGGCTTAAATCTCCGAAATTCTTCGCCATCATTTATCATTGCTTGCACGGCCATTCCATTATGGTAAATGCGTTTTTATAATAGAGCATTGCCTAAAAAGTTTTCATTCTTACTAAAGTGGGATATATCCAATGCTATATGTTTGTAGACAAGATATGCGTGCTACCAAATTGCACCGTGTATATTCAAGTTTGCATACTAAATTTCGGTCTGAGACATGTATTAGGTAAAATTAAAACTTTTCAATTATTTGTTAAGTCTGCACACGTGTCTCCTTGTGTATATCGGAATCTGAAGAATTTAAGAATTTTGGTGAGCGTCGGACGAGCAATGATCGCGGAAAAAAATTGTAAAATAATTGAAAAAGTTGTAGACGTTTATTTTCTTTAAAATAAGCAAATTTGAAAAAAAGTGCAGCAAACAATTATTAAAGAAGTTCATATATTTTAAAAATTATTTTATGCTAAAAACAATTTTTAGGTAAGTTTTTATATTTTAAAAATTATTTTCTGAATACAAATATTAAAATGCAATATTTTGTAATGAACCTTTTCTGGCGGTTCGTTTAGAGCTGGGATAGCTCAGCCTTGTCCAAGGTCCTCACAAGAAATTTGTTTTGTTGCAACTCTGAATTCTGAAGGACTGAATTGAAAGCAAACACGATATAATACAAGCACACCTGACTGTTAAAGCTACGTGTGATGTATTACAGGTCGTAGACAACACGCCCTTCCGTGTACACTGTTAAAGCGTCCAGGGGTCAGAGACGTTAGGTTACTGTTAAAGCAACCTATCGCTTCCGACACTATGGTATAGACACACGTGACTGTTCCAGCTACGTGTGTTACACCACGTGCAGCCTAGGTTCAGTAACTGTTGAAGCCCTGAATCTCGCTCTTCTTTTCAACCTTTAATTCAATCCTTCAACCCTATTTGCGATAGCTACCTACAGATTTACCTTTAACCACTCGTCACTTATGAACATTCACCTGTATTCTTGGGAGTTAATAGCCAAACGCCTTTACATACAAAATATTTCCAATCAACAAAATTATACTCAATGTATTTAATTTTATACAATTTGTAAATATATATTTATTATTTTTCTTTCAGTATTGACATTAGCTATTTAAAAAAAAATTATTTTTCCAAAAAAAAATATATCGCTTTATAAAATTTAGTTTTAAACAACTCAAACACAATTCATGATATTTTACGTGCTATATTATTAAAATTTAAATTCTTTTGTTTTACAATTTACTTTGTCTTAGTTCTTGTATTTAAGTGATTTTCTCTTAACAGTTTATGTTTCCTTCTATATTCAATAATTTAGAACTTTCTATGAAGCTTAATTTACTTTAATCGTTTACATATCACAAAGTTTTGTTTCTTTTTCAAAAAAAAATATCTCTTTACAAAATTTAATTTTTTAAACAATTCATTGGTTATAGTTTACTTATTTGAGTAATTTTCTTTTAACAGTTTACGTTTCCTTCTATATTCACAATTTTAGAACTTTCTATGAAACTTAATTTACTTTAATCGTTTACATATCACAAAGTTTTGTTTCTTTTTCAAAAAATATCTCTTACAAAATTTAATTTTTTTAAACAATTCATTGGTTATAGTTTACTTATTTGAGTAATTTTCTTCTAACAGTTTGCGTTTACTTATTTCGTTTGCACATCACAGTTTTAGTTTTTTTCCAAAAAAATAGTATCTCTTTATAAAATTTAATTTTAAACAATTTATTAGTGATATTTTACGTTATTTAATATAATATTAAAATCTTTTTATAAAATTTAATTTTTAATTATATTTTACCTTATTTAAGTAATTTTTTCTTTTAACAGTTTGCGTTTACTTATTTCGTTTGCACAACACAGTTTTGCTTTTTTTCCAAAAAAAATATAGAATCTCTTTGCAAAATTTAATTTTAACCAATTTATTAGTGATATTTTACGTTATTTAATCTAATATTAAAATATCTTTTTAAAATTTAATTTCAAACAATTCATTAGTGATATTTTACGTTCTATAATATAATATTAAATTCTCTTTATAAAATTTTATTTATCCAATATCCAGTAGTCAGTTACTTGCACCTCCGCTACCGAAATCGATAGTGTTAAACTATAGCTATGTCACTGCGTAGAAACCGAACAAGAAGCCTTCTTCCTGGTGCACGCAATTTTATATCGTCAACGGTCAACGGTATCAGCTGTAGCTACGTTAAAGTTCAACGACCATTGATCAAAGCTCGTTAGCTGATCCCACTGCAATGCACCAGTTAAAATTCCGCTTTACGGCGAATTCTATCTCCAATTCATGTGGAAGTTAGGAATTGTTTTTGACTGAGCTTTGCTTTCGTTCCACACCTTTGAGCAAAAGCTTTCTTAGTTTGACAGGTCTCGTTATTAACATCTTGTTTTGATCTTATTTGTTTTTTCCAATAAAATGTTGTGCTGGTCAACGTGTTTATTCAAGTGATAGTGAAAATTTATTTTAAAATTAGTTTGTTCCGTGCAAATTTATGTTACTGCCGGCAATGGATTGCGGTGAGTTAGTTTGTTAATGTTTTTATCACTACTTAACAAATTTTATTTTTTTTTAATACAGGAATCTTTGAGTTAATCAATTCAAGTGAGTAATGCCTGTTGAGTGATATGTGACTATACCCACGACGTTGGAGCAATCAAATTTTTAATAGATACAATTTTGGTTGTTACACTCCCTCCTTCCTTTCAGAAAACGGATCTATACGTATAGCACCACTTTTAATTATCCTTACCAACCATACCTCACCATCTAGAGTGGCCTTAAACCGATGCCTTTAACCTTTCGACCACTTCGACAAATTCTTCGACAAATGAGTCTCAACAAATCTAAAATGATTGGCAGATATAGCATACATATAGTAAAAAGCTATAAATGTTAATTCAAAGAATAACTTATTTAGATATTTATTCCTATTAGTCCTAGTGAACGGACGTATTTTTAAGCCGGTCTTGGTGAATTTTAAATTGCAGTTTAAAACAAGTAGATAACACGTATTTTTTTTGGGAATTGTTTTGCTATTGACACAAAAACACAATTATTATTTAATAATAAAACAAACTTAAAAGTAACTACATAAAACATTAAATTGAAAATAGTGCGCGTTATTTCAATTTTCGTTGATTTTCTCTTTGCAAAACTTTATAAAAATACTCAAACAGCTGACAGGGACAACAGATTAATTTCTAAAGTTCAATATAAAAACGCGGTTAATTCTGTGTGTTGTTTTTTTTCACACATGTAAAACAGCTGATAGAGACAGCATTAAATTCTTAAGTGCGTATAGTGTTGTAAAACAATTAATCTGTCACACATTTTTTTAAAAATTTCATATTGTGTAATTGTGTAATTTCAAATAGTCTAATACTGTTAATATGAAAGAGTGTCACAAGTGTCGTGGAGGTATCCGCGGTGAAACTGGGTTAATATGTTCAGGTGTGTGCGGCAAGGCATATCACACAGCTACCAAATGTTCTGGTGTAGAGCAATTTAATATTAATTGCTTAAATAATCCTATGATTCATTTCATGTGCGAAGACTGTGTTCAATATGTTCACAATGTTGATTTTGCACTTAGGGAAATAAATGAAAATGTGGGAAAAAATAATAATTATCTTAAAGAATATAAAAACGAATTTAAAGACGCATTGAAAGTTAATGAAAATGAACTTAAGTGTTTATTAAAATCTATCGAGGCTAAATACTCTGATAGAATCAATGCTCTGAAGAAAGTTCAAGAAGCATACGTAAATAAATTTACGGCACTTGAAGAAAAAATGTTAAATTTGTCGAATAATTTAAAAAAAGATAATGAATTATTGTGTTCTGAATTATTAAAAAAATTTAATAAAAGTGAAGATAAGAAAGAATCTTATGCAGAAAAACTTAAATCGAGTAATACATCTACTGTATCTATTACAGTGAAACCTATAAGGAAACAGTTAGGTGATGACACTAAAAAAGACTTAAAAATGAAAATTAATCCGTCTGAACTTAACGTGAAGGTTAATGGTTTTCGAGCTAAAAATGATGGCAGGGTTACTATTAAATGTGTTACTTCAAAGGAACGTGAAATTCTTGCAAATGACATTAAAAAAAAATTAAGTGACCAATATATAATCGAAACACCTGCGCTTCGATACCCCAAATTATTCATCTCGGGTATTAGTGAAAAGCTAGAAAATGAGGACCTAGTACTTGCCATAAAAAATCAGAATAATATTATAGTTCAACATATTAAAGTGTTAAAAGTCTATGAGTCTTATGAAAATAAAAAAACATTTAATGCGATTGTTGAAATAGATGGCAAAGCTTTTAAGCAATTTATGAAAGAACGTCGAATCAACATCAAATGGGATAGATGCATAATATATGAAAGTTTAAACGTAATGAGGTGCTATAAGTGCTGGGGCTTTAACCATAAGGCGAGTGTATGCAAAGAAAATGACCATGTTTGTGCTAAATGCAGTGAAGTGGGGCATTCACATAAGGAGTGCAAAAGCGATATTGTCAAATGCATTAATTGTGTTAAAGCTAAAAAGTTGCTGAATCTCCATGATCTTTCCACTGATCACGACTCTAGGAATGTGATATGTAAGATCTTACAACGCAGAACTAGACAGGAAGCTGAAAATATTAACTACTAAATATGCAGGATCACAAAACACTTATCAATATTTTTTCGAGTCAACGGTGTGGTGTTAATATGGTTCATTTTAATGCAAGAAGCCTCTCTGGCCTTAAATTAGATTATGTTAGAAGTGTTTTTGAAGGCTCCAAAGTTGATGTCATTTGTGTTTCCGAGACTTGGTTTGATCATAACATAAGCAGCGTTTTTTTTTCCTTGAACGGTTTTGATTTATTTAGACATGACAGGAAACATAGATTAGGTGGCGGAGTGGCTATTTTCTGTAAGTCACATTTAAAAGGTCAATTAGTGTCTGTCTCAATGGAAACTGAAATTGAACACATTAGCGTGCGTGTACTTGCTGGCAACTACAAAATTTTAGTTACTTGTGCCTATAACCCTAACAAAATATTTTCCTGCGATCCTCTCTTTGATTCTCTTCTACCTATTGCCGTTAAGTTTGATTTTCTTGCAGTATTCGGCGATTTCAATATTGATTTCCTGTTAAATTCTGCTAAAGCAGCTAAATTAAATGACCTTATGACTATGACGGGTTTAAGTGTTGAAAATAACTCCATGCCTACTAGGTTTAGCAACAATGTACGACCTAGTCTTCTTGATTTAGTTGCTGTCTCTGACTTGAGTAAAGTTTTGTTTTTCGAGCAGATTTCGTTTGTGTCTGATCCTGACTTATTATTTGTGACTTTTGATTATAATGCGACTAAAACATTTACTCCTACACAATTCTCTTTTTGGGACTTCAAGTCTATTGATACTCGGAGATTGTTCAGTGAACTGAATTCTGTTGACTGGAGTGGTTGTTGGTTTAGTGCATCAGTAGATGAAAAATTGGGAGTCTTTAATAACATATTGTCAGATTTTTTACATCGTTTTGTGCCGTATCGTACAGTATGTGCAAAAAATTCGTCTTGTCCTTGGTTTAAGCCTTATATTAAACGAAAAATTAACTATAGAAATAAAAAATATGCTGTTTGGAAGAAATATCCCACGGCACTCAATTGGATGCGATTTAAAGTGGCTAGGAATTTAGCTTCTGCGGCTATTTATAAAGCCAAATTAATGTTCTTTAAATCCAAACTTGGAGGTCGTCAGCAAACAAAATCTCTCTGGAATAATATTAAATCTTTAGGAATTATAAAAAAATCCACAGCTGTGTGCTCCTTAGATCCCAATAACCTAAATGATTATTTTGTTTCGTCTGTAGGTAGTAGATTGAGCGTCAATCCTGCTTTCCCTTGTCTTGAACATGCCGGCTCTGAGAGTATATTTAGTTTCGAGTGTGTTAGTGAAGAAGTAGTTTTCAATAGTGTAATGAAAATTAAATCAAATGCAATTGGTATTGATAAAATTCCTTTGAAGTTCTTAAAACTCACTCTTCAGTCAATTATTTCTCCTCTGACACATATAATAAATCACTGTTTTGCTTCTTCAACATTTCCTAATACATGGAAGCTTGCAAAAATTATTCCAATTGAAAAAAAGTCAAATGCATCCCTATGCTCTGACTTTCGCCCAATTAGCATTCCTTCCTCGCTCTCGAAGGTGTGTGAAAATATCATGGCTAACGCTATTCGTTGTCACCTAGATCGTTTTCAGCTTCTTTCCCCTTTGCAATCTGGGTTTAGAAAAGGTCATAGCTGCACGACTGCTATGTTGAAAGTACTTGAGGATGTTCGAATCGGCTATGATCAAAACTTGATTACATATCTATGTCTACTTGATTTCTCCAAGGCTTTTGACCGCGTTGATCATTCTTTGCTTTGCAAAAAACTTGTCAACTCCTTCTTATTTTCTAAGTCGGCGGCAAAATTTATCTTTAGCTATTTAAGTGGAAGGTCGCAGTCTGTTGTGGTATCGAATGAGTTCTCGACTTTTAAAAATCTTCACACTGGAGTTCCTCAAGGGTCAATCCTGGGTCCCCTTTTATTTTCAATGTATATAAATGATGTCTTTTCAATTTGTAAGTATACTAAATTGCATGGGTATGCTGATGACATCCAAATGTACATTTCTTGTGATTTCACCACTATTGGTAATCTAATTCAAAAGATAAATGTTGATTTAAATAATATTAACACTTGGGCCGTTGAAAATAACATGCTACTTAATGCCAAAAAAACAACTATTTTGCCAATAACTAGGTTAAAACTGGATGTAAATAGTTTGCCTCAAGCGTCTATTGGGCAATCCTTTATTGAATACAATACTTCTGTAAAGTGTTTAGGTTTCCATCTAAATACTAACTTACATGCTTGTGACCACATCAATCAAGTTGTTAGGAAAGTATACACTTGCCTCAGATGTCTTAATCTATCAGCGAGATTTACCCCTGTTGCTACTCGCTGCTTGTTGGTAAAACAGTTAATAATTCCTATTATTATGTTTTCCTCGTTAGTTTATTCCAAATTAGACGCGGTGTCTCTTACTAAGTTAAGAAGTCTAACCAATTCCATGACACGATATGTTTACGGTCTCAGAAGATTTGATCACCTGGGTAATTACAGGAATGCAATCTTAGGTTGTGACATTGAACAGTTTATTAAGATTCGTGTCTGTCTGTTTTTGTTTAAATTGGTTAATGCTAAATCACCTGAATACCTTTTCAATTGTCTGAAACGAACACGATCTAATAGATCTCTTCTATTTATTATTCCAAGGTTTAACTTTATTTCCACAACAAGTTTTTTCTTTATCCACTCTGTCAGAGTATGGAATTCGCTCTCATGTGAAACCAGAAACACAACAAGAGTAGGAGCTTTTAAAAAACTGCTAGTTAATGAATTATATTGACACCACCCGTTCTGTCAGTTATTTCTATTTGTTAATTGATAATTTTCTTTAATTGTCATTTTTTAACTTTCTGCTTGTAATGTTTATTTTTCTATTCTAAATTTTTAAATTTTTAATCTTAAATTTAAAAAATTTTTTTTTGTATTCTTTAATTTAATTTAATTTTTAATTTAATATTTTTTTTTTAATTCAATCTCTTGCCTTTGCTTTATCATCTAATAATTTGTAAATTGTTATATATTAAGTAAATAATATCTCTTTTTTATCTCTTTTTTTGTTAGTTTTTAAGTTAGTTATAAGATGATGCAATGTAAGGGTTTTTTGACCCTTAAAGCATTTAAAATAAAATAAAAAATAAAATAAATAAAAATTGTATCCATGTCGCTGCAGGCGTGCCGCTGGGTCTACGTCCACTCGACTTTCTACCATGCTTTCTTTACTTGTCTTAACTGGTGGGTCACATACCTCTGGTGTTGAACTAAGTAATATTTTTGCCAGGGGTGGCGTAGGAGGACATTCCCAACTTCGCTTGGGTTGCGGCACAACTAGTTCGTCGCCCGACCATAATGGAGAGGCTGTTAACTCCAGAACATCTTCAGTATCCCAGCCAACTGCGGTGTAATGCAAGGGACTTGTTGTCTTTTCTGGTTCAGCTCTGTTCAGGCATTTCGCCATTTCTTCGGTATCGGTATCTTCGCCGAACAACTCTACAAAACGTACACATAGTCGCCGTCTTAATGTTTCATCTAGTTCTGCCATAACTTTCCTTGACTGGTGGATATTCATACCTCTGAGGTTACTTCCAGAGTTGTCAAAGACAATGTTTTCGCGCCCAATAGTTCTTGCCATGCTGATTCGTCTTTTAAAACCTATTAAAGTAAAATTTTATTAGTATGAGATTACCTTTTTCTTTCTAACCATTAATTGTAGTAAGGTTTAATACGACTGATATGGGCCGTCAACATATTATCAGTGTCTAGGTTACGCAATTTTACAATGACCGGTGACAGGAAATCTATGACTTCATATGGCCCCGAGAACTTTGGTGCTAGTTTAGCGTTGAAGACTTCTTGGGCATTGGACAATGGTTGTGTTTTATTTAATACTAAAGAACCACACTTTGGTTGCCAATCCCGACGACGTAAATTGTAGTAACGCGCCTGATCTTGGGCCGCCTTTCCCATGTTTCCTTTCACTATGACATATACATCTAGTAGTTTAAGCGCCTTTTCCTCTGGTGATTCCATTGCCCCGCCTGTACCAGTCGTAACAGAGTCATATAGTGTATTCGGCAAACGCAGCTCTCGTCCTTGTGTAACAAACGCAGGTATATAACCGGTTGAGGCTGAAATGGAGGAATTTATGGCCAGTGTAATTTCCGGTATATATTCATCCCAGTGTCGGTGGTCCAACTTCGAATTCTGAGCGATCATTGTTTTTATCGTTCGATTGGCACGTTCAGTGGGATTGCCTTGCGGTGAGTAAGGTGCTGTCTGTTGGTGCTGAACTCCCAGTTCCTCCAGAAATTGCTTAAATACTTTGCTAGTAAACTGTGTTCCATTGTCAGTGACGAGAATTTTAGGTACTCCGAATCGTGACATGATATGTTCACGAAAAGCACGTCTTACTCCTAACGCTGTAGCATTCCTCATTGGAATGATTTCTACCCACTTTGCCCTTAACAGATCGTGGCATAGGACCGATGAAATCCGAACACACTGTCGCCCATGGTTCTTCTGGAATAGCAGTTCACATCTTCCCAGCACTCATTTGTTGTGAAACTTTGTACTTTTGGCAGGTATCGCATTTTTTTACGTAATCTCTTATATCGCGATACATCCCAGGCCAATAATAGTTTGCCGCAACACGAACAATTGTTTTCTGATTACCTAGGTGCCCCGCTGTGACATTAGTATGGCATTCCTTCAGAACTCGATGGCGCAAGCACGGTTGGCCTTCGTTACTAAAATTGTTTGGGATCCGACGATATAACTGCTCACCTTCAATGATGTAATCAGGGTATTTCGCAGGATTTTCTCGCACCGCTTTCTTCAGACTTAACAGCCATCCACAGTATCGATCATTTTTATTACTCGCGTCTACCTGAGCAAGTGTGGGTTGCGGTTGTCGAGACAGTGCATCAGCAATTACGTTATATTTCCCCTTCCGGTATTGTACTTCGTAATGATACTGCTGCAGTTCTAAGGCTCATCTTGCAATTCTACCAGAAGGATTATCGATGCTATTTAGCCATTTCAATGCCAAGTGATCAGTGATAACTACAAAGTAGTATCCCTCTAAATACCGCTTCATCTTACGTACGCCCCAGACTATTGCCAGACATTCTTTCTCAGTGGTTGTATAGTTCTTCTCTGCTGGATTTAGAGTACGACTTGCATATGCGATAACCATTTCCTCTCCTGATATTGTCTGCGTTAATATCGCTCCTAGCCCAAAGTCACTGACATCGGTTTGTAATATAAACTGTTCGTTGAAATTCAGACATGCTAAGACGGGAGCACTCGTTAGTTTCTCTTTTAGTTTATCAAATGCCGCTTGTTGTACTTCCGTCCAATGCCAACGCTTACCCTTTTTCAGCAACAACGTTAGTGGTTGAATAGTACTGGAGAACTGCGGTACAAACCGGCGATACCACGAAGCGACACCAATGCACCTTCGTAACTCTTTAAGATTACACGGGGGTGGAAGGTCTTTGATTGCAGTTATTTTTTCCGGATCGGTGTGAATGCCCTGAGGTGTTACTAAGTGTCCTAAGTACTTGATTTCTTTTATGAAAAATTGACATTTTTTAACATTCAGTTTCAACTTCGCTGCCTTCAATCGTCGAAAAACTTCTTTCAAATTTGCCGTGTGCTCCTCCAATGTGTGTCCAATCACTATTATGTCATCCAAATAAGCAAACGCATGGGGTTCCATGTCGGGGCCAATGACACTATCAAGGGCTCTCTGAAATGTTGCAGGGGCCAAATGTAATCCAAAAGGCATCACCCGCCATTGAAACAACCCTCGTCCTGGAACCGTGAACGCCGTGTACTGTTTGCTGTCTTGTGCCATAGGAACCCAGTACTCCTTTTTTAAGTCCAGACTGCTAATATACTTTGCATCGCGGAGTTGGTCCAATATATGCTGAATACGTGGGATAGGATAGGCATCCGGAATTAAACGAGCATTGACCTGTCAGTAATCAATGCACAGTCGCCAACTTCCGTCCTTTTTTTTTACTAATACGACTGGAGAGCTATATGGGCTATGTGACCGTTCAATACAACCTTGTTTGAGTAGTTCGTCTATTTCATTATCCAACACTTTTTGCATCGCCGGGTTTCTCGGATAGTACCTCTGTTTGATGGGTCGATCGTCCTTCATTGTGATTGAATGCGATGTAATGTTAGAAAGTCCTTCCATCGTTTCAAATTCAACTAACTCTGTTTCTAAGAACTTCTTTATACATTGCTCCTCATCAAAAGTGGAATTTAACGAGACTGGACTCAAATTGGTCTTTGAGAATTGACCAAATTTGACAACATTTTCCCCTATACAAAACGTACTTGATGCTGTATTCAAAAAGTCCATCCCCAAAACAATACCATGAACCATTCCATCCAATACTAACAAACTCACCTGGTATTCATCTCCTCCCATTTGCAAGCACGTATCAATGATGCTATTCACATGCCGTGGTGAGCCATCAGCGAGCCGGACTACTACGTTTACGTCGGTGATGTTACCTGTAAGACATGATACTACGTTCGGACGAACAAAGCTTTTACTTGCACCTGTGTCAATCATGGCTGTGAGTGCTCGACCTTGGATGCTTATTTGTGCAAAGAGTCGATTATGTTCAATTACAAAGAGTGTTGTGCTGGTGCTGGATTTACGACCACGTCTCGCCTTTCTGGAAGACGCTACCTTTGCGCGTTTCCCGATTGTTTGCGACAGCAGTCAATAGTTCGAACCTCACGTCTCCCACACTGCCAGCAGAATAAAAATCTAGGATTTCGACACATGCGCGCTAGTTGTCCAGACTGACCACATCGAAAGCATGCCGTTGTTAGATTAATAGGCTCCATGGCAGCAATTGTCAATGGTTTGACTCGTCGTTCCATCAGCATCGGTGTATCTTTCGGTTTAGAATTTCTTTGTTCGTTTTTTAAGGATTCAAAATCGCTAGTTAACGAGATTAGCTCGCCCAAAGTGTTAAACTCTCTACGTTTGACATACATTTTATACTCAACCAAACTGTTTCTGTAGAATCGCTCGAGTTTCTCGTCTTCACTTAGTTTTAAATGTCTCATTAATTTTTGTAACTCCAACACATACTTCTTAAACGGCTCTCCTGGTTTCTGTAATCTATTTCTTAGTTCATCCCCCAACCGCTAGAAATAAAGATGTGGTAGGAAAAACTTGAGGAAATCCATTTTAAATGCTTCCCAGTGAATCCAATCTCTTTTGTTGTGTCTAAACCATACCAGTGCGTTTCCTTTGAGTAATTCCGGCATTGTACGGGGCAACATGTTCATTGGTATTGCATAAACGTCCGCTAATTCCTCCACTCACTCTATGAACACCAAGGGGTCGCCGTTGTCATCGTACCGGATCGCTCATTTTCTGACCTGGTCAGTGACGCTTGCCTGTGTGTTCCTCTGTGGAAGATACGAGTGTAAGTCATACTGTAGATGTGAATGTAATTGCCTTGTCGATGCTTCATTGACCATGATATGTCGCTCTGATGTTTCACTGTATTCTCTGTCGCTTCTCCTATCGAACGTTTGGTGTACTGCCGCAGGCTGTTGACTATCAGGCACGTGTAAAGTATATGCAGGATCTTGACTTGGTGATGCTAAAACTGCTGTCTTGGTTTCTTCAGTATTTTTATCCATGTTTAGTTCTTCACTGGAGCTCTTGCAATGTTTGCTTTAAATTCGCTTAACCGAATAACTACTATAGGTGCATGTTCTCCCTGTGCTACGAAGTTGGTTAATCGCTTTCGCAAGTCTTCGGCTGTATCAGTTGTATCCAGGCCGAACTCTTCGAGATATCCAACCAAATCGTCTTTTCGTAAATACCGGATCCACGTTCTTCCCATGCTAGTTATGTATATATGTTACCTTGTTATTGACGTCAGAACAGTTGTTATTTAAATCGTGAAGTGTTGGTAACAGGGTCCCTGCTCGGGCGCCACTTGTAAAGAACCTTTTCTGGCGGTTCGTTTAGAGCTGGGATAGCTCAGCCTTGTCCAAGGTCCTCACAAGAAATTTGTTTTGTTGCAACTCTGAATTCTGAAGGACTGAATTGAAAGCAAACACGATATAATACAAGCACACCTGACTGTTAAAGCTACGTGTGATGTATTACAGGTCGTAGACAACACGCCCTTCCGTGTACACTGTTAAAGCGTCCAGGGGTCAGAGACGTTAGGTTACTGTTAAAGCAACCTATCGCTTCCGACACTATGGTATAGACACACGTGACTGTTCCAGCTACGTGTGTTACACCACGTGCAGCCTAGGTTCAGTAACTGTTGAAGCCCTGAATCTCGCTCTTCTTTTCAACCTTTAATTCAATCCTTCAACCCTATTTGCGATAGCTACCTACAGATTTACCTTTAACCACTCGTCACTTATGAACATTCACCTGTATTCTTGGGAGTTAATAGCCAAACGCCTTTACATACAAAATATTTCCAATCAACAAAATTATACTCAATGTATTTAATTTTATACAATTTGTAAATATATATTTATTATTTTTCTTTCAGTATTGACATTAGCTATTTAAAAAAAAATTATTTTTCCAAAAAAAAATATATCGCTTTATAAAATTTAGTTTTAAACAACTCAAACACAATTCATGATATTTTACGTGCTATATTATTAAAATTTAAATTCTTTTGTTTTACAATTTACTTTGTCTTAGTTCTTGTATTTAAGTGATTTTCTCTTAACAGTTTATGTTTCCTTCTATATTCAATAATTTAGAACTTTCTATGAAGCTTAATTTACTTTAATCGTTTACATATCACAAAGTTTTGTTTCTTTTTCAAAAAAAAATATCTCTTTACAAAATTTAATTTTTTAAACAATTCATTGGTTATAGTTTACTTATTTGAGTAATTTTCTTTTAACAGTTTACGTTTCCTTCTATATTCACAATTTTAGAACTTTCTATGAAACTTAATTTACTTTAATCGTTTACATATCACAAAGTTTTGTTTCTTTTTCAAAAAATATCTCTTTACAAAATTTAATTTTTTTAAACAATTCATTGGTTATAGTTTACTTATTTGAGAAATTTTCTTCTAACAGTTTGCGTTTACTTATTTCGTTTGCACATCACAGTTTTGGTTTTTTTTTCCAAAAAAATAGTATCTCTTTATAAAATTTAATTTTAAACAATTTATTAGTGATATTTTACGTTATTTAATATAATATTAAAATCTCTTTATAAAATTTAATTTTTAATTATATTTTACCTTATTTAAGGAATTTTTTCTTTTAACAGTTTGCGTTTACTTATTTCGTTTGCACAACACAGTTTTGCTTTTTTTCCAAAAAAAATATAGAATCTCTTTGCAAAATTTAATTTTAACCAATTTATTAGTGATATTTTACGTTATTTAATCTAATATTAAAATATCTTTTTAAAATTTAATTTCAAACAATTCATTAGTGATATTTTACGTTCTATAATATAATATTAAATTCTCTTTATAAAATTTTATTTATCC
Source organism: Teleopsis dalmanni (assembly GCF_002237135.1). NCBI lineage: Eukaryota > Metazoa > Arthropoda > Insecta > Diptera > Diopsidae > Teleopsis > Teleopsis dalmanni. Next base: position 108,812,900 of record NC_051846.1, on the reverse strand, counting down.
AATATCCAGTAGTCAGTTACTTGCACCTCCGCTACCGAAATCGATAGTGTTAAACTATAGCTATGTCACTGCGTAGAAACCGAACAAGAAGCCTTCTTCCTGGTGCACGCAATTTTATATCGTCAACGGTCAACGGTATCAGCTGTAGCTACGTTAAAGTTCAACGACCATTGATCAAAGCTCGTTAGCTGATCCCACTGCAATGCACCAGTTAAAATTCCGCTTTACGGCGAATTCTATCTCCAATTCATGTGGAAGTTAGGAATTGTTTTTGACTGAGCTTTGCTTTCGTTCCACACCTTTGAGCAAAAGCTTTCTTAGTTTGACAGGTCTCGTTATTAACATCTTGTTTTGATCTTATTTGTTTTTTCCAATAAAATGTTGTGCTGGTCAACGTGTTTATTCAAGTGATAGTGAAAATTTATTTTAAAATTAGTTTGTTCCGTGCAAATTTATGTTACTGCCGGCAATGGATTGCGGTGAGTTAGTTTGTTAATGTTTTTATCACTACTTAACAAATTTTATTTTTTTTTAATACAGGAATCTTTGAGTTAATCAATTCAAGTGAGTAATGCCTGTTGAGTGATATGTGACTATACCCACGACGTTGGAGCAATCAAATTTTTAATAGATACAATTTTGGTTGTTACACTCCCTCCTTCCTTTCAGAAAACGGATCTATACGTATAGCACCACTTTTAATTATCCTTACCAACCATACCTCACCATCTAGAGTGGCCTTAAACCGATGCCTTTAACCTTTCGACCACTTCGACAAATTGTATCCATGTCGCTGCAGGCGTGCCGCTGGGTCTACGTCCACTCGACTTTCTACCATGCTTTCTTTACTTGTCTTAACTGGTGGGTCACATACCTCTGGTGTTGAACTAAGTAATATTTTTGCCAGGGGTGGCGTAGGAGGACATTCCCAACTTCGCTTGGGTTGCGGCACAACTAGTTCGTCGCCCGACCATAATGGAGAGGCTGTTAACTCCAGAACATCTTCAGTATCCCAGCCAACTGCGGTGTAATGCAAGGGACTTGTTGTCTTTTCTGGTTCAGCTCTGTTCAGGCATTTCGCCATTTCTTCGGTATCGGTATCTTCGCCGAACAACTCTACAAAACGTACACATAGTCGCCGTCTTAATGTTTCATCTAGTTCTGCCATAACTTTCCTTGACTGGTGGATATTCATACCTCTGAGGTTACTTCCAGAGTTGTCAAAGACAATGTTTTCGCGCCCAACAGTTCTTGCCATGCTGATTCGTCTTTTAAAACCTATTAAAGTAAAATTTTATTAGTATGAGATTACCTTTTTCTTTCTAACCATTAATTGTAGTAAGGTTTAATACGACTGATATGGGCCGTCAACATATTATCAGTGTCTAGGTTACGCAATTTTACAATGACCGGTGACAGGAAATCTATGACTTCATATGGCCCCGAGAACTTTGGTGCTAGTTTAGCGTTGAAGACTTCTTGGGCATTGGACAATGGTTGTGTTTTATTTAATACTAAAGAACCACACTTTGGTTGCCAATCCCGACGACGTAAATTGTAGTAACGCGCCTGATCTTGGGCCGCCTTTCCCATGTTTCCTTTCACTATGACATATACATCTAGTAGTTTAAGCGCCTTTTCCTCTGGTGATTCCATTGACCCGCCTGTACCAGTCGTAACAGAGTCATATAGTGTATTCGGCAAACGCAGCTCTCGTCCTTGTGTAACAAACGCAGGTATATAACCGGTTGAGGCTGAAATGGAGGAATTTATGGCCAGTGTAATTTCCGGTATATATTCATCCCAGTGTCGGTGGTCCAACTTCGAATTCTGAGCGATCATTGTTTTTATCGTTCGATTGGCACGTTCAGTGGGATTGCCTTGCGGTGAGTAAGGTGCTGTCTGTTGGTGCTGAACTCCCAGTTCCTCCAGAAATTGCTTAAATACTTTGCTAGTAAACTGTGTTCCATTGTCAGTGACGAGAATTTTAGGTACTCCGAATCGTGACATGATATGTTCACGAAAAGCACGTCTTACTCCTAACGCTGTAGCATTCCTCATTGGAATGATTTCTA
>NC_051846.1:108796306-108810725 GCF_002237135.1 Teleopsis dalmanni | reverse complement strand
AAACGTCATCATAATCGCCATATTTGCATCGTATAGAACATTTGTAGGATTTACTCGAGCGTCGGATACATGAATACAATGTAACCTCCAAAGAAATGCTGAAGAACGTAAGCGACGCGGAATGGGGTAAAATAAGCAGCGATGAGACTGCGAAGCTGGTCAATTTGATACCAAAACGACTTATGGAGGTCATAAAAAGGAAAGGTTATCCAACAAGTTACTGAAAATATAAAATCTTTTAAAAAATAATATATTTCGATGCTTTTTAAACTCTTGTACGCAGACTTTTTCTGCCACCGATAGCGCTGATTTTTCACATTTTTAATTATTATAATTTTTCTACTAATCTGTTAGAAATAAGTTTTAGCTTAAAAGGAAGATAACAAATAAAAGTACTAATAAAAAATAAAATTGATTTAAAAAATTTATTTATTTAGTAATTTTTTATATGTTAAAACAAAATTTACTTTCTGTACGCAGAGTTTTTCTGCTAAGTGTATATAAAAAATTCAGAAAATAAATATGTTATATGAATCGAATTTTATTTATTTTTTATTTATCACTGAATTAAAATACCTAGGTAACTTAAAAATTGTATTTATTATGAAGACAACAGTATACGAATTATTATTGTTATTATTATTGTTAGCAACATTCAAACACGTTTAATCATTTGTATCAATAAGTTTACTAACATATTTGCATAACTAGCAGCGTAATGTAACGCAGTCTATTCTTCACCATCACGTAAATCTACATTAGCACCCCAATTGAATAAGAAATGTAAAATTTCTAATGCACCGTGATCTGCTGCCCTGTGGATTAAACCCAAGCTATTTTAGTCTAAGTCACTTCCAAAATTGGCTTCTTTGACCAAATCAAAAACATCTCTTTCATGTCCAGCTTTTTGTACTACATCATTAATCGGTAGCTTAGTGAAATGAACTACCGAACTAAAGACAGATTTAAATTTCTATGCACTTTTTAACATTGGCTGCCAAAGTGGATCAAGTTGTTTTACCTTTTCAATATATAAATTGTTTACAAACAATGTTGAACACAAATAAAATTATTCAAATATCAAAAATTACCAAAACAATATTGCCAGTCAATGAAAAGAAATTCAATTATTTTTTTCGAAACAGCAACTATAATAAAATTTTATTAAATAAATGTTTATAATATATAATAAAAGTAATAAAAATTTCAGAAAATGCAAGTATTTACAAAATTTATTGCAAATGCTTATTAAATAATGAAAAATATATGTGAAAGGTGATAACTTTTCGGTTAAAAGTTTTCTAATAGCGATGATTAATTTTTTTTTAAATAAATAAAACAAAACATTTTAATAATATTATTATTTTCTCTATTCATATATTCATTTGAATTCTCGTATGAAAATATTATCTTATAAAAATGTATTATTGTTGCTGGTAAAGCTACGCTTTCTTTATAGTGACAAAGAAGCGATATTTAAAATTCTCTAAAAAATATCTTATCAAGTCTCGATTTAGCCACCTCGACAATATGCTAAGTATCGACACATCACTACATTATCGACACAACTTAGAATTTGCCTCATTTAGAACGCAATTTATCCTAACTCGCACACGACCCTAATTGCTGGTTGAGTTAGTCGGAATTTCATTATTTTATATAGGGCTTATATTTGTCCGTAATACCAATTTACTTATAATAATTTTATTAAAACAAATTCTAAAACTAATCAACCCGTGTTGAAAAAGTAAAAAAATAAAAATTAGTAAATTTTGAACTTATTATAATAATTTAATTAAAATATATTCAAAAATCTGATCATTTTCAGTTACTTTCATATTAAATTAAACTAGTTTTAATACTTTTTTAACTTGTCTCCCAAACAATTTGCTTGGGAAAGAATTTGTGCAAAATTGGGAAAAAACTCCCATTCGCAAATTATTCAGAATTTCAGAATTCAGAACTCCCATTCCCAAATTATTCAGAATAGCAAAATTGGAAATAGGGAACAGACTCCCATTTCCATGCGATTCAGAATAGGACTGATGTAAAAAATCTGATCATTATAAGATACTTACATATTAAATTAAATATGAAATTTTTTTTAAATTATCTCCCACATAATTTGCTTGGGAGAAATTTTGTGCAAAATAGGGAAAAAAACTCTTATTCCCATTTGATTCATCATAAGAGAATTGGGAATAGAGACCAAAACTCCCATTATCATGTGATTCAGAATAGGGGAACTGTGAAAAGAGAAAAAACTCCCATTCCCATGTGATTCAGAATAAGGGTGACTATCTCAATTGACCATCTGCTCTAACCAAAATTTAGACTTAGTATTCTGCTTATATCTAGTAAGAGTAACTACCAAAAGAAATGGCGATTCATTCACTACGCAGCAAAATGACTTCTAAGTAAAATGGTTCCCGATGTAAATACCATAACCCTCTAGGACAGTTAACCTACTATCAAATCAATATATATAATACACTCTCAATAGTACGAAAATGCTGTGTTTCTCTTAACGAGCTTGCAAAGCGTGTCAGTATCCAACTCATATGGCATCCTGGACACAAGGATATCTACATTGGTAGGCGATTGAGGTGTTACCAACTACACACGGTTATATGTGTAAAACTGATATTGCCAGCTACGACAAATTCATACGAAACTAAGCATATACTTCTTAGTTTTATAGAACAAAAGTTATCTGAAATGAAATTCCAACGTAATAGTGTGATTGCGTTATTAATGGAAGTCTTGTGAACCACAAATGGTTAAAAAAATCGTGTTCCACACTTCATTTAATCCACACAATGGCTTTCGAATTCGTCAGATGCAAATCCAATGGTCCATTTCATCTGGGTCTTTTTGGAGACCAATGTGAGGACTTAAAAATGTGCTAGTATGGTTGAGCTGAAGAAAACAATTTTTCAGAAATGAACCAAAATACTGGAAGATCACATTCTTGAAGCATGCAACTCATTTTTTAACTGTTTGAAAGCCATAGTCAAGGCAAGAGGTGTATTTCTAATAGTTATTGAATAAAACAAAAAATAAGTTGAAGTCACCCGATTGCTAGCTTTGAAAGTACTATGAATGTAATTGTCCGCTTCAGCTTTACAAAAAATTTGATATTTCTAAAAAATTTAAAATAAATTCAATATTTCCAAAATTTAATCTTTCTAATAATAAAAAAGTACTAATTCTAGGTTTGTCCGACATAATTTTTATTATTTTAGTTAAAGTTGCTGGAGCAAAGTATCCTTATTACCTTCAGTTATTTTTGCGCGATCTATTGATACTCTCCTGACTTCCTTGTCATCACTATCTATATTCAAATTTGAAACCATCTTTTTCTTTGTCTCAGGTGATATATTTAAATCCAAAAAAGCAAAATGAACAAGCTTTGAGCTTGAATACCAAATACAATTTTTTGATAATGACTGAGAATAGGAAGAAGATTAAAATCTTGAAAATGAGCTTTGACTGATGACAAAGCATTAAACCATACTTCAACATACACTTTAGTAATAAATATACATATATCGAAAAGAGCATTTTCTTCTTCTGTAGATAATTTGAACTTCCAATGAATAATACAGAAACTCACTTTTGTATATAACTATACAAGTATTGGACTTATTTTCTAGTAAATTTAGTAGACAATTCATTCATTGAACTTACCTAAATTTAATAGGGGGATTTCAGCTTGTATTTGCTTTTATTCAATAACTATTAGAAATACAGAAAAATGAGTATAAAAATTTGTATGAGTGAATTGTTTATTTTTAATAGATCTATAACTTTTAGAAAGACAGTTTTTATGTAAAATTAAATATGTCAGAGATATAAGCAATCAAAGATGAATTTTATGGCAAAAATCGATATTTTTCAATCTTTGAGGCTCTTGGGGCACCATTTCCACTTATCCAATTGAACTAAAATTTTACACAGATTATTTTTTTAGTAAAATGAACCGATCTGGGGGGTGCCGTCAACCGATTTTACAAAAAAAAAATTGCCCATATACCTTAATGGCACCCTAATGTACATACATAGTCTGATTAACAATACATACTTGTAAAAGCATATATAATCATACAAAATTAAAATAAATGAAGAATGTGATTGCTTTTTAAGTTTTATGAATAAAAATTGAAATGTGAAATATGAAAAGTACATCAACATAAAATTGTATCTGTTTTATATATATGTACATATTTATTGTCTTATATCTGATGCGAATTTTATAATTTGACTAATTGACAGATTCTAGTACATGTCACCCATATATTGATCATCAAATAAGTTTTATTTTTATTTTATTTATTTATTCATTTTCCTTATTTTTTATTTTACATTAATTATATCTCTAATAATTTTTTATATCAAGCGTTTAGAAAGCTATAGTGTTATAAAATAGATTCCGCCACTGAAATTTTGTTGCATAAACATTGACAGATTCCAAACAATTCATGCATTTCTAAAAAGAAATGGTTTGTAACACTGATAAGTGTTTTTGTTAGACACCATCCCACTCAAAATACAGATCAATTAACCCATCTACTTTGATTTTATTCCGCTTTTAGCGCTGTGAAACAATTTATTTATTTAAAAAATTGAATTTTTGGTAAAAAATAGAGAAATTTTTAAAAAATGATTATAAAAAAACTGTGCATACGATTTTCACGATTTTGAGCTTTTTGAAAAGCAAATTTCTTCACCTTTATGAAAATATATAGATGATTTTGGTCCTCTTCGAACACAAAAATTTATTGAGATATATAAATGCATACTATAAAAAAATTCTTTATTTTTAATGAAATTTCTATGATATAATTCAAATATTTTGTTGATATTTTACATTTATGCATTATATTGTATATCTTAACATTTCTCATCTTTACTTTTTTAAAAACATGTGTTTAAAAAGAAATAATAATTTTCATGTTTGTTTAAATTTCCTGGGGTGAAGACAAAATCAATCTTTCTGATTTATGTTGCAATTGAAAGTGTGTTTTATTGCATTTAAAGGTTTTCGTGTGCATTTGGATCTTCATTGTAGTTTTTTATAAATTAATCTTTTTATATAAGAAAGTCGCTTTTTCTATTCAAATTTTCATTAATTTATTTATTCGCAATACTTGCGTAAAAAAATAAAAACATCATATTTATACTTGAAACTTAGATGGCGCTGGCATGCCTGCCTTTGTGGCAGCACAAAAAGCGTGCCAAGCGCCAAATGCGGTGAAAACTACAAAAAGTAGTTTTTTGGTAAAAAGTGTGTAGAGTTAATAATAAGAATAATAACAATAAAGAAGAGACAAAAAGAGTCTAGCTAAAGTGTGCACAAGAATAACAACGTGTTTTTATTTAACTGATAGTGTATAGTAAATTAATGTGGTTAGTGCAACCACAACTGGTGACCCCTACTGAAAATAACACTGCAATATTAAACAATAAAAAATAAAACAAAAAATCAAAATGAATAAAAAAAAGCAAGACAACAACAATACACAAACAAAAAATGCTGATGTTTGTGACGAAAAGCATGTAACATCAACGCTGGTGCATTCTATTCAAGATGCAAATTTACCTAAGTTTTGGAAGAATAAGCCTGATCTATGGTTTATACAAGTTGAATCACGATTCAGGTCCAAGGGGATAGAAAAGGATTTGGCTAAATATGACGCTGTGGTTGGTGCTGTGGATTTAGATGTCATCGAATTGGTGACAGACATCCTTCGCGATCCACCAATTGAAAATAAATACGAATATTTAAAACAAAATTTAATAAAACGCCTGACTCTATCCAGCGAAAAGCAGTTGTTGACGCTAATAAATGATCTTCAATTAGGAGACACAAAGCCAACACAATTATTACTAAAAATGAAAGAACTTGCACCTCGTCTTGATGAAGAATATTTAACGTCTATGTGGAAAAATAAATTACCTCAACATGTACGTGAACTATTAACAGTAACTGATAAATGTGATCTGGAAACTTTAGCAAGAGTAGCGGACAACATAATGGAACAAAGTCAACGAGACAACTACGTCATGGCTACCAGCATGAAATCTAAAATGTCTGAAGATTCTACAGATATAACAATTAAGAAGTTTGAACATTTGTTCATGTCTTTCTCCAGTGACATCAGAACTAGACTAGATTCAATTGAAAAACAATTACATCTACGATCTTATTCACGTGAGCGTTCTAGAACTCCAGCAACACAAAAACTTTGTTTTTATCACAAGAAATTTGGCGATAAAGCATACAAATGTGTCACTCCTTGCACATTTTCTTCAAACAAAAATTCGGAAAACTAAAAAAACTGTCAGTCATGGAGACAGTGGGTGACAGGCCGCCGCAAATGTCTCAAAAAGAATTCAGACTACATGTGTACGACAAAACAAGCAGACTAAAATATTTAATTGATTCCGGATCAATAGTATCTGTTTTGCCACTCAAGTGTTGTCCTGGTAACAAATTTTTCAAATCTTTAAATCTAAATTTATTTGCAGCAAATGGTTCGTCTATCTCAACATATGGAAATAAAATCATGCAACTTGATCTAGGTTTACGTCGAACTTTTAAATGGGTGTTTTTAATTGCAGATGTAATTTTACCAATAATTGACGCCGATTTTTTATCCTACCACGGGTTGGTACTAGATCTTAAAAACCAAAGACTATTGGACTCAAAGACAACTGTTTCGTCACATGGTACACTAATTCATGCTGAAATTTTTAGCATTTCTACAGTTTCAGATCAGATAGATTTTAATGGCATCCTTAAAAAATTCTATGAGATAACTCAACCAAATCTAGATCCAAAACTTATAAACAAGCGCACTCTTTCTCATTACATAGTAACAACAGGTCAACCGACTGCTGAAAGACCGCGAAAACTTTCTGGTGAAAAATTAAAAGCAGCTAAAAGCGAGATAAACTTTTTATTGGATCAAGGCATCCTACGGCCATCAAAAAGTCAATGGGCCAGTCCAATTCATTTAGTAAAGAAGAAATCAGGGGGATGGAGAACATGTGGTGATTTTAGAAGGCTAAACGCTCAAACAGTTCCAGATCAATATCCACCACCGCTAATACAAAGTTTATTTGAAAAACTATACAACAAGACAATATTTTCAATTTTGGATTTGGAACGTGCTTATCACCAAATACCAATGAATCATGATGACATAGAAAAAACCGCTATCACAACTCCTTTTGGTTTGTATGAGTATTTATATATGCCTTTCGGTTTGAAGAATGCCACTCAAACTTGTCAACGATTCATAGACTCAATTTTTCGAGACCTAAACTTCGTTTTCTGTTACATAGATGATATCATCATTATGTCCGAATCATCCAATGAACATCAAAAACATTTAAAAATTGTCTTACAAAGATTAAAAGAAAACCAACTCAGGTTGAACGTTGCTAAATGCAAATTAGGTCAAAGTCAAGTAGAATTTTTAGGCTACCACATTAGCAAAGATGGTTACAAACCTCCACAAGAGAGAATAAATGCTATCATTAATTATTCAAAGCCTACCAATGTATCAGAACTTCGCCGATTTATGGGAATGATTAATTACTATCGCTGTTGCATTGCTAAGTTCGCAGAAAAACAAGCTCCTCTAACTGAATATTTAAAAAATTCGGTTAAGAACGACAAAACGATTATTAATTGGACATCCAAAGCAGAAAAAGCATTTGAAGAATGCAAAAGCAGTATAGCTAACGCAACGTTAGCTGTTTTCATCTCACCAGATGCTTCTTTATCATTAACATCAGACGCCTCAAATATTGCAATTGGTGCATCTTTAGAACAAATGGAAGATAATAAATGGAAACCAATAGGTTTTTTTTCGAGAAAAATGTCGATAGCTGAACAAAATTATAGCACTTACGATAGAGAACTGTTAGCGATCTATTCTGCAATCAAACATTTTCAGCATATTCTGGAAGGTCGAGTATTTGTCATCAAAACAGATCATAAACCATTGGTTTTTGCCTTCAAACAAAAATCTGAGAAAGCTTCACCTAGACAACTACGGCATTTAGACTTCATTTCTCAATTTTCAACAGAAATCATTCACATTAATGGGAACGATAACGTTGTAGCAGATGCATTATCAAGAATATCTTCTATTGGCATGCCAACATTGCTAAGCGCAACAAAAATAAGCCAAGAACAAGAAAACGATGAAGAACTGACGAGAATCCTAAAACAAGAAACTTCACTAAAGTTACAAAAGGTACTTATAGAAAATGATATTAATATTTATTGCGACACATCTACTGGTTTGGTGCGACCATATATTCCGAAGTCTCTTCGACGGGAAGCTTTTAATGTCATACATGGTCTTGCGCATCCAAGCGGTAGAACAACTAGTAAGCTATTAAAAGAAAAATTTGCATGGCCGAACATTCGTTCTGACGCAATTCGTTGGTGCAGAGAGTGTATTCCATGTCAGCGTGCTAAAATTCAGAGGCACAACAAATTAACTCCAAGAAAAATAAATGTACCAGATAACAGGTTCAATCACATACATTTAGACTTAATTCATCTCCCCGAAGTAAAGGGATATAAATATTGCTTAACGATCATAGATCGATTCTCAAGGTTTCCGATGGCTATTCCTCTTAAAGACATCGCTGCGACCACAGTCGTTGATGCGTTTTTTAATAACTGGATTTGCATGTTTGGAACACCTCTATCTATCACTACAGATCAAGGCTCTCAATTCGAAAGTGCCTTATTCAACGCTTTATTAAACACTGTCAGTGCAAAAAGAATCAGAAGCACACCATACCATCCTGCATCAAACGGCATGGTTGAAAGGTGGCACAGAACTTTAAAAACAGCTTTAATGTGTCATCCGAATATTCCGTGGACAGATATTTTACCATCGGTATTATTGGGTCTACGCACTGTGTTCAAAGAAGATTTAAAAGCATCTCCAGCAGAAATGCTTTTCGGCACACCGCTCAGAATTCCAGGTGAATTTTTTATAAATCAAGATTTAGCCGCAGATCCAGAAAAATTTATTGAAAAATATCGGCAATATATAAGGACAATCCGTCCAACTCCAACAGCTCACCACGCAAAAAATAAATTATTTCTTTTAAAAAATATTTACGATTGCTCCCACGTTTTTCTACGAGTGGACGAAGTAAAGCCACCATTAACTCCACCATACTCAGGTCCTCACTTAGTTAAAAAAAGAATTGATGACAGAAACTTCGTTATTCTGGTTGACGGGCAAGAAAAAACAATATCGGTCGATAGACTTAAACCAGCCTTTATAGCAAAAACAGATAGTCTGAATGATCAACCAGTGACCGAAGAAGACATTCTTCAACCATACAAACAAGGTGGCATGGATAAACCCCCAAATACATACTCGAAGAAGAAGGTACTTTTTTCAAGCCATGGAAAAATATCTCCTGCGGGGGGGAGTGATTGTGGCAGCACAAAAAGCGTGCCAAGCGCCAAATGCGGTGAAAACTACAAAAAGTAGTTTTTTGGTAAAAAGTGTGTAGAGTTAATAATAAGAATAATAACAATAAAGAAGAGACAAAAAGAGTCTAGCTAAAGTGTGCACAAGAATAACAACGTGTTTTTATTTAACTGATAGTGTATAGTAAATTAATGTGGTTAGTGCAACCACACCTTGAGTTTGCTCCGCATTTGGCGCTGTGAGGGTGGAGGATTTTTTCAAATAATTGGATTTTTGGTAAAAAATTGACAATTTTTAAAAAATAATAGAGAAAAAACCGTGCATACGATTTTTATGAATTAGGTTTTTTGGAAAGGAAATTTTATTGTCTTTAAGGAAAAATTAATTCTGTTTCGGTCTCGTTTTTGCACACGAAGATATAATGATTACAGTAAAGTAAGTTATAAAAAATGCTATTTTTTAGCAATTTTTTATGATAAAATTAAAATATCTAATTGAGGTTTTAAAATTGTGTTTTGTGATGTATTTTTGAACATTTTGCATTTTTAGTTTTTTGATTCGGATGATATTTAAGCAGTTTCGATATCGAACTTTAATGCGATTTTGCACAATATCTGCGCATACGATTTTTTGATTTTTGCTTTATTGGAAAGCTTGTTTTATTGCCTTTCAGGTGAGTATCCGTGCATATCGGTCCCGCTTGTGGTTGTTTTTTAATCATTTTTGAGGTAAAAAAGTCAGTTTTTTCAAAAAATTTTATTTTTTTATTTTTTGAATATCTCAGCTACTACGCAACATACAGATATGGGGTATATACCAAATGAAAGATAATTGAATTTTCTATCTTAATCATATTTCATACAATTAATTTTGACACATTAATAAACTTAGAAAAATTTCGTGTTCCGATTCCGGCTTGGTCCCCTCAGCGTCGTTGCTATCTAGGCTCAGGTGATAGTAAGTGGCATCTTATCAAAAATGAATGCAATGTAAAGAAAGAAACATTTATGGAGATTTCAGGCTTCCTCCTTAAAGAAAATAGCTACTTCATATTCAAGAACAAAATTTACAATCAAACAAAAGGGATATCGAAGAACCCATTGTCTCCGATATCACCTGTTGTAGCAGATATTGTGATGGAGAATATCTTAGACAAAATGATGGACGAATTAGCTAAAAAACCTAGACTACTTACCAAATACGTAGAAGATATATTTGCTATTATAAAAATTGATAACATAGAGAGTACATTACATACACTTAATAATTTACATAGACAATAAAATTAAAATTAATTGGTATCAAGAACCCACGAATACTAGACGATATATTAATTACAACTCGCAACACCCTTATCAAATAATTCGGAACACAGCTCTAAATTTGATCAGACGTGTAATGAATATCAGCGTTCAAGAAAAAACAAACTCAGGACGAGAATCGCTGGTCACAGACACGTCATAAAGAGCAGAACAACTCCTCTTGACCAAATGACAGCATTAGCAGCCTCTAGCATGAACCATACTCCAAATTTTGAAGAAGTACAGATCATTAACAAAGAGCCTAATTATAGACGTAGGTTAATGCTTGAAATATTACATATCATTGCAGTTCCGGACAATCAGAGACTAAACTACAAAAAAGGCACAGAGGGTCTTGCACAAATTTACAGGTCTTTAATTAACCATAAAAAAATTTTAATATATATTTATAATTTAAAAAAATTTTTAATTTATCCTCCATTGTTACTCATTTAAAAAATATTTTCGTTTTTTTGATTTAAATTTTATTGTTTTTTTCAAATTAATGTTTTGCTTTTGTTTAAATAAATTTAAATGTTAAAAATGTCAAACACTGAAAGAAACAACAATGTTTGTCATTTTTGGTTTTTTGTTTTGAATATATGTTTATATGTTTATTTACATATATTTAAATATGTAATTTCTTTATATACACTGAAGATGGTCTTCAGACGAAGATGGTCGGACGAAGTAGACCGAAATATTTGTAATTAAAACAAGTTTTGTGTAAAAATTAAATAAATTAAAAAGTGTAATTTTTAATATATTTTAAAACACTTTTTTATAAACTTATATGTTGAATATCGGTCGTAATACCAATTTACTTATAATAATTTTATTAAAACAAATTCTAAAACTAATCAACCCGTGTTGAAAAAGTAAAAAAATAAAAATTAGTAAATTTTGAACTTATTATAATAATTTAATTAAAATATATTCAAAAATCTGATCATTTTCAGTTACTTTCATATTAAATTAAACTAGTTTTAATACTTTTTTAACTTGTCTCCCAAACAATTTGCTTGGGAAAGAATTTGTGCAAAATTGGGAAAAAACTCCCATTCGCAAATTATTCAGAATTTCAGAATTCAGAACTCCCATTCCCAAATTATTCAGAATAGCAAAATTGGAAATAGGGAACAGACTCCCATTTCCATGCGATTCAGAATAGGACTGATGTAAAAAATCTGATCATTATAAGATACTTACATATTAAATTAAATATGAAATTTTTTTTAAATTATCTCCCACATAATTTGCTTGGGAGAAATTTTGTGCAAAATAGGGAAAAAAACTCTTATTCCCATTTGATTCATCATAAGAGAATTGGGAATAGAGACCAAAACTCCCATTATCATGTGATTCAGAATAGGGGAACTGTGAAAAGAGAAAAAACTCCCATTCCCATGTGATTCAGAATAAGGGTGACTATCTCAATTGACCATCTGCTCTAACCAAAATTTAGACTTAGTATTCTGCTTATATCTAGTAAGAGTAACTACCAAAAGAAATGGCGATTCATTCACTACGCAGCAAAATGACTTCTAAGTAAAATGGTTCCCGATGTAAATACCATAACCCTCTAGGACAGTTAACCTACTATCAAATCAATATATATAATACACTCTCAATAGTACGAAAATGCTGTGTTTCTCTTAACGAGCTTGCAAAGCGTGTCAGTATCCAACTCATATGGCATCCTGGACACAAGGATATCTACATTGGTAGGCGATTGAGGTGTTACCAACTACACACGGTTATATGTGTAAAACTGATATTGCCAGCTACGACAAATTCATACGAAACTAAGCATATACTTCTTAGTTTTATAGAACAAAAGTTATCTGAAATGAAATTCCAACGTAATAGTGTGATTGCGTTATTAATGGAAGTCTTGTGAACCACAAATGGTTAAAAAAATCGTGTTCCACACTTCATTTAATCCACACAATGGCTTTCGAATTCGTCAGATGCAAATCCAATGGTCCATTTCATCTGGGTCTTTTTGGAGACCAATGTGAGGACTTAAAAATGTGCTAGTATGGTTGAGCTGAAGAAAACAATTTTTCAGAAATGAACCAAAATACTGGAAGATCACATTCTTGAAGCATGCAACTCATTTTTTAACTGTTTGAAAGCCATAGTCAAGGCAAGAGGTGGCTACATTGAGCTAGAGTGATTGGATTCTGAAATTTCCACAAATTTTTGGTATTTGAATCAATAAAAAATAATTTTATACAAAAAAGATATGATCGCTTGAATAGGTAATACTTCAATCACATAACCCTGTGCAGTAACTACACCTGTACAATAACTAGGCGCCCTTCTGATATTCATTTCTCTTTTCAGCTTTCAGATATTGGCATACCACGTGCAACCGGTAAGCTGGCAATTAAACAAAAACATCTTAGTATTACAGAATAAATATAGATAAATGAAAAAATCATGTCAGATCTTACAATTTACTTGGTCCAAAGTGCACAACAAACGTACTATTCAGCTGTTTTAATAAAGCGAGATATTCTAAGCAATCATAGTCCATACTGACGGATAAGAAGCAACAAAACTTGATATATCGTATAATAACTTTTGTCGAAATTATAGTTCTGAAGAAGACAAGAAATTCGAGTCTTTTCTGAACACACAAATTTATAGACTTATAATGGAATTTGCAAAATTTGTTAGGTATATTTGTGCATTTAACAATAAGTGTAATTTGTGTAAGTCTGGTGCTTTGAATGCTTTACATATGATTATAATAAAATTGATTACAAATTTTGAATATTTTATAAGTAATATTTTATTTTATTGAATACATTAAAATGCATACTTTAGTTTCGTTTTAAATAAAGATAAATATAAGTTATTTTAAATATAGCATATTTATCGTGCATAAAGCATAAAAACTTGAAATTATCATTGTTATATGTATGATCGCATAAATATTATAGCCTTATTTTTTTTTTAAAGTAAAAAAAGATCTTCGCTTTGGTTCATCCTTTTGTGAAATAGCTGGCAATGTTTGCGACCTGCTTTCTGCAACAGTTCCAGTTTCACTTTGAGCCTTTACAGAATTTACCCATAAAACCATTTCATTATCATCATGAGCTTGTAATAAAAATTCAGCTCCATTGGACAATCTAAAATTTGCAAATGTGAAGTATATTAATAACAAATATATTAAAAGCATACTTGATTCTCAAAACATGTTTTTTCTTAGTATAATCATTAGCAATCTCAACTTGTGCTCCTTGTAATTCGTAGCTTGGCTCACCACGGAAAGTCAGTTCAGGATTACTTTTGAAACTTTTTATATCCTTATAGAAACAGATACGACCAGCTCGGGCAACAATATACAACTATATCAATTAAATTTTATACAAAATTTATGTTCATTTCAGTAATATTACATACCAGTACGCATTAAAATAATATCTTACCTTATCCCATGATCTGTTTGAAGCTTTTTTTGTTGTTGATTCCCATTCATGCTTTCTTATAAGATACCCCTCCTGTCCTTCTCCTACTAAAGATGTTGAGTATTCTATATTCATTAGAAATGTACAAAAAAAATTGGTTTTTAAAAACACACTCAAATTAAAATATATTATTAATATTTTAAACAAGTATTGGTACTGTGAA
>NC_051846.1:108749807-108796206 GCF_002237135.1 Teleopsis dalmanni | reverse complement strand
AACTATGTATAATATATAAATAAAATATTAATAAGATCAAATAATTACATTATCTTTTTTAGATAGAAGAAGCTTATCATAATTTTGATAATAAAATTTAATGATAATATTTGTTTAATATATGAATTATTTGTTGAATATACGAATTAAATATTACTTAGATCAAATAATTACATTATTTTTTTTTAAGATAGAAGAAGCTAATCATATATTTTGCGAGATGCTCATTTTATTGAAGAAAATTTATTTGATATTTATGACAGCTTTTAAATCAGTGATACACCAGAAAGACCCTTACAGTGAATTGCTCAAATTCTGTAGCTATGGTCATATAGTATCTTTAATTTTATCTTTTCTTTAATTTAATTTAATTATATTTTAATCTTTAATCGATTATTTATTTTTTAGATTGTCTTTATGGACCACTCTTCCTTTAATTAGAACAGTTGTTCCTAAATCCTTTTCTACGGTTTGTTCTGAATATAAAGGGGTTAGCTTATTACCTAATCTTCTATTCGTTCTTACCAGTACTATGTCACCTGTGTTGTATGACTTTGGAACTCTTTCTTTATTATGATACTGCAGCATGTTTCGCTGAACTTCTCTAAGTTGGCCTGTTACTTCATTATCGAGACCCGTAGGTGCAGAATGAAAAATACTAACTGGGGTTTTATTAGTAGAAGTATGGATAGTTCTATTATATTGAACTGTAGCTAAAAGAATTAGTTCCGTTGTATCATCTATTTCTTTATCGATTTTTAAACATCGAGCTATCTCACCTAAAGTGCTATGGAATCTCTCTACTTGACCATTTGATGTACTGTGAAGTGGTGGACCGTTCACTATATTGATATTAAAATAATTAAAAAGCATAGATTTGATCGTATTTGAATTAAACGAGCGTTCGTTGTCACAGTAAATAGTTTTTGTTCCCGTGAAAAAATTTAAAACTTGTAGTAACTTTGGTTTAATATCTGTTATTGTCCGAGATTCAATCGGTTGTACGATAGCAAATTTGGAGAATTTATCAACGCATATTAAATAGTGTTTAGAGTCTGTAGAGTAGATATCGATATGTAGTATCTGACCTAATTGTGTAGGAATTGGAGTTTCTGAAATAGGAAGCTTTACTGAGTGCCTAATATATTTGGCCTTTGAACATGTTTTACAATTTAAAGCTACTCCTTTAGCTAATTTATTCATCTTTGGGAAAAAATAATCACTGAGTATCTGCTTAACATTTTCTTGCGCAGCTCTATGTGCCCTATTATGTTCCGTTACAATGATTTCTTTTTGTTCATTCGGATCGAGGACATCAACGACAAATTGTTTGGCATACAGAAATTTGGTTGTTGGAAAAGTCTCTATTAATTTGTGTTGTATGTGTGCAACGATTGGTAGTTCGCAATGTACTGCATTCACTACATCTATATTCACTGCATCACATAATTCTTCGAAAAGGTTATTTTTATCACGAAAGTAAATGGTATGTCTAGTTTTTTTCCTAAACAATATAGTGGTATGTTTTGAAGAGTATTCCGACTCCATAATTATTATTTGATTCCGATAGCAATTGACTGGCTTATCGGTGGTTTCCATGGTGTAGGTTAATGATTCTTCACTATGAATAGTTGCATCTTCTGACCTTGAGTTATTGTCCAGCGCATTGATATGTTGTCGTGACAAAGCCTCTGCCACGTTATTCTCTTTACCTGGTTTATAATGTAGCTTCGCATTATGTTCATCTATGAAAGCTTTCCATCGTTTGATTTTTGCATTTGTATTTCTATCAGAAACTGCGAAAGTTAGCGGCTGGTGGTCGGTAAATATATTCAAATTGCTAACACCATACAAGTAATTCCTTAAATTTTTTAGAGCCCATACAATGACTAATAATTCTTTTTCGTTAGCTGCAAAATGCAGTTCTCCACCTTTCAAAGTTCTTGAAATCATGGTTATAGGTTTGCCGTCTTGTGATAAGACCGCTCCTAAACCATAAGAAGAGGCATCTGTAGTTAAATCGAATGCTCTGTTAAAATCAGGATACCTAAGAATAACATCTTCCGAAATTAAAATCTCTATTAATTTAGAGAATGCTTGAACTTGTTGGGCGTTTAACTGTATTTGGATTTTTTTTGACAGACTTGCCTTAACCTTACCATTTTCACCTTTTAAAATATCTGTTAATGGCCTAGCTATATTTGCGAAATCTTTAATAAAACACCTGTAATAACTTGCTAACCCAAGGAATGATCTCATTGCATGTAGCGTGGTGGGCTGTTCGAAATTCTTAATTGCTTCTATTTTTTCTGGGCATGTTTTTATACCGCCTCTTGATACAATAAAACCCAAATATTCAACTTCTGTTTTGAAAAAGTTTGATTTCTCAATCGAAACCCTCATGTTTGCATCGAAAAGAGCTTTTAAAACCCATTGAATATCTTGAACATGTTGTTCTTCTGATTTTGAAAAAATAATGACATCATCTACATAAACATGGCAGATTTTACCAATTTTCTCTCTGAGAACATCATCGATGGCCCTCTGAAAAATGCTTGGCGCGTTTTTGAGCCCGAATGGTAATCGACAGAACTCATATTTACCATTATTTACGGCGAACGCCGTTTTTTCTCTGTCGCTTTCCTTCAGTTCTATTTGATGAAACCCTGATTTAAGATCAAGGGTAGTGAAATATCGAGCTTCACCCATATTTGACAATATTACCATAACGTTAGGAATGGGATACTTGTCGTCAATTGTTTTGGTATTAAGCTTTCGATAATCTATGACTAAACGTTTTTTCTTATTACCTTCATTGTCAGTACCTTTTTTATCCACGACCCATATGGGGTTATTACAAGGTGACTTAGATGGTCTAATTATGCCATCAGCCAGTAATTGCTTTATTTCCTCATTTACAAAGCTTGCTACACCCATTGGGTATTGATACAATTTTGAATAAACCGGGTCTTGGTCCATAGTTCTGATCGTAGCAACGATGTTTGTATTGAAAGGAAGCTTTTCCCTAGGGTCTGCGAATGCATTTCTAAACTTTTTGATCATTTTTAAGAATGATTCCCTCACTGCTGCAGGAATTTCTTCTTTTTGGATTTTAAGTAAATTAACATCTTCACAGTCTAAAAATAAAATTTTTTCAACACCGAAATCGTATTGAATTATTTGTTGACGTAGATCTATTCTTGCATTTACCTTTGTTAAAAGGTCAAGACCGATAATCCCGTCAAAATTTGCCAGGTGTGGCAAAATAAAAAAATCTGAATTAATTCCGAAAATATTTAAATTATACTTCTCTACGATTTGGCTAAAGCCGTGAATCGATTTTACTAAAAATGGGGAAGACACCGGTTTGATGTCTTTCAATTCTGGTAACATTTTTATATAATTTTTTGAGGCACCTGTATCTATTAAAAGTCTTACGCTTCTCCCTGTGTTGCCTATGATTTTACAAATCCAAGGAAGAGCTGACTTTTCCCTTAAAAAATTAATCTCATTAAATTCATCAATATCAGAGACTTGAATGTGGGCTGTGTCGTTATAAATTTCATGGTTAAGTTGAGTAAGGTGGTTTATTTTCTGGAATTTGGGTCCCGTATTTCTATCTGACATAGGTGGTCTTTTAAGTTCTCTTTTGTTTTCCCCGAAACCAGTTCTTAATTGTGAGTTATTTCTATTTACGTTATTTTGAATATTTGTTGGCCTACGAAAATATGATGTGGAAGGATCCACATCCATTGGTTTAGCCTCGTTTAGATTTTCAAAGGGGGCGTTGTTTTTAAAAGCCTCATTATTTTTTTTATGAAAATGTGGGTTTTTTTGTTGACTGTAAGAATTGGGCCTATTTCCAAAATTGGTTTTAGATTTTAAAACCTCTTCGTCCCTATTAGCGATACTTATCGCAAAGATATAACGTGCATGATTTGCTTCTACTTCCTGCGCCAATGCCAAAGCTGATGGAAGATCGGTTGGTCGGGAAGCGAACAGAATATCGCAAAGTGGTTTTCTCAAACCAGAAATAAATACTCGAAGAGCATCTGCTCTATATTTTTCATTAATTATTTTTGCTACTTCGCCCTCATATGTTATTACAGCTTTATTCATTAAAAGTGTTAACTTTTTCTCCACCTCGTCGAAAAATTTTAAAACAGATAAATTTCCCTGCCTTAATGTCGACATTTCCTGCTCAATAAGATAAGCGACATTTCCTGCTTATCTGAGTAGGTGAAATCTAAACGCGCAATAATGGCTTTAAAATTTAACACTGTATTGAAGGATGCTAATACTGCGTCTGCGGAACCTCTAATTTTATTTCTTATGATAACTAAGGCTTGATAATGCCTTGAGCTACCCTCAAAGTTTTGAAACAACCTATATGCAGTATGCGCAGCTTGACGCCACGAAACATAATTACACTGTTGCCCATCAAATTCGGGCAAAGACTTCACCACATCGAGAGATTCCTCGCACTTTACGTTCGGATGTATCTCCGCTTCGCTAAAAACTTCTATAGGACACTCCGTCTTACATTCCACTAACTGCTTAGTAAGATCATTTATTTTTAAATCAAAATCCCGTTTTTGTGATACTAGTGCAGCTTCAATTGCAGCTTGAATTACTTTACCTAGCTGTTCAGCGTCCATTTTTAATTTAAAATTCAAAAATCTTTAGTTGTAATATATAATTGTTCAAATGACCAAAATCTAAAAAAAAGTTAACTGCAACAGAACCGTGTCACATATAATTAACTATATTGGTCCCTCCAGTTATAACACTGATCCAATTTAAGCTTATAAGTGGTTGTCTAATCCTCGTCGACAGTTTTAATAAATCATTTATTTATTTTATTCAAAATAATGATAAAAAATATAAAAAAATGAGCATCTCACTTACATGAATTGTTGTATAATTTATTAGTCGTAGAACTAATAGATAGATTATAGATTAATAGATATGATGTATTGCGATTTTTTCCGGGATGATGCACTGCTTGCTGTTTCACGGTAGCTACCTTTTTGTTGCTTCTTATTCTCTTTAATATTGTCAGATTTATTTTTTTAATTCATTGTATCGATTGATGCAATTTTTTTTAAATAAAATAACAATTCTATTTTATTACATTTTTTAAAAAATTTTGACTCGAAGTACTATGAATATAGTATACAGTTGTATATTTATATTTTATTTTTTTTTAATAAAGTCACACTTTTTTTTTTATTAGTTCTGAAAATAACTTGCTATTGTTTGATGCAGTTTTGTTTTTTAGAATTAAGTAACACTTTTTAATATTAATTCTAATAAGAATTCTATTTTATTATATTTTAAAAAATTTTGATACAAAGTACTGTAAATATAATGTACAGTTGTACATTTTTTTATAAAGTCAAACTTTTTTTGTATTATTAGTTCTGAGAATAACTAGCAATCGTTTGATGCATTTTTTTGTAGAATTACGTAACACTTTTTATTATTAATTCTAATAAGAATTCTATTGTATTATATTTTAAAAAATTTTGATTCAAAGTACTGTAAATATGAAGTTGTACATTTTTTTTAATAAAGTCACACTTTTTTTTTTATTAGTTCTGAAAATAACTTGCTATTGTTTGATGCAGTTTTGTTTTTTAGAATTAAGTAACACTTTTTTAATATTAATTCTAATAAGAATTCTATTTTATTATATCTTTTTTAAAAAATTTTGATTCAAAGTAGTTGTAAATATAATGTACAGTTGTACATTTTTTTATAAAGTCAAACTTTTTTTGTATTATTAGTTCTGAGAATAACTAGCTATCGTTTGATGCATTTTTTTATAGAATTAAGTAACACTTTTTATTATTAATTCTAATAAGAATTCTATTGTATTATATTATTTTAAAAAATTTTGATTCAAAGTAGTTATAAATATAATGTACAGTTGTATATTTTTTTGAAAAAGG
This sequence comes from Teleopsis dalmanni, assembly GCF_002237135.1. Classification (NCBI taxonomy): domain Eukaryota; kingdom Metazoa; phylum Arthropoda; class Insecta; order Diptera; family Diopsidae; genus Teleopsis; species Teleopsis dalmanni. The sequence goes on along the minus strand of NC_051846.1, from coordinate 108,790,252 downwards.
TCACACTTTTTTTTATTATTAGTTCTGAAAATAACTTGCTATCGTTTGATGCAGTTTTTTTTAGAATTAAGTAACACTTTTTTAATATTAATTCTAATAAGAATTCTATTTTATTATATTTTTTTAAAAAATTTTGATTCAGAGTAGTTGTAAATATAATGTACAGTTGTATATTTTTTTGAAAAAAGTCACACTTTTTTTTATTATTAGTTCTGAAAATAACTTGCTATCGTTTGATGCAGTTTTTTTTAGAATTAAGTAACACTTTTTTAATATTAATTCTAATAAGAATTCTATTTTATTATATTTTTTTAAAAAATTTTGATTCAGAGTAGTTGTAAATATAATGTACAGTTGTATATTTTTTTTGAAAAAAGTCACACTTTTTGGTGTAATATTATCTTAGTCGTTAAAACGACTGTTTCCGTTGGGCGCCAATTAGGTTTTCTTGTTCCCCAGTCCAAAAAGAGAGGGAGTGGAGTGTTTATTATTTTCATATAATTACGATTGGAGATGATGTTCCAATCATTCACAAGTTTAACTTAATGTTATATTAACTACTAAAGCTTAATATTCTTAAACTTAACTACTAAAGCTTAATATTCTTAAACTTAATTAAGCTTAAGCTTAATATTCGATTCTCGAACAGAATCAAAATATTCAAGTTCCATAACTTATATATACATTATATTATTTTTATATTATATTTTGTACTGTATTACATTTATTTAAATTTATATGCGTACTGCTCACGTTTATTTGTTAATATGCAACTCAATGTTGACTTTCGTCAACCTTGCTTACTGCATACGGGAATTTTACATAGAGATAAATGTTACCTTTAATATTGTTTTTTAAATTTCTTGTCTTTCTTTTTGTTTTGACTACCGGTGATGCAGTACGCGTTTTTTACTTACATTTTTTTTTTATTTTATGCAAAAACACAATTCTTTTTAAATTATTTTATTTGATAAATAAAATTTAAATGAATTTATTTTAAATAATTTTTAAATACTTTTCATCTTGTGCAAAAACACATAATTCCTTTTGAAGTTTTTTTGATAAATAATATTTAAATAAATTAATTTGAAATAATCTTTAAAAATAAACTCCTTTAATGAATCGTAGAAAAACATTTTTTGGAACAATCTCACAAACATTTAAACGTTCAATAAATTGAAAATAATTAAATTGAATTTAAATTGAATTAAATTGAATACATAAATTGTGAATTTTGTTTATTACGATTAAAATAAAAAATAACAAGTAGTTTGAGTTACAAGTGTTCAAACAAATAAAGCTGTCAAACTAACAGAGATTAAGGATGTGGGTTAGCATCAAGTAGCGTAAACAGTATTCAAGAATCCTAAACACTGAACACTTAAATCCAGTGATTAGGCGCTTATGTGACGTAAATTTAGTACTTGAACTAATTTTACAAATCTAATAGAACAATTAAAAGAATTAATGACGAATGTGGCTTCGCATCAATTGAATTGTCAAAAATTTAATTGTGCCTTTTATTTAAAAATTAATAATCAATTACAACAAATAAATTAACTAAAATAACCTTGCCCAGGCATGCCAAAAAATGAACTTGTTACAAACTTGTATGCGCAAACAAAAGCGTGTGACGTGTTTTGGGCATTGAATTGACAAAGTTATTTTTTACAATAAAATATATTTTAAACAAATTGTTAAGACAAACAAATCATTTCATACAATATAAACAAATTATTACAAGTAAATTAATACAAACAAATAAATGTATACAATTCATATAATATAACATTTAACATTCTCCCCCGCGTTGAACGACCGTTCAACAATGAACCTCTAGTTGTCATGTAGTCAGTCCGACCTTATGTTGATGACGAATTCTAGTGACTGCCGACGGGTCATTGTATAGGTGGTGTGCGGGTGGCTTCTGCATCGGATGGAGCTTCAATTGGGTTTACAGGTTTCTTCTGCAATTTCTTTTTTATCATGATAATGATAAATAGCAAACTTATAAGGAGTGCTGCGTAAGCTATGGTGAAGCTGTGGTACTTGTGCGACTGATATTAATTTGGAAGATCATGTATCTGGTATAATTGCAAAAACTTCTGCAATACTGTGAGCTCTTTCAGCTGTTGATCGTATTGGTTGTCGCGTAATGTTGACAGTGTACTGTTGCCGCTGTAAGCAGTTGATGGTTCTTAGACGATTATAGCCTTAATTCGGAAATATTGCCAATTCTACTGTATGAATATCTTGACGTGCTTGCAATTATTTGTTGTCCTTGTACGGAAACGAAGTTGTGTTTAAGCACGCAATCTAAATCGATTGTCAATAAGCCTGAACCTTTCAGATTCAGTGGTATGATTTCCTTATTACATACTCGTGAAGATGTTGATGTCGCATTAATCCATTGATTTTTGTGATTCAATGCAATCTAGGTCAGAGTGTTGACAGTGTGTTCCAACCGACAGTTTGGTAGTGTGTTGCTCTTGAATAGGTTGATCTTACACGCACATACTTCGTGTTGGCAACCCTGGCCAGTGATGACAGATGACGTATAAAGAAGAATCCACATGTTAGTTTGGTAACTTGTGAAATAATAATAACTAAGAGTGTGAAGTTTTCAAGGAGTGTTTGCAAATGAAGATGCATACTGAAGCATTTCCGAAAACAGAAAAACCGGAGCAAACAATGGAGATTTTAGCTTCGAGTGTCACGAAATTTGTTTATGATCCAGAAAATAACCTAACATTTCAAACGTGGTACACGAGGTATGAAGATTTATTCTTGGTAGATGCTAGCAAACTTGATGACACATCGAAGGTCAGGCTTCTATTAAGGAAAGTCAGTACAACTGTATATAATAAATATATGGACTTTATTTTGCCTAACCATCCACCTGAATATAATTTCACTACAACAGTGGAGAAATTAAAACAACTGTTTGGGCTCCAAAAGTCACAATTCATCTTACGCTATAGCTGTTTACAGTTAACCAAACCACCAGATACCGACTATACTACGTACGCAGCCGAGGTTAATAAACACTTTGAAAGTTTTAAGTTGAATAGCCTGTCACTGGACCAGTTCAAATGTTTAATGTAAACATTTAATGTGCACAGCGTAAATATGCCCACGTTAAAATCAGCAATGTGCTAATCAAATTGCAATTTGATACTGTATCGGATATAACTATCATTTCAAAATTTATTTTCGACAAATTAAATATTTTAAGTACAATGGAAGTACAACCAGAATCTGCTAAAAGTGCAACTAGAAACTTACCATTGTACTCAAAATTTACATGCGATGTGCCGTTAAAAGACACAATTTGAACACTTACGTGCTTCGTTACAGCGATCGATTTGAACGTATTCCGATTGGACTGGATAAGTTCTTTTTAATTTAGCGATATGACGCTTAATGCTATTTGCAGCCAAATTTCAACAACAAAACAGGCAAGTAATGTTTCCATAAAATCTTCAAATTGCAAATTTCTTCCGGAAAAATTATTTCCAGAACTTTTCGATAATGCTATGGGTCTTTGTAATAAAACTAAGGCACATTTAATTATTAAACCAAACTGTCAACCTGTTTTTCGACCTAAGCGCCCGGTAGCATACGCAGTTCAACATTTGGTTGAAGAAGAAATTAAGCGACTTCAAGATCTCGACATTATCGCACCTATCAATTACTCTGACTGGGCCGCACCAATCGTAGTTATCAAAAAGCCAAATGGCAGCATTCGTATTTGCGCTGATTTCTTAACTGACCTAAACGACGAGCCTTACAGGTATCCACTACCGCTTCCAGAGGATATTTTTGCAAAAATCAGCAATGCAACAGTGTTTAGTCATATAGACCTTTCGGACGCTTTTCTCCAAATCGAAGTTGATAGCAAATCGCAAGAACTTCTCACAATAAACACGCATCTAGGTTTATTCAAATACAAGCGTATGGTATTTGACGTCAAAACTTTTCCGGCAATTTTCCAACAAATTATGGATAAAATGCTTGCGGGCTTACATTGCGCAGCTGCTTACATTGACGATATCTTTGTCTCAGGTAGAAACCAACAAGAGCATGACAACAACTTACAGGAAGTTCAACAACGTATTTATCAATACGGGTTTAAACTCAAGATCGCAAAATGCAATGTTTCAGTTCCTGAAATTGCTTACTTGGGATATATTGTCAGTAAAGACGGCATTCGCCCAGATCCAAAAAACATTGAAGCAATCAAGAAATGCCTGCGCCAACCAATCAATCAAAAATTTTTTTTTTTTTTTTGTTCTCAAAAGAAGGGTTGGGAATTAGTCTCCGCGTCACTGCATCCTCGAGGATTATTGTGACATACCCACTTCAGTTCCATAGACGAGTAGCAGTTAAGAATGCCAGTATGTCCTTTGGAGGGATGTTGCCTAATTCCGTTATAAGCAAATAGGCAATGGATAAGTAGCGAAGTCTGAGTCTTGCAAGACTATCACAGTGACACAATATGTGTTCTGCTGTTTCCTCTTCTTCGTAACAAAGTCTACAGCTATCGTCTCCAGTAATACCTAGATTCAATAAATGTTTTTTAACTCCGCAGTGTCCAGTTAGAAAACCTGTGACAAGTCGGATGCCACTTCTGTTCAGCATAAGTAGCTCCCTAGTACTGGATTTTGATCGAAACGGCATGGATTCTTTTGTTTGTCTGCAGGTAATTGTATTATCCCAATCATTCTGAGCTGCTCTTTCCAGCCATTCATTAGTTTTAAGTTTGAAAAAGCTCCACGAAGGACCGCAGAATGGTTGTGGCCCAATATAGTATGAGGCCTCCCCTTTTCTCGCTAGTTCATCTGTTTTTTCGTTTCCCTCAAAACCGCTGTGCCCTGGAATCCATATTAAGTGGACTCTGTTCCTTTCAGCAAGGTCTTTGAGAAGTAGAAGGCATTCCCACACTATTTTTGAGGTTACTCGAGGTGAGCGTAGTGCCAGGAGTGCCGATTTACTGTCAGAAAAGATATATATGTTTTTTCCTGTGACGGGTTTACCTTTATATACCCTGAGACATAATTCAATTGCGTGTACTTCAGCCTGAAAAACTGAGTTGTTTTTACTCATACTCGCAAATATTTCCTCTTTAGGTCTTACTCCTTATACTCCCGCCCCCACTCCTTCCATCGTTTTGGAGCCATCCGTGTACCACAGATGGTAGTCTCCAGCGAATGGAGGTATGTTCCGTTCCCATTCATTTCTGTCTGGTATTAGTATTAGGAACTTTTGGTGAAAGTTGAATTTAGGTAAGCAAATGTCAGATATGGTGATATTTAGTCCTTCCTCTCTTTGCATTTCCCTACCTAACAGGGAGTTATCGAGTAGTCTTGTTGATTGATTGCTAGTCAACTGTAGCTTGGCCATAAGAGTCATTGCTTCCTTTTTGACTAGTAGGTGAAGTGGGGGAGCCCCAATGCAACCTCTAGGGCTGCTGTCGGGGTAGTTCTCATCGCTCCACTTGTCATTATGCAGGCTAATCTCTGCAGCTTACGAAGTTTATCAATTACAGTCTTCTGTTGTGCTTTTTTGTACCAGATAGCTGACCCATAAGTTACAATTGGTCTGGCAATAGATGTGTACATCCAAAGGCTGAGTTTTGGATTAAGGCCCCAGTGCTTACCAATGAGGTTTTTGCTGGTCCATAATGCCTCTCTGGCTCTTCGTATAACATTGTCTACATGAGAATTCCACGTCAACTTCTCATCCAGAATCATTCCCAGGTATTTTACTTGGGTAACGGATGATAGCTCTTCTCCATTCAGGAATGGGTAATTGGAAAGTACTGTTTTCCTTTTCTTTGTGAAGACTAACAGACTTGTTTTCTTAGGATTTACATTTAATCCTACTTCACTGCACCATCTACTAACGATGTTCAGGGCTTGCTGGAGTCGATATGAGATCATGTCTTCATATTTACCCCTGACAAGTATGACTATATCGTCAGCATAGCCTTGTGCCTCGAAATGTTTGGCACTGAGTCGATGCAAGAGCTAGTCTACTGCAATTGACCACAGGAGTGGGGATAATACACCCCCTTGTGGGCATCCTCTTACAGTATGTGCTTTTATTTCGGCATTGCCGAGAGTGGATTTAACCATTCTATTTCTTAGTACATTGCTTATCCATGTGCGTGTCGTATCATCTACTCCTCTGTCATGGAGGCATCTTTCGATATGTGAGGGATCAGTATTGTCAAACGCTCCCTCAATATCAAGAAAGCATCCCACCGCAAATTCTTTGCAATCTACAGACTCCTGTATTTTATTAGTAAGACTGAGTAATGCATGTGTGGTGGATTTATTTTGTTGGTAGGCGTACTGGTTGGCGTGGAGTGGATTTATAGATAAATACTCTTCCCTTATATGCCTTTCCACTATCTTCTCCATAGTTTTTAAAAGAAATGTAGTCAAACTTATAGGCCTATGGGATTTAGGAAGTTCGCTAGGTTTACCTCCTCCTTTAGGTATGTATTTGACAATTGCTTCCTTCCAATTAGTGAGAATGATTCCCATCGCCAGCCCAGCTCTAAAGATATTAATGAGGTAGGGCATAAGGTCAGTTAGTCCCTTTTGTAGGAGTGCTGGAAATATTCCGTCTGCTCCAGGTGCTTTGAAAGGAAAAAATGAGTTGATCGCCCATTTAATTTTATCTTCAGTGAAGATTTTACGAGCAATCTTCCAGTCATTCTTTCTGGGCCTTTTGGTCACCAGGGAACTAAGCTGGGAGATTGATCGGTCGTAAATTGTAGATCCCGGAAAGTGTACTTCTGTTAGAAGTATAAGTGACTCTTTGCAGTCATTGGTATAAAGACCATCAGGTCGTTTTAGAAGCCCAATGGGATTAGTGTGGCTTTTCGAGATAACCCTGTGGATTTTTGCGCTATTGCTTAAGTTTTGAATCTCTGAGCAAAATCCTCTCCATGATTCTCTTTTTGCCCTTCTAATTTCTTTATTGTAGGCGGTGAGGGCATTTTTATAATTGTCCCATTCACCGTTGGTTTTTGCCTTGTTGAAGTCTCCGGGATTCGACTCTTAGCTTGGCTAACTTTTTATTCCACCATGGTGCACTTCTGTTGCCGGTCTTATTTTTCACCGGACAGGCCCCATGGTAGGCATTTATAATAGTTGTGCTTAAGGCAGCATCAGCTATTTCTAAATCATGAATATTTTTTATCGTATGTTTATTACTGCCTAGATTGGCCTTGAGTTCGTCAGTATAAAGATCCCATTCTGTGGCCCTAGGCACCCTATACGATTCCCTTACCTTCATATTTAGATCAATATCAAATCTAATCTGACGATGATCAGACATGGATGTTTCTGCTGAAACATTCCAGTTTTTGATAAAATGTTTTATAAATTGTGTTGCTAGGGTGATGTCTAATACCTCTTCCCTGATTCTGTTTATAAAAGTGGGCTTATTGCCCGTATTCAAAATATATAGGTTGTTACCAGTTATAAATTCAAATAGACACTCACCACTTTTATTGATGTCGGTGCTGCCCCAGATCGTGTGGTGTGCATTAGCGTCACTTCCAACGATGACTTGCCTCTTGCTTTTAACACTGTAGTCTACTAGTCCTTTCAGTGATAGGAAGTCCAGGTCTTGGGAGTCTCCAGGTAAGTAAGATGAGCAGACAATGAGCTCTGTCTTACTTACTGGAGTGTCCACAGAAATTATAGCTGCTACCTGGTTCTTGTTGGTGTGCTGTGGAATAATGAAAGCATTAATGTCATCTCTTACCACAATACAAGCACGAGGTCGACCATGGCTGACATGATCGTACAGCAGCTTATTTTTTATTCCCTTTATCTGGTTCTCATATACATATGGCTCCTGGATAAAGGCTAGGTCAATCTTTTCAGATAGAAATCGCTGTGTCAACACCGCCGTAGCAGCTTTGGCGTGTTGAAGATTAACCTGCAGGCACCTCATCATTTTATTGGTATCGTCCTTTACCGTTCCACATCCACTTGGACAATTTTGTCCCATGAGTGGGTGCTTCCTGTCGAGGGGATCTTGAAGCTGGTTTCTTTGGCCCTTGCTTTTGGACCTTTATACTAGATACCGGTGTGCCACCTTGCTGTTTAGAGGTGCTGGGTCCGACTTCAGTTCGGGTGCTGTCCCGTGTGACCTTAACCGTCTCACTTGGCTTATCTGCCTGTGCTTTTGAGGTACTGGGTCTATCACCTGAAAGTGGCCTTTTGGATGGAGGCACCTGTTGCTTGACGTCACTGGGTTTCTCTGTCGTAAATGGCCTTTTAGTCGTCAGGTTCTTGGGTCCAGTTGGCTCTCCCTTCACACGTACGTGAATTTGTGTGAAGTTCAGATACAGCTTCCCTGCCTGACCGACTATCCAATTTTTGGATTTTTCGTCCACCGAGATCGTAACGGTTTCCCTACCATTCTTATCTTTCTCAGTCCTGAGAATTCTCCACGATGATGTGCAAATGCGGGACATCAGAATTTCTGGTGGTAGCACAGCAGAGGGGGGAATAAATGTGATGCACACATAGGTTTTGGGCATCTCTCCGCCCTGAAACACTTTGAGAATAGCATCCGGGAATGGTTTGAGTTTTGGGACACAGGTGGTCAGCCAGTTCCTCGTTTCATCATTGCAGCATGTTAATGAGAGCCATCCGTCTCTGTTAACACTGGTGATGAAGCCGTAGACACTATCGTGTTTGGGAAGTTTGTCAATTTCTTCCAGGAGCTTCGATTTTATCAATTACATTTGGTCACCAGTGAGATTCACCTCCGGATATTTCTCATGGGCGATAGCCACTTTGCAAGCATTGGCTACATCCCTGTAAGATGGAGTCGGTTTTAGCTGGTTTCCGGTAGAGCTAGATGTTTGTTGAATGGCTTTTGGCTTTTTGGGCTGCAGGCGTTGTGTTTCTTTGGCAGATGTGTTATTAGATCTGCACCTTTTGTTGGTACTGGGTCTATCACTTTCTCCTTCTGCTGCCAAGGAAGCTTTGTAGAGAGAGTATCGCTCTCTCTCTTTCTGCTTCGCAGTCTCCAAATCCAATCCATCCCTAATCATGGCCTTGATACGTCTTTTCTGAGCCCCGGTGAAGTATTCCGCTTTCTTCCTGGTCTCTATGTTGCCGTCACCTGAGTTCACCATGCTCTGGGTGTTAGCATTAGACACACCGCCATCGTGGTCACCTGTGTCCATAGGACTCTGGGTGCTAATCACCGGAGAGGTGTTCCCACCGCTTGATACCATTGGTCTCTGAGCAGATGGGTTCAGATCATCCAGATCCTGAATCTTGGGAGATGCTTCAAACCTCTTTTCAAGATTTCCTCCAACCTTCGTTGGCGAACGGAGTAGAGCTTCTTCCTCTGACTCTGTAATTATATTATTAATAGGTATATTTAGATTATTTTCCATATATAGTGTTTAATATAAGGGATAGAACAGTCACCCAAAGCAGAGCCCCATACTTTGAGAAGGCATTAATTAAAACAGGAGAGTGCCCGGTATCCTGAGTTCATTACTAAAAGACTGGATGCACCCCTCCAGTCAAGCATCCTCGGCGTAACAGTCTACCTCAGATTTGGGGGGTTTCTTCGGGTATCGTACAGACTTGATAGCTACACATATTAAAACAATAATTACTAGAAATACGTACCCGGGATGTTTTCGCTTCCCAGCCCGACAATCAGCAGACCACCCTTGGCAGAGACATGACCATATCAAGAGCTTCCCATCAGCCTGAGAGATTGTCGCACTTACCCTTACGAGTCTGGCTGATAAGCTGGAACTTAGTGGACGGTCTTTACCGCCACCTACTCCCTGAGACGCTAGAGTATTGTTTAGCCATTCAGACTTTGCCAGCTTGTAAAAACAAAGAGTCTATCTACAAACTCATTACTACAAAGACTACAAAGCTACAAACTACAAACAACAAATTAACTACAAATTTATAACTAAATACTACCACTACAAACATAGATTACAAAACAACACATTCTACCTTAACCTACTGGTAGATCTTGGTTGCACTTCTTGCTCTAATCTCAATCAATATTCCAGTCAGTGACATCAGTGATAACACTGACTGAAATATTGATCAGAATAGCTCAAGTTGTATCTAAGCCCCTACACCACGACAAGGTGCCTACCACGTAGAGGTAATCAGAACTTAGATCACTCTTATGTGCTATCAATTTTTATGGAAAAATCATAAATCACATGCGCAAATACCGAGGACCATTAGACGAACTACTTCAAAACAACAAGCAGTGGCTATGGACGGAACTTCAGCAACGCTGTTTGGATGGTTTCAAACAAATTTTGTCATCAGAGTTATTATTAGCGCATTACGATCTACTGAAAAGCATAGTAGTCGCTGCAGATGCATCTAACTATGGGCTCGGAGCTTGCATTTTTCATGAAGCACATGGTTAATTTGTCATGCGTCGAGATCATTAACGCCAGCAGAAAAACAATATAGCCAAATAGAAAAAGAAGCTCTAGCGCTTATTTTCGCGGTCACAAAATTTCACAAAGATGGTTTGTGAAAGATGGTCACAAAGACTTAAATCGGATTTCATAAGAGGAAAATATTGATCGTGATGCTTATTAATAGCCAAAATAGAACTGCATGAGTCAATTATCATGAGTCATGGATCAAGGGCAGTGTTATACTAAAAACTGCATGCTGCTGTATGATTCCACCTTTAACCTTCATTAGTCTGTAGAAGGATATCAGCTCATCTTCTAACATCAATAATTCTAATGATGGCGATAAGTGAAGTTTGATTTGATTGATTTCCTTTTGTAATTGTGTTGGTGTTGCGGATTCACTTTTCCATGATTGTATCTTCTGTAGATTGTGTGCAACCAGTGTTAGTTGGATGGCTCCTGCATTGAGAACTTGATTAAACCGTACTTGATTTACCTCTCTATCCACTATGTATCCACTATGGAATTCAGCAGTGCCTTTATTTCTTTGTTAATGAGCTCAATATCTTCTTGAACTGCAATTTTATCTTTCCTTATTATGTTGATCGTTGAATCGACAACTGATGTTTGATTTTTAAATAACGTCAATAATTGCATTTTATTTTGTTTCACTTCTGAAATGATATTTGACATTCCTTTGGCATATTCTGAGTCCAATACTCCAAACAGCGCATGTGCAATGTTGCCTACAAGATCAATTGCTCCTCTTCTGGAGCAATGGTCATGAAGTAATTTATCATCGAGTTGTAGTTCGGATTCAATATGTTTAAAGTGATTAACTGTACTCGCACATGATGCGTTTGGTTTCATTTGTTGACAAGCTTGATGTAGGGACGTTATTCCTGTGTTTAGAACTGAGACTAATAGTTTCCATTCAGTAGTTAATATGGCTGCGGTGCCTAGATTTTCAAAGTGAATACCCAATTTCGACCCAAACCTTTTATTGTCAATTGGAGACCAATTGGCAACATCAGTAATAGTATAAGTAATACAGAACAATACAAATTATTCGGCAGTTTTCCACGTTTTGTCTTGGGCTCTTCATACGAATCTTTTTTATCTCTCATATTTAAGTTGTCAGGAGATATTTTGTGATCAACTTCAGTCATTGTTGGTTGATCATCTGTCTTTACAGGCAGTACAGTTATTCGATGAATTGGGCGTGTAAGGATTGAAATTTTTACCAATTTCCAACCTACATGTAACTAGTGTGCAGTTAATATCTGAAAAAAAATTCGTTAATTTTTAATTTAATATATTAAATGTAAACAACTTATTAAAAGCCACCCCAGCATGTACGCAACTGCATCACAATGAATTAAACCTAAGATTACATTGAAAATTCAAACGAATGCAAAATATAATAAATAAATATTGTACTTACCTCATTTAATTATTATTTATATTTATAACTTTAATATTTTAATATTTATTTTATTTTAATATATATATTTATATACAAATATTTAAAGCTGCCAGTACCGACACTAAACTAAACACGTTTCAAAACAAAACAAGAAATTTCAAAAAGTGCTTTTGTGCAAAGAACTTTGTGCAAAAACTTATGCGCGCGCATATCATTAAAAGAAGCGGTGGGGACTTCATTATTTGAATTTTGTTGTCAAAGGAAATTGCGAACAATTAATTGAGTTTGTCCGTCTTTTGTTGACCCTTCAAATAATATAAATAGCTTAACTGATTTGTCCAATTATATGGCAAATGTCTGTAATGATGCATTGGTTATAGACACATATTGGCAGGACCATCATAGATTAGGTTCACCAATGCATTCCTTCCTTCAAATTTTTGATTTTGATACTAGCATAAACATAAGTGAAGAATTATTTTTAAATACAAATGCTTTCACTTATGTTTGTGGATGGATGTACTATAAAATATTTAAGTTGCACAATTGCGAAGCAGGCCTTCCATTAGTTAATGAAATTTCAAATGATTATTTCTTCACTCTGTAATGAACCTTTTTCTGGTGGTTCGTTTAAAGCTGGGATAGCTCAGCCTTGTCCAAGGTCCTCACAAGAAATTTGTTTTGTTGCACCCCTGAATTCTGAAGGACTGAATTGAAAGCAAACTAAATCGATCTACACAGCTGAACCCCTCTCGATACTCGGCCCCTCTCGATACAAGCACACGTGACTGTTAAAGCTACATGTGATGTATTGCAGGTCGTAGACAACACGCCCTTCCGTGTACACTGTTAAAGCGTCCAGGGGTCAGAGACGTTAGGTTACCGTTAAAGCAACCTACCCCTTCCGACACTATGGTATAGACACACGTAACTGTTCAAGCTACGTGTGTTACACCCCGCGCAGCCTAGATTCAGTAACTGTTGAAGCCCTGAATCTCGCTCTTCTTTTCAACCTTTAATTCAATCCTTCAACCCTATTTGCGATAGCTACCTACAGATTTACCTTTAACCACTCGTCACTTATGAACATTCACCTGTATTCTTGGGAGTTAATAGCCAAACGCCTTTACATACAAAATATTTCCAATCAACAAAATTATACTCAATGTATTTAATTTTATACAATTTGTAAATATATATTTATTATTTTTCTTTCAGTATTGACATTAGCTATTTAAAAAAAAATTATTTTTCCAAAAAAAAATATATCGCTTTATAAAATTTAGTTTTAAACAACTCAAACACAATTCATGATATTTTACGTGCTATATTATTAAAATTTAAATTCTTTTGTTTTACAATTTACTTTGTCTTAGTTCTTGTATTTAAGTGATTTTCTCTTAACAGTTTATGTTTCCTTCTATATTCAATAATTTAGAACTTTCTATGAAGCTTAATTTACTTTAATCGTTTACATATCACAAAGTTTTGTTTCTTTTTCAAAAAAAAATATCTCTTTACAAAATTTAATTTTTTAAACAATTCATTGGTTATAGTTTACTTATTTGAGTAATTTTCTTTTAACAGTTTACGTTTCCTTCTATATTCACAATTTTAGAACTTTCTATGAAACTTAATTTACTTTAATCGTTTACATATCACAAAGTTTTGTTTCTTTTTCAAAAAATATCTCTTTACAAAATTTAATTTTTTTAAACAATTCATTGGTTATAGTTTACTTATTTGAGAAATTTTCTTCTAACAGTTTGCGTTTACTTATTTCGTTTGCACATCACAGTTTTGGTTTTTTTTTCCAAAAAAATAGTATCTCTTTATAAAATTTAATTTTAAACAATTTATTAGTGATATTTTACGTTATTTAATATAATATTAAAATCTCTTTATAAAATTTAATTTTTAATTATATTTTACCTTATTTAAGGAATTTTTTCTTTTAACAGTTTGCGTTTACTTATTTCGTTTGCACAACACAGTTTTGCTTTTTTTCCAAAAAAAATATAGAATCTCTTTGCAAAATTTAATTTTAACCAATTTATTAGTGATATTTTACGTTATTTAATCTAATATTAAAATATCTTTTTAAAATTTAATTTCAAACAATTCATTAGTGATATTTTACGTTCTATAATATAATATTAAATTCTCTTTATAAAATTTTATTTATCCAATATCCAGTAGTCAGTTACTTGCACCTCCGCTACCGAAATCGATAGTGTTAAACTATAGCTATGTCACTGCGTAGAAACCGAACAAGAAGCCTTCTTCCTGGTGCACGCAATTTTATATCGTCAACGGTCAACGGTATCAGCTGTAGCTACGTTAAAGTTCAACGACCATTGATCAAAGCTCGTTAGCTGATCCCACTGCAATGCACCAGTTAAAATTCCGCTTTACGGCGAATTCTATCTCCAATTCATGTGGAAGTTAGGAATTGTTTTTGACTGAGCTTTGCTTTCGTTCCACACCTATGAGCAAAAGCTTTCTTAGTTTGACAGGTCTCGTTATTAACATCTTGTTTTGATCTTATTTGTTTTTTCCAATAAAATGTTGTGCTGGTCAACGTGTTTATTCAAGTGATAGTGAAAATTTATTTTAAAATTAGTTTGTTCCGTGCAAATTTATGTTACTGCCGGCAATGGATTGCGGTGAGTTAGTTTGTTAATGTTTTTATCACTATTTAACAAATTTTATTTTTTTTTAATACAGGAATCTTTGAGTTAATCAATTCAAGTGAGTAATGCCTGTTGAGTGTTATGTGACCATACCCACGACATTGTAACGATCAAATTTTAATTAATAAAATTTTGTGTCGTTACAACTCTTGCGAAACAATTTAAAGATTGCAATTTAGTGCATCCACCAAAGGCCTTCGTTGATTATGTTAAAAAATTAGATAATGAATTTTGCCAATATTTTGGTAAAAATTATCACAAAGTTGGTATCGCTCAATTTTTATATGAGAAGCTAAAAAACATTCGCCCTTGTATCTGTTGTAATAGGAGCAATCCACATAGTATTTTGACCCTGTTTATAAGGATATATTTCATTTTAAAATTACATTAAAATTAAAATTTTACAATTTTTATGGTATTGTCATGTATATTTCAATCCACTAATTTTAAAGTGAATGCCGCAATAGCATTTCAAAATTAAAAAGATTTGTTAAGACTCTTATGTTAAAAATATATATTTGTTTGATGACATCTACATATATTTTTATTTGTCTTTTGTAAATTCATATGATGATAATGATTTATTTACATATATAATATTTAAACTTGTATTTATAATTTTTTAAAGTTTTTAATTTATATTTTTGTAATATAAAACTTATATTTATTAAATCACAATGTAAATATTTTGTATATTATAGTTTGTAACGACACTTTTTGGTGCGTTCAAAAAAAATGTTTCGCTGGGGTATCCTCAGCCGTTGTCCAGAGTCGTCACAATAAATTTATATTCGCGGGGACATGACTTCGTAGAATAAAAGTACGGCGGTTAAATTTTCAATGCAGATTTATTTAAAATATTAACAATTCATGAAAGTAATATGTAATAAAGAAAAGAATTCAAATAAACGTAACTAGATAAACCTTGAGATTAACAATTTGTACAATTTTCAATGATTTATATAAGATAGCTTTATATAGATTATTATTTCTTCAATTAAACGTAGCTAGATAAAACCTTGAGATTAACAATTTGTACAATTTTCAACGATTTATATAAGATGGCTTTATGTAGATTGTTATTCCTTCAATCGTATTTCAATAAGTTGAGATTTTAAACGCATGCAAATTTTGAATGTATTTCCTTAGTCGTATTTCAAAGAGGTTGGTTAAATTTAATTAGATATAACTTGAGATGTTTCCTTGTGACCAGCTGTATTTGGGAGCTGTCCCTGTAGAGTTCACAGTGGTGGCTGATCCGTTTTCGTGGTTGTACCCTAGTATAATTTCGGTGATTATCCTACTTGATGAGTACCTACTGGACGAAACGGGGTCTTGTTATATTGAATATATATATAAAGTGTCTCCGCGCCTGGACTTAAAACCGCCCATGCACTCGTAAACAATAATATATATATTTTAATAGATTATACACCTAGGCTTAAAACCGCCACTGTGATTTTTAATATTTATTTTATATTTATATTCATTTTATATGTTGACATACAATGCCACCGAGTGATCATACAAGGCACACTAAATTCTTAGCAAATTGCGCCGTCTGTTATACGCATCCTCTTGAACTTTATGTGTAAAGTACACAAAGCTTTGAGTTGATCTTAGTTGAACTTACTGCACTTTAACACTTTTGCACAAAAGCTTCCTTGTGCATCTTTTTGCAGCGAATTTCATTCTGACATTTTTGACGTTTGCAAATGTTTGTTTACATTTTTACTTTTTACATGAAAGCGCGGAGTGAGCGGACAAGTAAATAACAATCACTTTTAAAAGAATTACTTTTGTTATTAATACAAAAATAAAAAACAGAACATTCTCGGACAAAAAAACAATTCCTAAAAGTTAAAAGTGCATAAAATATTAATTTGAAAATAGCGCGCGCTTTTTCGATTTTTGTTGATTTGCACAACTTTAATATAAAAAAACTCAAATAGCTGACAGAGACAGCAAATTATTTTCTAAAGCTCAAAATAAAAAAAGTGAGCAAGCATTCAAACAAAATATCAGTGCGGTTTTGTGTATATATAAACAAAACAAAAAAGTGCTGATAGAGACAGCTAGTATTTTATTACAAGCGTGTTCCACAAAAGCTGTAATTGGAAGCCCGCAATTCATCACAACACAACATCAAAACCAACATACTTGCTAACATTGGATTTTGGAATTTAAAGATATTATTTTATTAATTATTATTATTTTTTTTATTATTATTATTATTATTATTATTCTTAGTATTATTATTATTGTTTTTTTCTCTTTTTGTTTTTATTTATATGTTTAATTATTAGAATATAAAGTATAATATTTTACACATTTTCATTTTATTTTTACATCTTCATTTTTATTTTTATTATTTTCTTTTTTATATTAATTTAATTTAATTTTACTTATATTTATATAGTTAATTTAACTTAATATTAATAGTAGTTAAATTAAGTAAATCTTATAGCACACCTGCTATTTGCATATATAACCACGTATGCAAATGAGCAATCAAAATCTAGTAAGAAGACATACGATAAGCATTCCAAGTAAACGTAATGCTTATTTGGTAATAGACGCATCGAATACGTTGCCTCTGAAAACTACACAAACTGACAAAAGTTTGTCAAACATTGCACCTTCAGCAACTTCGCTTGCGTTTTCCGACTTAGCGAGTCCAAAAAATAAAATAAAGGTCCAAACAGGCATGGAACGCTATGTAAATATGAAACGTAAACTTAGTCCTCAAAAAAGTAATTCAAAAGTGCTAAAATAACTAAAACTATCAAAGATAGTGCAACTACAAACATTCTTTCTGGCAATAGATTTGCTGAATTAGCTGAAACTACAGAAGAAGCTAATCAGCCTATTAACAAAAATTTTAAACCGCCTCCAATCTACTTGCGTGAACGCAGCTCAAATAACCTAGTTACAATCCTTGCAAGTCTGATTGGAAATAATACTTTTCATATTGTTCCTATAACTAGGGGCAATATACACGAAACCAAAATCCAAATCGACACTGAAAACAATTTTAGAGTCATAACTAAATATTTCGAAGACAGCAAAAAAAATTACTACACATACCAACTAAAGAGTAGTAAGGGCCTTGTTGTCGTAATTAAAGGTATCGAATCAGATGTAGAACCCATTGAGATAACAAATGCCCTAAGCGAAAAAGGCTTTAGCGCTAGAGCAGTTATAAATATTGTTAACAAAGATAAAATCCCACAACCTATGTTCAAAGTTGAACTTCACCCGGAAGCTTCTAAGCTTAAAAAAAATGAGAGCCATCCCATCTACAACCTACAGTATTTACTTCACCGAATTAGCGTTGAGGAGCCCCACAAAAGAAATGGTCCGGTGCAATGCACAAACTGCCAAGAGTATGGCCATACTAAGTCATATTGCGCTCTTCGTACAGTGTGCGTAGCTTGTGGTGAGCTTCACCATAGTTCCGAATGCGATAAAAAAGCATTAAAGGATACCAACTCCAAAAAATGTAGCACTGCAGTGGAAATCACACTGCAAACTACAGAGGCTGTCCTATTTATAAAGAACTGAAGCACAGGTTAGCTCTGCAGAAAGAAGCGTTGCGTAATCCTACAAGAAGCAACCCTATTAAATTAGTTGAAGTACCTCAACCTTTAACTTCTAGGCCTGTTACACCAGGTGTTTCATATGCTAATGTCGTTAAATCTGACAAGCAACCCCTCCAGTTCAAAGTAATAGTTTGGAAATGATGATCTCCACTCTCACTCAGAGCTTAACTCAGTTCATGTCAATCATGCAAACTACTCTTAACGAGATAGTTAAAATTCAAAGCCAATTAATGCAAATGTTTTTGTCTAATAATGAGTACTTTAAAAATTTGTACATGGAATGCAAACGTTTTAAGCCATCATAAACTTGAACTCACAAATTTTATGTTCCGAGAAAGTGTGGATGTAATGCTTTGGTCAGAAACACATCTAACAAACAAAAATTTCTTTTCTATTCCTGGTTATTTATTCTATAAAACTAATCACCCAGATGGCAAAGCACATGGTGGTACAGGTATTTTGATACGAAGGCGTCTAAAACACAATTTTCTAGGTGCATATGCTCATAATTATATGCAAGCCACATCAATATGCCTTAAGTACACAGGAAAAAATTTAACTTTATCGGCAGTTTACTGCCCTCCTCGCTTCAACATTACTGAGCCCCAATTTACGGATTACTTTTTAACTCTAGGTGAAAGATTTCTTGCGGCGGGAGACTACAACGCCAAGCACACGTATTGGGGGTCACGACTCTGTAATCCAAAAGGAAAACAGCTCTACAATTCAATTGTAAATAGAAAAAATGCACTAGACGTAATCTCTCCTGGGCAGCCAACATATTGGCCTGCTGATAACAATAAAATACCAGACCTAATAGACTTCGCGGTATCCAAAGGCATAAGCAAAAATTTTATCTCAACATACACTAGCTGCGATTTGTCTTCTGACCATTCTCCAGTTACATTTTGCTTACTTGATGGTCCTCAGTTATATGACTGTTCCTATAGCCTTACAAGTCCTAGAACAAACTGGCTTAAATATAAAAAGTATATTAACTCACACATACACACAAACTACAAGATAAAGTGTAAGTCTCATATTGAGGACGCAACCTCGGTTTTAAACTCAATTCTGATTTCAGCAGCAGAAAACTCCACCCCTAAAGGCAATAAAATTTACAGATTCAATAGAGTTCTTACAAATAGTGACATAGAGAATTTAGTTTTACAAAAACGTAGATTAAGGCCTGAATGGCAAAAATCTAGGTCCCCTTTAGCGCAAAACTTATTTAAGGAAGCCCAAAGGAGACTTAGATCTGCATTAAGCAAGGAAGTCAAAGTCAGACAATATAATTATATTCAAAACCTATGTCCAAATGGCAAAAATCATTCATCTTTGTGGAATGCTAGCAAAGGTATAAATCCTCCCATAGACTCCGATTCTCCAATAAGAAACTCTCTTGGAAACTGGGCGCGAAGTGATGAAGAAAAATCTAACGTTTTTGCTGATTACCTAAAAGAGGTGTTCCAACCAAATCCTGCAACAGGACAATATGATTTTCCCACTCAAGATCCACCAGCACCATCTATTGACATGAATATCACGGCCAATGAACTTGTCCAAATAATCACAAATAAGTTAGATTACAAAAAAACACCGGGATATGATAATATCTCACCCATCATGATAAAAAACTTACCCCTTTTGGCCATAAATTTTATCACAAGACTTTTTAATTAGTGGAAAACATCTATGATTATTATGATTCATAAATCAGGTAAAGACCCCACGCTTGCCTCTTCATACAGGCCAATAAGCTTACTGCCATGCCTTTCTAAACTCTTTGAAAGAGCACTGCTTTTAAAGCTAAAACCGTTCCTTGACGTTTAAAACTTAATACCGTCCCACCAGTTTGGTTTTACGGAAAAACATGGAACTATTGAGCAAGTGAATCGTATAACGAATGAAATAAGACACGCATTTGAGCTCAGAGAATATTGTTCCGCGGTATTCCTCGATGTTAAACAAGCATTTGATAAAGTATGGCATAATGGACTCATATATAAGATACGCTGTTCATTACCTGCAAATGTCCACTCAGTTTTAGAATCGTATCTGCATAATAGAAGCTTTAAAGTGAAATGCAAATCTTATACTTCTAATAATTTCCCAATAGAAGCTGGCGTTCCACAAGGAAGTGTTCTTGGCCCTATATTGTATGTACTATACACATCTGATATCCCGATAAGTAGTTCAGTTATCACCACAACGTTTGCCGATGATACGGCAATTTTATGCCGAAACAGAAACGCTGTGCTAGCTTCAAACCAACTTCAATCTCACTTATATCGGGTGGAGAAATGGTTGTCAAAATGGCGAATTAAAATTAACGAAGTAAAATGTAGACACGTCATTTTTACCTTAAATCGGAGTACATCTCCAACAATTTTACTAAACAACATTCCCATACCACAAGCAGATAATATAACGTACTTAGGTATCCAACTAGACAGACGACTAACTTGACGCAAACATATTGAAGCCAAAAAAACTCAGATGAAGCTTCAAGCCTCTAAGTTGCATTGGCTCATTAATAGCAGATCTTCCCTGTGCCTAGAGTATAAAGTACTCTTGTATAACAGCATCATAAAACCAATATGGACTTATGGTATCCAGCCATTTGGCAATGCTAGTGCTTCAAATATTGAAATTATACAAAGAGCTCAGTCAAAAATACTAAGAACTATCACTGGTGCCCCATGGTATATTAGGAATGAAAGTATACACCGAGATCTACAAATTCCCCTAGTTAAAGCTGAATTTGACAATATAAGAAAAAAATACAATAAAAGGCTGACAGAGCATGTTAATCTCTTAGCAAGAAATCTCGCACCTCTATCCATTACTTCCCGCCTAAAAAGAGCTGACCGTCCAGCCGTTAATTAATATTCACCAGCTTGAAGTAAAAACCGCACCTTTCTTTTTAGTAATCTGTTAAAGTTGAACCGCTTTCTTAAGAAACCACCTAACATTCACTCCAATGAAATTTAACCCATTAATATAAGTGAGGTTCGTGTATACAAAGTATAATTAAAATAAAAATTTGTAACATTATGTAATTAGTTATAAGATTTTACAACTTATTGTTAGTCTCATTTTAAGAGAAGATGCAATAAATAAAATGTTTTAAAAAAAAAAAAAAAAAATAATATTTCTCTATTTGTTACAAATTTATTTTCTCCTAATTTCAGATTGCTTCGCGTGCGGTAGTTGCGTGCAGGCTGGGTGACTTTTTGGTAAGTAGTTTCTAATAACTATGTTAAATGTTAAAACCTCTATTTTAATTTCAGATTTTTTCGAAATTTATTTCAATTTATGTAGGTTTGAAATTTGTGCAAAATTTGCATCCTTACAAGTTTTAAAATAAAATATATAAATATGGTATATATGCCTCCTGGGGAACCGGCACCTTAACTCGGTATCGCGCCTCTATGTATACCTCAAAGGTGATGTGAAAAATACATAAAAAATTATTATATCCAATTAATTAACCCAAGATGTCAGAGTTTTTAAAATCTTCAAACCTCTACCATCTTATTTAGGGAAAAATTAAGTAAACATATGACTAATGTAAATATATTTTAAGTTATAAAATAAGTCAAACTGTTAAAATAGTACATTTAATAATTAAATTATCACTACGTAGTTGCTTAAGGCCCAAACTGCTATAGCAGTAAGTATTTTTTTTTTCTTTACTTGTTATTTAAATGACTGTGTAAAGTTAATAATAAATAAATAAACCCGAAATGCTTATTAATAATACTCACCACAAAAATTGACGACGAGCGCGCACACCCTCGCGCATCAACGACCTATTCGGTACTGACTACAAAATTCGTTTTACGAAATCATAAAATGAAATTTTGTAGGCAGAAACCGAGCCATGCTCGTTGACATGCGCGCGCACCCTCACGCATCAACTATCTATTCTGTACTGACTACAAAATTCGTTTTACGAATTAATAATAATGAAAATTTCTTAGGCAATGCTCTATTTTAAAAATGCATTCACCGCGATGGAGTGGCCGTGTAAGCAATAAAATTAGTATTAATTGCGATTGTTTAAAAATTTATTTAATTTTGAAATAATTTGCTAAAATTTCTAACGAAAACCAATATATATTAAATAAATTTTGGAATATTATACTTCTTGAAGTGAACAATGCTATATACTCAGTTATTTATTCCTGAAAATTAGATAAATAAATAATAATATCACTTTTGATATGTTTAACACTGAATTACTATTATAAAAATTAATTATTTCTATTTTTCAGTATATAATTTATTTGCATAGATGTGTGAATTTTATGCTACATGCAATAGTAAATAAGATATAGGTATATATTAATGTCGTATAATTTTAAATTTGATTATATAATAAACCCAATTTACAAATATTTTTTTTTTTCAATAAGCTATTAACATGGTAAACATTATTAACATGATATAATACTGAATTTAATTTCAAAACATATTTTTTCAATTTCAAGCTGAAACAGATATTAATTGCTTCTAATACGGCGTTTACATTGGCCGAAAATGGCTCATTTTGGTCAAAAATCGAAAATGAGTATCGAATGGCTCATTCTTGCATATAAAATTTCAAGCACAAAAATGAGCAATTTTCTCACATTCTGTATGACGTTCGAATGCATTCCACATACGTTCCAAATGCAAAGGAATCCATTGAACATACCCTAAATGAAAGCTCTTCATGGCATTTTGACAGTTTGAAAAAGCTGTTTTGACATATTTACAAAAAAAGATAAACAAATGTTTAGTAGTTTTATTTCAGTTTGAATTGTTACCATGAGAACGAATGAAATACAACGAATGTAAACACTTTCAAATGGCTCATTTTGGTCAAAAATCGAAAATGAGTATCGAATGGCTCATTCTTGCATATAAAATTTCAAGCACAAAAATGAGCAATTTTCTCACATTCTGTATGAATGACGTTCGAATGCATTCCACATACGTTCCAAATGCAAAGGAATCCATTGAACATACCCTAAATGAAAGCTCTTCATGGCATTTTGACAGTTTGAAAAAGCTGTTTTTAACATATTTACAAAAAAAGGCAAACAAATGTTTGGTGGTTGCATTTTCTTGAAATCGATGCACTGCTTTTTAGAACTTTTACTTCCCAAAAAGTAATTAATCGAAGTTAAAAATATGTTTTAAGTTTCTAATGTAAGGTTTCAAGGCATATTTAACCTTCATGCAACATTTTTTTGGCACAGGCCAAAAATCAAATCAACATGCAAGTTGAAAAATCAGCTGTTGAAATGAGAACAAATGAAATAGAACGAATGTAAACACTTTCAAATGGCTCATTCAAAATGAGCCATTTTCGGCCAATGTAAACGCCATATAACATATTATATAAAACCCTTCAGAACTATTTTCCGCACATCAAAAATATTCTCTGCTAGCTACCATCCCTGTCTAAAAAACAGGGCTAGTTTTATGGTTCGTTGTTAACATAAATGTTTGGATTAGAGACGCATAAAAATCTAAAATAAAATAACTTTGACGAACTGAGCGATAATTGTTCTCTGTAAAAATGACTCAAATAGCTGAGTTGAAAGAAGTTGTTGACAATGCAGATATAACGGTACTAGTTAAGTGTCTAGAAAGTTACAATTCATTAAAATTTTTGGCTGACATAGACGACTTAATTATTAGGAAGTTATTTAAACGGTTGTTTTCATCTTGGAATGTAACTGATGAGTTAGTTGCTTCTTCAGTATATTACATATTTGGTAAGAAATTCTTAAAATAAAGCTTATAATTATTATAATTTTCTTAATACAGGAAATTTGTTGGAGATGCATCCGAGTCATTCTGTTGAATATTTACCACTGATTTTTCACCCTAATAACATAACGTCACTTGAAAAATTTTATGAACTGAATTCTGATAAATTTTTTGAATGTTTGGTTAAAATAATTCAAAGTTTAGAATTTGTCGCAATTTCCCTTCAAGAAGCACAACTTTCAAAGTCGCAAAAACAAGTTTTTGAAACGGCAGCAAGCTTCATTATTAAGTTACATTATAAGAGCATGAGGAGTGTAACTAATAATACGTGCTGTTTTGTTTACAGTTCCCTAAAATTCTTACAAAATGTAGTGACTCTTTGCTCTTCGTATGCCAAGATATTCACTGCAGACTTACTTGGTATTTATCAAGCTTGTATGCAATGCGGAGTTACAGGTATGAACGTTTGGTTAATCCCGAAAAAAATATATCCATCTCAACGCAGTTTATACAATAGTCATGACTCTAAACATTATGCTAAAGAGTGCATAACACGAAATGGAAGAAAACTATCTAAAACAAAAAAAATGCGCAATATTACAAAAGTAGTACGACATCAAGAAAGTATTCAAGAACAAAATTTGATTTCTGACGTAAATTACTTAAACTGTATGGCAAGCGATGGAGACTCATCTGACGCTGAATATGGCAGAAAACCCAACTCAGAAATGCATTCGGTAATAGTCAAAATTCGAGTCGCATCAATGAATTTACTTGCTGCTGTTTGTAGAAATTTGGAGCGCCATGTAGTTTATGGATATTATTACAGTGAATATTCATGTTTTACATAGTATTTATTTTGCATATGCTAATATTTTATTTTTACAGTGATATTTCCAAATGATTCGAAAGATGTTAATTATAATTTAATTTATCTAGCTAAAAGCGATCCAAGTACGCATTGCCGAGCAGCGGCTCTGCAAGTTGGTGCACAGATACTTGCAGGTTCAAAAATCTATTTTAATCAAGCGGAATGTTCTGTAAGACGAAATTGCATAAACTTTTTTCCGTTTTCTCAAAGCTTGGGAAGTATGATAAATGTTATTTACAATACATTATTTGCAATATTAAGTACAGAGGCATCAACATTTGTTCTAACACAAGCACTTAAGTGCCTCTCAGTATTAGTACAGGCCACACCCTTTCATAAACTAGAAACTGGAATAGCGACAGGAATTGTAAGTCATACTCGTAAACTTATCTGTCATCGTGATTGCAATATACAAGTTGCTGGACTAATGGTGATGGAGGTTTTAGTCTCAACATCTATATTAACAACAGAAATAGTGGATATAATCGGATTACCACATACAGATTCGGTACCATTTATTTCAAATAATAACCAGCAAGTTAATATGATGAGTAATGAACTAAACGAAGAAGGGTACGAGGAATTTATAGAAACAGATGAGTCGCAAAATGTCTATAATAAATACAACAATAATATAAACACTTCAGAATCGTCATGGTTGTTGCAACATATTATAAAAAACATGGACACTGACAGACAGCAGTCAAATGTTCCTGCATCCATATATGTCAAAAGTATTAACGTGTTATCAGCATTATCCTGTCATTTCGCTTTATTAAATACTCATCTTCCAACAATTGTAAAGGTTTTTCAATATGCTTTAGAGGATCCACTATTAGATGTACAATTAAATGCAGCACGATGCCTTGAAAAATTTTCTTATGAGATGAGTCGATATATATCCAATACATCTGATTTTAATTGTTTCAAACTAACACAGACTTTTTGGGAAATTTTATTACCTAAATTAGTTGTTTTAATCAGTAACTCAGCACAGCAAAATTCAGCTTTTAAAAATTATTTATGTGGCAGTTTAGCTAATATTGGAATTGTCATTTATGAACGTTTACCGTATATATCAAAAATAAGTTTATTTAGTACTTTATCTGGAATAAGTAACAATAGCGCAGAAAATACAATAGTGAGAGCAGCAGCAATCCGAGCTTTGGCGGTACATGTTGCATTTCCATCAATACGGAAAAATCTTGTGTTTGTAGAAAACACTGCCGACATGACTTTGCAATTTATCAATGATGAAAACTTATCAGTACGCGTCAGAGCATTCTGGGCAATGGCTAACGTTAGCGATGCTTTAGTTGCTAATTTTTACGTAAAAGAGCGGGTGTCATTTGATATATTGACTCGTTTAATTGAAGCGTCCAAAAATGCCTGTTACGACAACGATAAAGTAAGATGTAATGCTGTTAGGGCACTTGGAAATTTTCTTAGTATTTTAACAGAAGATAACTTTGACAACTATGTTGGTAGAAAAATGTTCAATGAATCGATTAAAAAACTCGCACATTGCATAACAAGTTCAAGTAATGCAAAAGTGAAATGGAATGCATATTATGCTGTTGGCAATATTTTTCGAAATAATACAATATTTGTTGTCACAGAAATATATTCAGATTTAGAATGGCAAGATTCCCTTTATACTACTTTATGTCATACAATTGTTCATCACTCCAACTTTAAAGTACGAATAAGTGCTGCAATTGCTATAAAGTATATAAAAATGCGTTCATATTTTCAAAACTACTTGAATTTAATCTGGTCTTCGTTACTTGCAGCTGTTGAAAATTCTCAAGATTCAGTAAATTTAGAAGA
This sequence comes from Teleopsis dalmanni, assembly GCF_002237135.1. Classification (NCBI taxonomy): domain Eukaryota; kingdom Metazoa; phylum Arthropoda; class Insecta; order Diptera; family Diopsidae; genus Teleopsis; species Teleopsis dalmanni. The sequence continues at coordinate 108,763,611 of NC_051846.1, read as the reverse complement.
ACATGAACACGTTGACAACTTACAAGAACAGTTATGTTTAGCAATTTCTCATATTATTGGAATATCACGCCCGGAAGACTTTCCAATGTTACAGAAATGTTTGGCAGAAAAGGCTGAAATCGTATCATATGTTTGGTTACTTGTATCAAATCGAATGATACCTGAAAAGTCAGTACCATTAATTTCATGCTCTATAGTTTTATACGAACGGATTAAAAATTTGAATCAATCAACATCAGATCATTTAAATGCGATGGTTTATGTTGCGAAAACGTTGAGTTTACAAGAAATATTTCCCTGCTTTAATGACGTGAACACCAACTTTCGGTTTGAACATCTCCCACACCAAACAAGTGTGATTAAAAACTAATATATCGTTATTTTGATCGAGAAATAAGTGTTTATGTCAAATATTTTGTATTTTGTGGATAATTCAATTGCAACTTCAATTTCAAAGCAAATAAATTTATGTACATTCTTTGTATTATAATATTATATGCAGTTATTTTTTTTAAATTTATATTTTGTAATATATAAGCGTATTCTTAAAATTATTACTATTTATAAAAATTATATATAACAGAGTTTAATAATTTGGTTTCCAGCTTTGTTATTTCCGTCTATAGATGGGTTAAGGATATTGCGTTTTATAAATATATATTTGACTTTATACATTGCAATACCATTCCTACAAAATATATTTAAGTTAACTTTCTTAAAATTAGTTGACTGGGAATAAATTGATTATTATAGCATAATAGTGAAATCCTGCAGCAAGGACCACAAATAAATGCCAAATAGCATGTGCCATAGGTATTATTCCATCGCATTTGAAAAAACATATTCCTAATATGTAAAAAAAACCACCAAGTTTTAACTCTGTAAGACCATTAAATTCATTCCCAGTTAGTAACACCGCCAATGCAGGACCCAAGCCCATTAATACGTAGCAACAAGTCTCTAAACATTTATATCGTTCATGAAATATCTAAAAAGAAAAAAAACTATATAAAATATATTGATTTCAAACATATATGTTTTTACCTGTTGATAAGTAATTCCAATTGCAGCAAGCAGCCAAATTAGCCATTCCATACAAACCAAAGCAGAATGAACAATATTTCCCAACTGTAACCATGGGAAATACGATCCAGCAATAAAAATGTAAATCATGGCGCGGTCACAGCGATGCAGAATATTTTTTAAACCGCTGTTAAACAAAAATACATTTATACAAAGAAATATAATTTCATTATATTCAATACTTTTTTTGTTGGGAATAACAGGAGCAATGAAAAAATGTAGATATTGTAAACAGCATTGAAAGTGCTCCCCCATATACCCATGAAACTAAATATTGGTTTGGCGTCTTTGACCTTTCGAAAAGTTTCAGTGCGGCAATAATAGAAGGTACTATACAAAAACCATGTGTTAGAACATTCGCCAATTGCTCCACCTACGGAATATTAAAGAAGTTATATGACATAAGTATAAAAATATATCATTTGTTTTTACCTCCGTGGGTTTATAGGCATAACCTGTCTTTGGTTTCTCGTTTTTCCAATTGACACTTTTTATATGGGCTTTAAACGATGAATTTGATTTAATCCATGTTCTCCAAAAACTTGTGAGTATATTATTTAAAAATGAATATTTATTTTGAACCTCTTTTGCGATATTGCTCATTATTATTTTAAAAAGACGAACTTTCAAATATTTAAGCAACTATAGCAAATTTTAATAGGAAGGAATCATTTACAAATTAGTTAACGTACTTGTAGTTAAAAATATAACTTACAGTTGATAAATATATTTATTGTCAGGGTGGTAATTTTTAGTTAATATGCCGTTAAGATGTTAGATATATTTTCACTTTTGTGTGCATCTCATTTTATACATGCGCAGTTTACATAAATATTCTTCAAAGTTATGCACATTTCCAACATTATATTAAAAATTGATATATACTCTGTTCAATTATCTGAAATTTTAATCACAGTAAAGTCTATTTTGTAAGATGGTTGATTTATGTTTACATAATTCGTTTATAAACTTCAAAAAATGTTTGCTACTGAAACGGTTTAGTACATGAAACATTTATTCTTTATTCGGTGTCAACACTAGCTAGACTTTGGACTTTTTGTTCCAATGAAAAAACTATTATTTTCGATTGTTGTATATCAGCTGTTGAACTTGGCGATAATGTCTGTCACTTTGTTGTGATTTCAATTAAAATATATAAAACCCTTTTTAATAAACGATTCTGTAATGTCAGCATGTCAGAGATACGTATTCTTTTCCATAGTAAAGAAAATTATTTTCTATACAAACATTTATTTTGAATTAAACGCTGACTATACAGCTCTTTCGAATATTGGCAAATATTAATCATCATTGTTATCTAGTTTAATGATCCATATTTTACAATGGACTTAATTTTTTCTTTCAGAGTAGCAAAAACAAGCTTTTAAAATCTTTAGAGTTAGGTTCTACGCACAAAAATTTAAAAATCTGTCTATTGTGAATATTCACTGGATATACGTTGCAAAATTCTGTTAAATAGCATTATAAGCTATTATGTTGGTTCACAGTTTTGTAAAGCAGATTCAATAACTGGGAAATTGTATTGATTCATCATCATCATAAGCGTTACAGCTCGGGGTGAGCTTTAGCTGCATCAACCAGCTTTCTCCATTCTGCTTTGAATGTTATTTAGACCACCAGCATTGGGTACCCATTTTTCTGATGTTGTCTGTTACGTTGTCAACCATCTTATACGTGGTCTACCTCTTCTGCGGTCATTATACGGTGTGAAATGAAGGTTTCGCTTTTGTGGTCTATCGTCCGGCATTCTCATGACGTGTCCTAACCATCTTAAGCTCTGCAACTTTGCGAATTTTACAGCATCTTCACCGTTACAAACAACTACAAGTAGCTCAGTGTTCGTACGTCAACGAAATTCTTGTATAGGACCATAAAATTAAATTCGGATGTGCATGTTTCTTCCAAAACTCATGTATATTGTTTTGTTCTCATTAATGTTTAGCCTAACTATCTTAGCTCTGAGTAGTAAGTCGACGAACTTTTCTGTCATATAGTGTGGTTAGCGTTACCACTAAAATGGAATTTTGCATTAAAATTGTATTTATTATTAGCCGTAATTTTTTTTCAGAATTCAACTGCATTCAGTCGCTTCGGAGTCTGGCAAAAAACATCAAATCGTTTGCTTAAAGTCTCTAATTTATCACAAAACAACAACACTTTTCTCTCCATCTAACAGACTAGTGATGAAGTGTATAAACATCTGTGGGCATGTTATGATTATAGTCACGTCACGTCAATTTCGAAAGGCGATCTATTGCGAAATTTAAACAAATATTGCAGTCATCTGTCAAAAAGTTGTAAATATGAAATTCTCACAAAATATAAAAATGTTCACAAATTTAAAAATTGTGGATATGAAAATATTTAAATTATATAATTATGTTGAGGCTAATTGAGTCAGTGCACCTGCGCACTTTTACTCTCTATTAACTGCGAGGTTTCTTCAAAACCCCTCTTTGCACCTTGACTAGATTATTGTTTATCACTTCATCAGACTAAGCAATAATTGACTTCAGATCTGCATACCTCCCCGAGGAGTCGGTAACCATTCTGAGATTTGATAACGCGGTGTTGATAAGTCTGTCAGATTTCGCAAATAATTTCAGGGCTCTATTCTTTATGTATTTTTTGATCGGATCAATCTTGATGTCCTTGAGGATGTCATTCTAAATTATACATAAAAATTACAATCACCGTTCACAATTATTAGTGTGAATTTGGCAACAGAACAAATTTAAATCAAAAAATTAGAAAATACAATTTTAGTTGTATTGAAGAATTTAATTTAGGTATAAGAATTACACCAAGCACTCACCAACTAAGTACCTGACAGCAGGTCAAAATGATATCGTCAGTTCAGTAATGATCGAGATGAGAACTTCACGCAACCCAAGAACAACTCTTCGAGAATTGATTTTTTACAAAATCGATCCGAGAAAAAATCTCGCATTGACTAAGTCACCATCATCAAAAACAATCCTTCGAGAATGACCCAAAAAGTTAGCAAAGAAACACACGTATGGTGTTTCAGATGTTTAACTAAACATACTTTTTTTTTTTTTTTTGTTTTTGCAGTAGGTGGAAAGCATCAAAAGCCACAGTGTGAGACTTGAACCCACTAAAACCACCTCTTAGGAATGCATAGAGAATAGATTCCAAGCAAGGGACCGTAAAGTTCCAGGACTAGGAACCTCATTCCAGTTTAACGATTGGAGTGAAAACAATTACTAGTAACGCTTAACATTTACAATAGTAAATATATCTAAGCCATGAAATTTGAAGAATGAAAACGGTGAGACGGAATACTACTTAAATTGAGTTTGAGGGGCTATTTATAAGTACACACGTTGAAGGGGATTACTGTAACCACGGTTGTAAAACGGGATTACAGGGGGAGAGTGGGCAATGTCGTTCAGAAGGAGGGATAGGAACTGGGGAGGTTTATGCCTCATAGCGAGTAACAGATCAGTCGGTAGCTGATCAGATCTCAGAACGTCGGGGGGGAGGTTATGGGCCCTAGTAAAGTATCGACGAGCTTGGGACAATAGATAGTCGTCAAGCCGCTCGATATTGGCGGATTTGTAAACAAAATTTATACGGTGATGTTTGCCATTAGGCTTGCGCTTGTAATTTATACAGTCGCGGAGAATTTTTCTTTCTAACGAACGTAGGCGTTCCATTTGAGCCGAGGAGATACCTGACCAGATGGGAAAGGAGTAGGTGGAAAGAGGGTGAATAAGTTGTTTATAGCACAAGAGTTTTGCTTGTATATTTAGCTGGTTGTGGCGTCTTAACGCATTTTTAAGGCTCATATGGCGAAAGGACACATTCTTGACAATATAATCGATGTGGGGAATGAAGTTATGTTTAGGAGAGAACATAACTCCGAGGTACTTAAACTTGTCAACAAGTTTAATGGGGGTCCCATTAAGTTTAAGCTTAATGTTAGAGGGGTTATAACTGCTTGGACGATTTCGTGCATAGCCAGTGAAGGCAATGGCAGAGACTTTGAGGGGGTTTAATTTGAGCTTCCACTTATGGTAAAAGCTAGAAAGATTTCCTAAATGCTGGTTTAAGGAGTTAGAGACCCTAGGAGTATAAGACGATTTGGAATATATTAGGCAGTCATCAGCAAAGCAGAGCTGCTTGACATTTGGGGGAGGGATAGGAATGTCTGAAGTGTAGATGTTAAAGAGTATGGGACCAAGTACAGAACCCTGAGGGACACTAGCTGCTACAGGGAATTCCCTAGAAAGGCTAGAACCAACACGAACCATAAATTTTCTTCCTGACACAAATTGGTAGACAATGCTACAAAGGAGCGGGGGGAAATTTAATTGGTGGAGCTTGTAGACAAGGCCCTCAATCCAAACAGTATCAAAAGCTTTCTCAATATCTAGGCTCACAGCCACGGTGGGTTGAGAGTTAAAGAGACCTACACAGATATCACTTTGGAAAATACTAAGCGCGTCTGATTCATAAAGTTTACTTAGTGAGCTAAGTCAGGAAATGGGACGGTAGCTTGAGGGGAGAGTATGAGGCTTACCGCTTTTATGGACAGGTATGACAATGGCTCTCTTCCAAGGCCTGGGAAAGTGACCAATGTTGTAAGAGTGGTTAAAGATAATCGCACATGTGCAAAAGAAGAGAGGAGACAGATTTCGCATAGCGTGGTTGGAGATTCCATCCAGTCCAGAAGATTTTTTAGGTCTTTTGGACTTAAGGATGGTGAAGAGACCTGATGGAGTAATGAACCCCTTTGGGTCAAGAGTATTAGCACTGCTGGGTAGCTGGTGCTGAAGTTAGTAATGCTTTGTCCGAAGTTTTCGTAATGGTCTCGGACAAAATTGCAGACCGTTGCATTGAAATTTGGATTTCCATCACCGAGGGAGACCTTATGATAAAGCTCAAAGGTTTCGCCAAATATATTGGCTTTGGTTGAGTTATCAGGAAAACTTCTGTTATTGATGGTGATGTCAGGAGTGACTTTTTTAATGCCACTGATCTGCTTAACTTTTTTGAAGACATCAGAGTCGCATTTAGCAGAACGAACTAAGGCATTGAAATGATTATTTCTAGCCAACTTGATCCTTTGGGTAAGGATATTATCAAGAGTGGAAATTATAGCTCGCATGAGCTGAAACCGAGGAGAGTTAGTTTGCCTGAGGCGATATAACCTACGTCAAAGAACTTTGCGACGCTGGATTAGATCAACAGTAAGAGGATCAAGAGGAACCTGGTGGCACTTTTTAAGAAAGGTCAGTGGGACATGCTCTTCGATAGTTGCAGAAAGAATGCTCTCAAGTTGTGAAGTGATACAGTCAATTTCATTAGGTGATAGGTTCCTATTTACAGGAAGGTCAAGGGAGGAAATCATTCTGTCAAGAGTGGAATTGAAGCTGCCCCAGTAGGTGGCAGCGGAATTTAGATATGTACGAGGGGCAGATAGGAGAGCTCTACAGCCTGTGAGAGGTTAAACAACAGCCTGATGGTCAGCAACGCCATCAACGACTGAAGTATTTCCAATCATGTCGGAGAGACAGTTGTCAGTGAAGAAGAAGTCGAGTGTCGCATTGAAGCGTGTTGGCTCGTTGGGGGCAACAAGATTAATATCGAGGTTAATACAATTGCTTATATACCAGTTGTATAATCTGGTACCATTAATGCAGTTTTAAGCGTTATTCCAAAAGTAGTGTTTACTATTGAAGTCACCTCCAATAACAAATAGATTTGAAGAAAGGTTTATTAATTTAGTGAGGTCATTGGGGTCAATAGATTGAGATATAGAGGGCGTGTAATACACGCAGAATAAATCAAGATTAAAGTTATTTTCGAGGAGAAGAGTGATACCGCAAGCTTCAAATGAGGAGAGTTGAGGAATACAGAGTTCGGAAAAAGCGTATGTTGCCTTAAGAAGGATTGCAACCCCTCCACCAGGACCAACCCTATCGAAACGGACGACATTGTAACCAGAGAAATTAAGAGTGAAACCAGGATTGACTCTGGTTTCAACATCAAGGAGAACATCTGAGCGGAGAGAGTTTACGTTTATAAGAATAATCTTAAGATTATTCATATAAAACGAACTCAAATACTTTACGAGTGAGGAAGTCCTTACGCTCTACTTGTGAGGTGAAAAACATACTTTTTTATGCAAAAAAATAGATAATTTTTTATGCAAAACAGGTTTCAACCGTTCACACGATCGAATAAAGAGTTCAAATTTTTTATAAAAGTACTTATGTACTTTTTTATGCAAAACACATTTCAACCGTTCATACGATCAAAAAAGAGTTCAAAATTTTTCATGAAATACTTAGATACTTTTTTATGCAAAACGCGTTTCAACCCTTCATACGATCGAATCAAAGCAATACACACAAAAGAACCGATAACAATGAAAGGAAGAATGCCACCGTGTGAGACTTGATCCCTCTAAACCACCTCTTTGGAATGGATGTGGAATATTGCAGCCGCGTTCAGCGAGTGCAACCCCCATTCCAGTAAACGAAAGTAGAAGGAGAACAGAAGGGCTTAGTATTTGGCAAGCTAAATTTATCAAAGCCGAAGATAGACGAATTCAGTTAGGAGGGATGGTAATATTGATGAAGGGGATGTGTTTAGGCAAAATTGCGAATTACTCTATGCGAGTAATTCTAGCAGAGTTAAAGAGGAGAGAGTTGGGATGGAGTTTACCACACAGCGTGCGCCGATAGTTCACACAATCTCGAAGAACTTTTCTTTTAAAGACCCGGATCAGTTTGCTATTAAGCTGATTATGTCTACGGAGTGCATTTTTAAGGGCTTTATGTCTGAAGGTGGCATTTTAGATGGCATACCTCACATGGGAGACGAAGTTATGATGGGAAGTAAGTAAAACTCCCAGGTACTTTAGGTTGTCAACAAGCTGAAGATATGACGTGTAAATATTAAAGAGAATGGGGCCCAGTGCTGAGCCCTGAGGCACACCGACAGGGACGGAGTGTTCACTAGAAAGGGATGACTCAGTTCTAACGATGAAGGACCTATTTGTGAGAAACTGATAGATAACGCTACAAAGATGGTTTGGGGCTCCAAGAGCAGGAATTTGTTAGCCAGACCCTCGGTCCACACTGTGTCAAATGCCTTTTCGATATCTAGGCTGATCGCTACAGTGGATTGATTGTTGGCAAAGCCAACACAAACGTCATTCTGAAGATGGTGCAACGCATCCACAGTCGGCATCTTATTTCTGAAACCGAACTGAAAATTTGGAAGAACACGGTTTTCAGAGACGAATAACTTGTATGAACTTGTATGCCTTGTATGAATGATTCATACAATTTGCTTACAGAGTTCAAAAATGATATGGGTCTGTAGGAGTTGGGATCAGATTTGGGCTTCCCACTTTTATGGATGGGACGCACGATTGCCTTTTTCCATGGAAAATAGCCAAGATTGTATGCATGATTGAAGATCATGGTACAAGAATTAAAGAATATGGGAGACAAACGGCGCAGAGTATGATAGGATAACTATGATAGGGGTTATGAGAGAGAGTATCTTCCAGAGGACAGAAAAAGTTATTAAACCACTAGAGTTGCTATTGTCAGTGCAGAAGGCAGGGCATTGGGGAGAGAAAGTTACGATAGTGCCGCTATTGGCATTGAAGAGGCTATGGATGTAGTTATTGGTGGCTGAAACAAATTCAGGGTCACCATCATCCAAAGTAAGTCGGTGGTTCTTGGCGAAGACTTGCAGGTCTGGGATACTTCTATTGGAACCACAGATTTGCCTGATCGTATCGAAAACGTCAACTTTGCATGTGGTGGTGCGAAGTTTAGCTTGTAAGCTAGTAAATATGGCTCTATTAATTAATCTATCAATTTTTAGAATTGCCCGAAATTGAGAACAAAGGTAGAGCCTGCAGCCCTAAGACGGTAGACTTTACGACGAAGGCATTTCCTTTGTTTAATAAGGTTAAGAGTGCAAGTATAAAGAGGAACTTGATAGCTTCTAAGGAGTCTAACTTTGGGAACATGTGCCTCAATTGTACTGAAAATGAGAAGCTCTAGTTCAGAGACCAGAATGTCAAGATCAGAGCAGGACACATTCCTGTTCTGGGATGTTGATATTAAGTAAATATTGGTCCAGAGTGTTATTAAACTCTAGCCAGTCTAAAGATGCGAAATTATAAAGGGTACAAGGAGAGAGAGTAGAAGCTCTGCAGCCAGAAAGAGGGAGGCACACCGCTTGATGGTCAGCTATGCCGTCTATGACGGAAGGTTTTCCAAGGAAATTGTGAAGCCTGTTATCTACCAGAAAGAAATCGAGAACAGAGTTTGGGCGTGATGGAACAGACGGAGCAAGAACACTAATGTCGTGACTCAGTGAATTATTAGTGAGCCATTCATACAAGATAGTACCATTAAAACAGATATGTTGTGTCCAATCTTCGGTGGGCGAAGTAATTTTGAAATGAACGTGGAGCGGTGACAAGGTGGCCAGCCTGGTATGCTCGCCGGTTTTGGGGGTGGTTCTTCTCACGCTCAGCAACAACCGCGGACATCAACAAAAATTCATGTCACCTGTGTATATTAGAAGGAAGTCAGCCATAGGAGCAAACATAAATGGTTAGCTGCATCAAATGATTGTGATTCAACGTTGTCATAGCTTGAATCGTCCCAGTTCCTGTCACATTCACCAAAGAAAAATATACACGCATCATTTACACAGCCACATCACACCCTATATGGATTTCTACTCTTCCCTAGGCCACTCCACCATCGCCAAATTAATGAATCTTAAACCTGCATTTTGAGTTTAAATTTTCTTATAATTTTTTTTTCCTCTTTTTTTTTATTAAAATTTTTCATAACTTAAATCTAACATAATTTCCTTAAAAATAAAAAAATTAAACTTAAATGCATTTACAATAATGTTACTTTTGTTTCTTAATATATATTATTATACCTTCTTAATTTTCAAAAAAATTTTTCTTTAATTTAAAAATAAATAATAATACAGTTTCATTTACAGAGTCACTTAACATAATTTTTCAGTGCTTATATAAAAAAAATTTACTCTCTTAGTATAACTGGACTACTTTCGATTTACACAAATTAAGATCGGAACTAGTAAAAAAAACGCTAATCTCTTTGATTTTCCTTTAGTTTCATTTCTGTCCAGCCCATTTGCTGTTGACGTCAACTGCTAAAAACCTGATACTCTATATATTTTTAACAAAAAAAATCAGTTCACCTCTATACTACCTCTTTTAATTTTTGCTCTTCTTTTTATATATCTGTGTGTACATTTGGTTCACACCATAACTCCTGAACAATTCTTTTTGTTTTTTTTTGTATTCACATGAGAGTTATATACAATTTAAATTCAACACCAAAATTATAAATATAAAATAATAAATTGCTTATATAAATTAATATCACTAATAAATGATATTATTTATTATTTATTAAAATATAAAACTAACTACGATTGCGTAAAAATAATATTTGGTTTATTATTAATAATAACTATAATAAAATTAGGGGTATTCACTCTCTCTTGCAAACTCATTGCAAGGTGCACGAAATTCACAGATTGTACGAGAATGCAAATAACAACAACAAAATACACGCACAAAATTTAGTGCAATTGCGTGCAATCTTCCAATACTAAAACCTATATATATATATATTTGCTTGGAACAAAACAGAAATGGCAGAAATCAGCTGTTTTGATATTTGTTGCTTCTCATTTTTAAATTTGAATTGACGATTAGTAAAATTTCGAGATATGTTAATCTATGGCTATGCTATACACATGCGTTTCGTTCAATGATTTAAAACGATGTGGCCATTAATTAAGTTTTCACAAATATAATATTATATACAGCGAAACTTACAAAAATTTGTCCACATTTTGAACTATTGAATGAAGTGTTTGGACGCATGTCTAATTTTCAGCCATTTGTGATATGTACTGACACATTGCCACAGCCACCAGCTAGTTCTGCACTAGGCGACGAAGTTTATTTTATTGAATCATCTGCAGACAACACATCATCCAGCTCTGCACCGAAAGTCGTGCGTTCTGCTGTGCAAAGCCCCACTACCCCCTCGATAAAAAATATAACAAATAACAATAATAAATTAAGAATTAGTTATGTTTTTATTATACTAATTATTTTTATATTATATTATTATTACATATATTAATATATAAATACGTTTTTATACATAATTCTTGTCTTAAAATAAACCTACTGGAAAAAAGGAATGTCGCAATTGACTTCTGAATTATATATTAAATATATATACATATACAGTGACTCCATCGCATAATCGGACAAGCACTTGTTCGATATAAATGTGCTCTAAACTTTAAAAAAAATGCTAAAAATATGATTTTTTTTTGCTTTAATTAATACTTAACATACTTATCTATCTAAATTACAAAAAAAATTAAGACATTTCTCATAATAACTATTAATTTAAAGTAAAAAACATAACCAATACAATTTTTTGGGCTCAACGCATAATCGGACAAACTGAAGCAGCAATGCTAAAAGTACTGTTATTTTACAAATATGCACTTCAAAACTGTAGTAATAATTCTCACAACAATGTTTATTACATTAAGATAAATATAAATTATAAATTATAAAATTGTAACATAAATTAGTATTGAAATGGCACCAAACAGAAAGCAATCTACTATCGAAATTAGGGAATTAATAATTAAATTGAATTTCGAAGCTAAACCGTTAGAGAAATTGCCAATTTAGTTGGAATAAGTAAATCTACTGTCCAAGACATCATCAAGAGGTTCCGTGATGAGTTTAGGTTGGCCAATAAGAGCAGAGCAGGTCAAGGCAAAATATTAAGTGATAGAGAAGAGCGTTCGATATTGAAAGAAATTAAGAAAGATCCTCTCAAAAGCGCTAAAGATCTTAAATTTTCATTAAAATCCTGCTCTGGAAAAGATGTATGCTTGAATACTATTCGCAATACATTACATACATTCGATTACCACGGAAAAATTGCCAGAAAGAAGCCGTTTATAAGTACCAAAAATAAAATCAAAAGAATAAAATATGCTAAGGAATATTTGCTAAAAACAGAAAGCTTTTGGAATCAGGTAAATTGATGGTAAATCATTTTAAATACATTTTCATTGATAATTTTCATTTTTTTAAGGTTTTGTTCACTGATGAAAGTAAATTTAATCTGCATGGATCTGATGGCAAGATCTTTGTATGGCGTAAACCAAATGCAGAATTCAAACATCATAATACAAAAACCACTATAAAACATGGAGGAGGATCTGTTATGGTTTGGGGTTGTATGTCGAGTGCGGGAGTAGGTAATTTGCATTTTATAGATAGTAAAATGGACAAATTTGGATACCTCGACATTCTGAAACAGAATGTAAAGCAAAGTGCAGAGAAATTGAGTATCGCAGAAAATTTTGCTTTTTATCAGGACAATGATCCCAAGCATATGTCAGGCGTAGCAAAGCTTTGGTTGATAAATAACTGCCCCAAACTCATAGACACACCTGCACAGAGCCCAGACCTTAATGTAATTGAGCATCTTTAGGAGGAATTAGCTAAAAGAGTGTACCAAAAAAAATTTAACACAATAGTTCAGCTAAAGGAGGCTTTACTCGAAGCATGGTACTCAATTGAGCCAGAAGTGTGCCAAAAATTGGTAAAATCAGTTCCAAATCGTCTTCAGGCCGTTCTGGATAACAAAGGATATGCAACAAAATATTAAATGCTATATTCCTGCATTTTTAACATGGATGCTTAATTTTGTCCGATTATACGTTGAGCCCAAAAAATTGTGTTGGTTATGTTTTTTACTTTAAATTAGTAATTATTATGAGAAATGTTTTATTTTTTTTTATAATTTAGATAGATAAGTATATTAAGTATTAATTAAAGCAAAAAAAATCATATTTTTAGCATTTTTTTTTAAAGTTTAGAGCACATTCATATTGAACAAATGCTTGTCCGATTATGCGTCACTGTATGTATGTTTTATATATTTGTATTCGTAAATTATTGATTGTCAACCATTAAATTATACAAAAATTTGCGATTCGAAACTCCTTCATTGGTTCGCTGACTAGTTCATTCTGAATAAGCTCATCAGATTCTTCGTCGTTGTCATGTACCTAATCCACGTGTTCCGTATTATCACATGAAGGTCGCAAAATGTTGTGCAATATGCAATAAACAAGGCACCAATTTCAACAAAAATTATGACTCGTGTTAGAACTCCACTCCATACCCAAAGGTTAATGTTTGTAAAATGTTTGTAAACTTGCTTTGGTCGTTGCAACCGTGCAGCTATAATTAGAAAATGACACCCAGTGCACACTTGAACTGTCAGTTCATGTGTCAGCTGATTGTCATTTATGCTTGGCTTTGGTTTTTAGTTCCGGAACGCGCAAGGCGGTTGTTACGACCAAAAGTAAGTGAAAAATAATTAATTTTAAGTACTGGAAATAAATAAATTTGTTTTAAGATTTTAAAGCGTCACATACACACAAACAACTACATTACGCTGTTAAAATTGGTCAACAACAAACTTTAAAATTTTTGTGGCAATCTGTAAGAATTTTGCGGCAATTGAAAAAAAAAATATTGTGGCGATTTGCCGGGAAAGAAATCCGGAAAAATCCTTTTAATCTGGAACACATATAAAAAGAA
>NC_051846.1:108737559-108749707 GCF_002237135.1 Teleopsis dalmanni | reverse complement strand
ATAAGTCATCTTTAGGCATCTCGACAATAGAAATGGATTTTGAAGGACAATTAGTAAAACATGAATTTTCTGTAATGGAAGAAGATTTCCCTATCGACCTTGACGGTATAATTGGAAGAGACTTCTTAACGAAATACTTTTGTAATATAGACATTACACCTTTTCTTTCACAATCACGATTAATAGGCAACAAATAATAATACCTATTCAATATAAACCAATAATATTATCTGCTAGAAAATAGAACATATTACCTATAGATATACAATTTAAAGAAGATACGCTACTGATTTCGAAAGAATGCAAACGGCTTAAGCCAACATGTACTGGAAGTATCTATATTTCTGGTGAGTAACAACATCGATATACTGCTTATATCCGAAACACATTTAACCTTCAAAAACTGTTTTCGAGTTTATGGATATAAGTTTTATGATACTAAATATCCAGATAGTAAAGCATGTGGCGGTTCTGGAGTACTTGTTAGAAACACAATACAACGTTATGAAATCCAAAAGCATGTTTTTAAATATCTATAGGTTACATCAATTTGCGTAATTTCTGGTCTAACTAAAATCGTCGTCTCAGCAATCTATTGCCCACCCAAATTTGCTATTAATTCTGATCAATTCCGGAAATTTTTTAATGATATCGGTCGTAACTTTCTAGTTGCTGGGGATTTCAATGCTAAACACACCTTTTGGGGTTCTAGACTGATATCTCCAAGACTTTAACTGTATGCAGTACTTGGCAAAAGCCTTGACGTTCTGACCTCGGGTCATCCAAGATACGGGCCATCAGACAGTCGAAAAACACCAGACTTGATCGATTTTGCATTCATTAATGGAATGAAACGTGAAGACATTGCTGTAAAATCATCTTATGACTTGTTCTCTGACCATTCTCCGGTTATTTTAACTCTAGCAAAATTTAAAACTAACTTAAATGAGCAGAATAAGAAAACTCTTATAAACTGGAAGAATTATAGAAATTTTAATAATGAGGAAATAAGTAATAACTCAAATTTTAGATCACCCAAAGAAATTGATAAAGCAGTTGATCACTTCACCAAGACATAATGCTATAAATAATGCTATAATTAAAGCCTCTCAACCAGAAATGTCAGTCCAGTCAAATATAGTATATCAATCACAAATTAATTATCTTATTTCCCGAAAACGACAAAGCAGGCGAGAATGGCATAGACTTCGATCACCCACCTCAAAACAAAGATTTAAAGACTTCAAAAGATCTTAAAAAAGCCCTATCTGATGACAAAAACCGTGCTTTACAAGAATATCTCGAGTCTCTTGGTCCACATAAAGAAAACAACTATTCTCTGTGGAATGCAACGAAGAAATTTAAAACTCCAATACAAAGCGACTCACCGCTTAGAAAATCGGATGATTCTTGGGCTCGCAGTGACAAAGAAAAAGGTTGTATTTTGGCAGAACACATAAAGGGCGTCTTTCAGCCAAACCCACAAACATCAGATTTCCAACCTAAGATCGATCACCTTCTATTGTTGAAACTCCCCTTACGTTGTGTTTGGATGACGTCAAGGAAACTATCCGAACATTTGCAAACCCAAAAAAGGCACCTGGATACGATAAAATTACAGGTAAAATGATACAATTGCCTGATTCAGCAATAACCATTCTAACGTTGATATTTTACAGCATCCGTGCTTATGGCTACTACCCGAAGTAATGGAAAGTTTCAGAAATAAAAATGATTCCAAAAGCAGGAAAGGACCTAACTTTGGCATCATCATATAGACCAATTAATGTTTTGCCCCAGTTATCCAAAGTCTTTAAGAAAATGCTGCTGTCATATATTATGTCAATAATAACTCAAAACAATGTGATCCCAAACCATCAATTTGGATTTCGAACAGGACATGGCACTATTGAGCAAGTTCACAGAATTGCTAAAGAAATACATACTGCCTTTCAGCGCAAACAATAGTGTTGTGCCATTTTCTTGGACATAGCCCAAGCTTTTGATAAGGTTTGGCACGAAGGTCTTATGTATACAATAAAACATTACCTTCCTGAAAATATGCATAAGCTATTGTATACATACCTTGTGATCAAAAAAGAAATTATTCACGGGAACTGTGATTCCCGCGCTTATTCAATCGGTAAATTTTTTTTATTTTCACGCTGGCAACACTATTATACACATTCTGTCAAAGTTTAACGCATATCGTACGATTAGTTTTTGTTTGGCGTTTATACAAGAAGTCGAAAAATTTGCGTGTGGCGATTTTTACCTTATGGCCTCTATGGTCTCAAAACGCTTTCCTCGCAATGGCAATTTGAGTCGGAGGAAGGGGAAAAAGTCACACGGGGCCATATCTGGCGAGTACAGTTTTTTTTAATAATATTGGTGGAGTTTTTGTTCAAAAACTGATGCTTTTTTGAATGAAATTCAGCTTTTTTGCACCCAGCCGAGAAGCGACGCGTTTCAAACCCAAAACATCAGTTAAAATGTGTTCGACCGAACCATATGAGATGCCAACAACACTGCAATCTCTCTAATCGGTTCACAACGATTTTCCAACACGATCTGTTTCGCCGATTCAATGTTTTCTTCAGTAACAGAAGTTGTTGGGCGGCCAGGGATCTCATCATGCTCCAAGCTTGTAGGACCGTCTTTGAACCTTTTAAACCATTCGTATACTTGTTGTTGCGACACACAAAAATCATTAAATCACTAAAATTTGATGCACGCACGTTGTTCTAATTTTTGATCTATTATAAAAAGCGCCACACGAAAATTTTTCGACTTTTTTGTATAGACGCCAAACAAAAACTAATCGTACGATATGCGTTAAACTTTGACAGAATGTATATAGTAGTGTTGCCAGCGTGAAAAAAATTTACCGATTGGATAAGCGCGGGAATTCAAAATAGGCCTCTCGTTCTTTTTTGATAAGAAGGTATATATCCTCTAGAAGATTTAGATTGAAATACAATACTTTTATTTCAAGAGAAATCGACATAATGGCTGGTGCTTCCCAAGGAAGCGTATTGGCGCCGTTTCAGTATAAAATCTACATAGCTGATCCCCCACTACTCTCAAATCATGTACTTGCTACTTTCGTGGATGACGCTGCAATTCTCAGTTCTAACAGTGACCACATAAGGGCGTCCCAAAGTCTCTCGACTCACTTAAGTCTATTGGAGAAGTGGCTAGCAAAATGGCGCATAAAAGTAAACGAAACGAAAAGTGTGCATGTCACGTTTACTCTGCGAAAAGAAACGTGCCCCCCTGTTAAGTTGAATAACATCATTATACCTCAGTCACATGATGTAAAATATCTTGGCATTCATCTTGATAGAAGGCTGACTTGGACTAAGCACATTGAAAGCAAAAAATCTCAAATTAAATTAAAATCACAGCAGCTTCTTGGCTTATTAATAAAAACTCTAAGCTAACTCTGGAAAATAAAGTCCTGGTATACAATTCAATCTTAAAACCTATATGGTCCTATGGTATAGAACTCTGGAGTGCAGCATGTGCTTCTAATATCGAAAAAATACAGAGAGTTCAAAACAAATTACTTAGACAAATAACCGGTGCTCCTTGGTATCTCAAAAATGTACATATCCACAACGATAAGCGAAAAAGCTTCGTACCACCTTAACGTAATTTTACTAAAAATGTTGATATAAATTTTGATAATAATAATCCATTTCATTTTATTATAAAGTTTAAACTCCTTTTTTGCACCTGCTAATTGCATTATGTTTAGTTTTTAAGATTTGATTACATAATTGTCAATTTCTAATCAGAAAGATACAATTACAATCAAATAATATATAAAAACAAAATTTCTATTTTCAATCTGCAGATTATTGAATATTTTTTTAAGTCTGGTGGAGAATTATCATTGAATAATACAAGAACTTCATTGTCTTATATTTTTATATTAAAATCTTTTTTAATATTATTATTTTTCGTAAATTTTGACTTCTTTAGATTTCTTATATCTGAAACAGATGTCGTTTCCCAAATATGAAGGTTATCAGGCTTCACTTTTTTGGAATTATTATCTTTTTGTTTCCTTATTTCACTAGCCATAATATTATCTTTATTGTTGGCATTAAATTTCTTTGTAGCTGCTCTTGTCAGGACATTTATTTCTTTCGGTATCATTTGTATTAATTTTTCAGTGTTTAGCTTAATTCTAGACAAAGCATCTGAATTCGTATTCATGCTGCCCTGCTTGAAAATAATATCAAAATCGTAATCCATTAAATTCAATCGTACTCTAGTCAATTTAGATGAAGGGTTCTTATGTTGAAATAGGCCAACTAGGGGTCTATGATCCGTATAAACAGTGAATTTTCTGCCATACAAATATGGACGAAAATAGTTAATTCCCCAATGAATGCCAAGAAGTTATTTTTCAGTTATTGGTTTATTTAGTTCATGTTTATTTAAAGTTTTGCTACCATATGTAATTGGTCTGTCTTGTCCTGGTTCTCCTTGAGATAAAATTGCACCTAAAGCAAATTGTGATGTATCGGTTGTAAGAATGAAAGGTTTATTAAAATCTGGATAAGCTAACACTTCATTTTTTAAAAGATTTTTTACATGAGTCAGTCAAATTAAATATATTATTTTTTCTTTGTAATTGATTGATTGGTGTGGCTATTTCGGCAAAATTTTCAATAAAACGTCAGTAGTTGTTGCAAAAAGCTATGAATCTTCTTGCTTCATCTGCGGTAGTTGGAATTGGATATTTTTCAATTACTTCATGTTTAGAGGAATCCGTGGTAATTCCTTTTGAAGTAATTAAGTGGCCCAGATAAATGACTTCCGTTTTGAGAAATTCACATTTGTTTAAATTAAGTTTAAGATTGCATTCTTGTAGTTTTCGAAAAACTTTTTCTAAATTTTTATTATGGTGTTGTGAACTTGACCCGAAGACTATAATATCAACATATACAAATGCTAATTCTTGTAGACCACTTAGTGCAATTGATAACATTCTTTGAAAGCTGTTAAATAAAAGCAAAATATAGTGTATCTAGCAAAAATTAGTTATGAAATAGATTGTTATTAGAACTCGTGAATAAGTACATTCCGGAATGGATTATGTTGGACAAACAAGAATTTCAGTTTTCTTTTCCTGAATTCATTCACGACTTCTATTAGCGATTTATATCTACATGATGCTTCAGAACATTATTCAGAAAATTAATAAAATTTTGCGAATTCATTCAACCTGAAATTTGTATATAAGTTATACAAAATTGATAACTAAAAGCGGCTCAAACTATAGTCAAAATTTTACTTTGCAGAGAAGCACTACAGGTTTGTCTATATTATGCCAAATATAATTAAATCCACAATCAGTGAGTTTCCCCTATCCCTGGAAGACCAATCAGCCATCAGAAACCTCACAGCAGGTGTCATCGATTCTACCGACACACAACAAAAAAGAAAAGAATAAAGACCAAAAACTGTTAAAGGAACTAATAAATAAACCAGGCATTTCCATTGGAAAGGTTGACATTTTTTACCATAACATCACTGAGAACGTGTTGTCATTTAATTGTGAATTGTTTTATTTACAGAGACTTCAAAAATTCATCTCGACCAAAAAATGGAATTAACACGGACATTTTCGTACGATCATTTTTCACAACTTTTGACGTGGATTATCACGACAACAGTGCATTGATGAACTTAAATCTTTGTATGGCGATAAAGCACCATCCTATAGCACTGTGAAAAACTGGTTTAATGAATTCAATTATTGCCGACGCTCGCTCAACGACGAATTTCGCGCAGGTCGTTCAAAAACGGCCGTTGTGCCAGAGAACATTGATGCCGTGCGTGAACTGATAATGCAAGATCGTCATGTGACATACCGTGAGCTAGAGGCATCCTTGGGCATTTCTCCCACCAGCATACATTCGATATTGCATGAACACTTGACCTTAAAAAAGGTTTGTTCTTATTGGATCCCGCACAATTAGACAATCGTTCAAAAAAAGGTTCGTGTCGATTGGTGCAAAGAAATGTTAAAAAACTACGTTCGAGGTGCTTCAAATGACGTTTATAAGATCGTAATAGGTGACGAATCATGGATTTATGCGTATGGGCCTGAAACAAAACAACAATCGACCGTGTGGGTCTCCGAAGACGAGCCAAATCCAACGAAAGTTATTCGTGCAAGAAACACTTCGAAGCAAATGGTCGCCTGTTTTTTCGGCAAAACTGGTCATGCGGCGACTGTTCCGCTTGAGCAACGAAGGACGGTCACTTCTGAGTGGCACACCACAATTTGAATGCCTGAAGTCTTCGGAGAAATTTGACAATAGAACAAGACAAGACGAACTAAAATGATAGCAGCTCTTATTTGAATGTGGTCCGCGGCCTTGTATATATTAGATAAGTAACATACTTACCGGGCTTTGGCCTAATGCAACATGTCTCTCCACGTGCCTCTGCGGCTTGTGCACCTTTTCCAGTCTTCTTCATCAAGTACGGTTAGTGCTTCCTCAACTTGATCACTTCAAATACTTTTTTTGCTAGAGCATCGTCATCCATTCTCACGACATAACTAATGAAACTGCAAACTGAAAATGAAACATAACTAATGAAATGCACTGAACTATATCATGTCATGACAAAACTCGTACAGCTCGTGGTTCATTTGGATGTGCTAGTCGTCGCCAACTTATAGAGGACCAAAGATCTTACAAAGAATTTTTCTCTCGAAAACTCCCAATGCTGCTATATCATTCTGTTGTAGTTACTATGCTTCTGCGCTTTACAGACCAACAGGTTGTATAAGCGACATACAGATCGTACGTTTTGTCTCTTAAACAAGAAGTCTACATCCTAATTGTAATACGACAGGTGGTCTCATGTCAACCGCAATAATTTTGTGGGACAAACAAAGAATATCCCTATAACAAAGAATATTAAAAACCTAAAGCACATGCTATTCAAAATTATAGTAAAACGATAGGTTGACTATATCACCAATAATATTGTGTGGCAAAGAAAAAATATTTCTACATCAAGAAATATTAGAAATCAAAAGTATAGCCTACTCACGTCTATACTGTATCAATTATAATTTTGGGTAACCATCAAGAAAATATAATGACACAAAAGGGGCTAGAAGAGGTACAATCCATAGAATATACATGTGGAATCTAACACCAAGGACTCCCAGGACGAGTATTTCTCTCCAGATTGTTTCGTAGAAGATAATCAACACTCTTAAATTGATTTTATTGACACATATATTTTTTTTTAAACTTATAAAATCATTATTAATATATTGATTGTCAATTTTACTTAATTATACTTAACAATAAAATTTAAACACAAAAAAAATATAAAACGACAAAAACTTTTGAATACGTTGGATGCAATAAAATAATTTGTTGTAACCATCCTGATATCCCAGCAAATCGGAATGACAACGAGAAAGTATCGTAACAAGTTACATTAAATTTGCAGGGATACCAGGCTCAGATATTGCTGCGTAAACGCGATTCCTTAAAGGGTTATTGAAAGCTGATTTATATTCGACAAAAAGATGGTGGGTGTCGATATTATGTTACGAGATTTTTCCAATATTTGTCACAGTGTGAATATCTTGTCATTGGTGGAGCGACCAGGACAAAAGCTGCACTAATAAGGTCCAATTACTGAGTTAACATATGGCCTCAATCTTTCACATAGTACACTTGAAAATTGTATGTATGTGATAGGAAATCTCGCTATAGTTGGCGCAAATCGACGAATGGCTTTCAATACAAGTTATAGGGTACTACAATTCCAATCGTTGGACATACTTTCATTCAACCATATTCTGCAGAGCATGCTACCTGTAGTCTCGGGACTCCGACAGCAGTTTTTCAAAAGCGGAATTGATATCATCGCTAAATAATAGTTTGGGAAAATGTTCTTTGCGTATTTTCAGTACACTCTGTGCACAGAAAATTAATAAAACTCCGTTGTACATGCTGCTACAACTTTTTTAAGGGATTTTAAGGGATGGAAGCGAAAACATCGTTTAAATGCACGCATGATTTTATTTTGTAGTATATTTGTTGTTTTATTTGATGAGGAGTGTTCAAAATAATGTCGGCTGGGCATGATGTGTAATAGCAAGGGACGTCGCACCAAGTACGATGTGTAATACCCATTTAATGAACGCTGACTCTGAGCTTCAAGTTTGGCAGGTTACGAGTTCAACCCTTGATATTTGCAGTCTCAAAAAATTATTTACGAATAAATATAAATATAAGAAATAATTCCAATCCACTGAAATGGGTATTTGGCAATACTCGAAACTGTTTTACTTAATTTAATTAATTAAAAAAATCATAGTTATTCTGAATACTCCTAGGGAATAAATCTCCTTATTCTCACGCTATTCCCAACAATAAAAATCCCTTATTCTGAATTGCTTAGGAGACAGCTGTTTTGGGAACAACAAAAGTTTCAAATTTGTTTTGTTGAATTTTGGCAACCATTGCATTTTTTAATGGCGAAACTTGCGAAAATGAGCAAAACAAAGAAAACAATTGCGTATCATATGTTGATTTTAATTAAAAAATCGCATTATTTATCTGCAGCACAAAATATCAGAAATGAATGAATCTTTTATTTTATTTTTTAATATCCACATAATTTATTTTTTTCTTATATACAGTAAAACAAAGTAAAATATCTTATTTATTAATTGAAATTATTAACGTTTTAACTAAAATTTGAATTCTTCTCCAAAAGTCGTATTTATTTTTATAATTAGATAGAAATAAATGTCTTTCAATTAATAAATTGTAATAATAGTTTATAATTGCGCAAATGTTATGATAAATAAGAAGCAATGTTTTACTTCTTCATAATAACAAGAAATTATATTAAACGTGTTCCAGAAATCCGGTTCATTCTGAGATTTGGTTTTCTTTTATTATTCAATTGTTTTATCGCCATACAAAGATTTAAGTTCATCAATGCACTGTTGTCGTGATAATCCACGTCAAAAGTTGTGAAAAATGATCGTACGAAAATGTCCACGTGTTAATTCTATTTTTTGGTCGAGATGAATTTTTGAAGTCTCTGTAAATAAAACAATTCACAATTAAATGATAACACGTTCTGTCATTCTGGAAATGCAGGAAATGTCAGATTGCACCTAGCAACACTTAGTGTTGTCTAGGCCAGAAATATATATAGCAGCCCTCGTATTAAATTTGTTAAAATATTTTTATTATAATAATAATGTTATTTAAAATAATATTAAATAAAAATTTAGATGTATTAAATTTGTTATAATAGTTGTATTAAAATATATTCGAAAAATAATTAACCCGTATGGATAAAATAAAAACATAATTTAAATAAATTTAAAAATATTATATTTATTATGATAATTTTATTAAAATATAATATATTCAAAAATCTAATCATTATAAGTTACTTACATATTAAATTAAACTCTTTTTAAACACTTTCTTCAACTGTCTCCCACACAAATTGCTTGGGAAAGATTTTGTGCTAAATTGGGAAAAAATCTCCCGTTCCCATTTGATTCAGAATAGCAAAATTGGGAATAGGGAACAAAACTCCCATTCCCATGTGATTCAGAATAACAAATTTCTATTCTTGGGAATATCGTGGGAATAGGGAGACGTATTTCCTGGGAGTATTCAGAATTACTATGACTAAGAATTTTGTGTTACGTTTCTAGTTATCTCAAAGAGGTATTTTATTATTTTTGCATTTATTATGTGTTAAGGTAATTGAGAAAGGAGGGAGCTTAATTGTACGTCATTTTAATACTTGTAGTATCCTCTAGTTTATAAGATTATTGATTAGTTAATTGTAGTAATTGATAAGTGACAAGTTTTTGTAACTCTGAAAAATATTTTTTTTTTTTACATACAGTGATATATCTAACAATCCTCTCGTGTGTGATTGTGATCTCATATGGCTGGTGGCTTGGTCTAATACACATTTGAAGTTGCATCCACAACCTAAATGCGAAGCTCCAAGCGATTTTAGTGGTGTATTTTTAAAAAAACTTAAAGTTGGAATTGATCTTCATTGCGAATCTCCTTTACAGCCTCTACTTGAACTTAGTCCTTCAAAAAATCAGGTATCAAATTGTAGAATTTTTAAAAATTGCAAACATTGTTACGAATATTTATTTTATAGCTTGCATTTGAAGGAGATGAATTAATGCTTAAATGTGGGGCACCTCGTATTGCTATAGGTGTTCCTCATGAATCTGAAGACTTGCCAACACGAGCACATGTCTTTTGGGGGTGGACTAATAAAATGCAAAAGCAAAATTCAACTGAAGCTGTTGAATATAAAGATCCTTTAAAAATATTTGCCGATGTATATTTGGAAATGAAGCACTCTGCAGATTCAGGCATTTTAAATTCTGTTTTGAAAATAAAAAGTTTAAAAAAGAATCATACTGGCATGTGGGATTGTGCACTAAAATCACAACATGCCAATTTGTCTAAGTCCATTACGATTACTGTGATTTCAAAATCAACGAAATATTGTGAAGCAGTTAAAATAAGCACAAATAAAGGTGTTTATTACTGGCCTCAGACAGTCCGCGGTGAAACAAATATTCAAAACTGTGAGGAAGAAGGAGAGTCTCAAGCTTGGGCATCTTACTATTGCAGTCCTAACGGTACATGGTTATATTTAAATGTGAAAAAATGTCCATTCGTAAGTGAAACGACCAGAATTTTGGAACAATTTGCAAAAATGAACTTTACGCTTGCTAAAGGTAAAGAATTAGAAATTGCCAATCGTCTCTATCATTTTACAAACACTACTACAAATATAAAAAAAATTATAGATCCAATGGACTTAGAATTTATTGCACAAACGCTTACTAAATACTTAAAATATATTAAGAATCAAACTGATGTAGCACATATACTGCTTGACACTGCATCGCAATTAATAATTTTGCCAAAATCATTGTTTTATGAAGCTCAGAAACTGCACGAAAGTGGTATTAAAATCCTTAGCGCAGTTGAAGCAGCAGCAGCACATATACAAACGTCACGTTTATTGGATATAAACGACGAAAAATCTGAAAACAAAAACGTATCTCCAAAAAATATATTTATTGACACTTTCAATCTGAGATCAGAATCATTTACTGGCTTGTCATGCATGTGGTTAAGACCAAATGGGAACATAGGTAAACGTACATTTGAGTGTACTATATCAAATGATTCTTTTCCTATATTTGAGAATTACGTGGATGCAGCAATTCATATACCCAGTAATTTATTGTTTAATAACTCACACAAATCTTGCAAACTGATGGTTGGAATATTTCGAAATTCGAATCTGCTGCCATATTTAAATAGAAGCGATGAGAATGATGACAAAATATTATCTTCAGTAACTATAGGGACAAAAATAATAAATGATGTAATGGATTACACAAATTTCCATTTACTCGGAAATATTTCAATAATAATTCGAATGCGACCGTACCATAATGATATTAGTGCTCCTGTAGGAGCATGGTGGGATAGTAAATTAAAAATATGGAACCATAATATATGTCGAAAAATATACATGTACCGCGGTTTGCTTTGGTTCACATGTAATCGATTAGGTTATTACGGTTTGCTACAAAGAAAACAATTTTTAAATGATATACCTAATGAAAACACTGGGGCTTTATTTCGTTTCACGCCTCTTAGTATTTATATTGGAAGCCTAGTGCTTTTTATTTGTTCCTGGATTAACATATCAACTTTTATTATTTTTGGAGAAGCGATACGTATAAATCGTCAACAAAAACACTCATTTGTAAATACATGGATTGCTTTATCATCGCTTTGTGTAGTATTTACTCTTGGAATTTTTCAGACGGAAAATCGGAATATCTGCAAAATATTTGGATTACTTATACATTATTTCACTATGTGCGTATTATTTTGGTTATGTGTTAGCTTCAGAACTATGTACAAACGTTTCGTTAAAAGGAGGCATACGGGCCCAGAAAATAATTTGTCAGTAGATATCGATCTCAAAAAACCAATTTTAGGAATATATCTTGTTGGCTGGGGCGTTAGCGCTATCATTTGTGGTATTAGTGGCGCTGTAAATCTAAATG
>NC_051846.1:108726872-108737459 GCF_002237135.1 Teleopsis dalmanni | reverse complement strand
TATTGGCGCTTTCCGGTATGGCTTTGAGTTCCCTCTGCGAATTCTGTTTTTCGTCTTCTATGGATTCAAAACGCGTTCCTCTGAGTGGTAATTTGAGTTTGGGAAACAGGAAAAAGTCACACGGTGCAAGATCAGGTGAATACGGTGGCTGTTTGATGGTATTTATTGAATGTTTGGCCTTAAAATCGTTGATAATGTTGGCTCGGTGCGAGGGAGCATTATCGTCATGAAAAATCCATGAATTATCCTTCCACAATTGAGGCCGTTTACGGCGGATAGCTCTCACGACCGATGCCTAGCTCTCGTGCTATCTCTCTAACACTCACATGAGGATTTTGGAACACGATTTCCTTTGCCTTTTCAATGTTTTCGTCGGTGGTAGAGGCCGAAGGTCGTCCAGAACGCGGCATGTCTTCGACGGTCGTACGACCGTCCTGAAAGGCTTTGTACCACTCATAAACTTGAGTTTTCGATAAAACTGATTACCCATAAGCCTTTTGTAGCATTCGCAACGATTCTGCACACGAAATTTCGTTCGAAACACAAAATTTGATGCAAACTCTTTGTTCAATATTTTTTTCCATTGTTTTTTCGCAACGCACTACTGAGGGGAACTGGTTTCAACAGCTGACTACGAAAACTGTATGCATATCGCGCTCATTTTGGCATAGTATTTAAGGCATGCTGCTAGCACTACTAAACTTAAAATATCGAAAAATATACAGCGCGCGAATTTTAAATGAGAACTTCCGAAAACCTTTCGGTCACAATGTAATATCAAGACCTTTCGTTGTTTTGAATACATTTTATATGCAACATTAATTATTTAGAAACAAGATGTTTAGTTTGTTTAGTATTTTCAACCAATTGATCATTTATTTTTAAGTCTACTGTACACCCGCTAAGTGTTTGATAAATCGTGAGTCTTCCGTAATTATATTAATTCCATTTGAAAAAATCGTTTTTGAAGACATTGTCTTCGAGACAGTCTTTTATACTGTGTCCTCATGATTAAACAAATTTAAAAACAATTGCTCAAAACATGCGATTAATCTGACAGCGATGATGTAAGCGATATTTTTCATTAGAAGCTTGTTAAGTAGTAAATGTAGCTTCTTATTTACAGCGAAAGAGATGTACTTAAGGACTTCTTTGACACCAACACATGCTGTCTTTTGAATTCTGCTGAGTTTCTAAATGTTGCTACTTATTCTGCAATATTGGACAAGAAACCACGGTATATTTTTAACGCGTATTAGCCGTATACATCTAATGCTCAATATTAGGATGAGTCATACATCCCTTACATACAGTCCTCTGAATCCTGTGAAGTTTCTAAACGCTACAGCCTTTTTCCTGTATCGGCTCGTCTAAATATGTACGCTCACTCGTGCGTATGACTATTACGATGATCCAAAATGTTGACCACAAAAGTACATACATGATGACCGTGTAAATTCAGTATTGCATATCGAGATGAATCACATATCCCTTTAGCTATTGTTCAATGCTGGCTAGAAAATCACAGCTCAATGAGGAAGTATTCGATGCATAATGATCGTGTAATAATGGCCTATATGCAATATCAAGATGAATAACGTATTATTTACCATTCACTTGCAACAATAAAAAATCTCTTGCTACACAGTACTTCTTTATCCGTATTCAATTTTGGTGATCGTACTTATTTTTGATTTGGATGCAAGTGATGCAAACAAATACCTATGAATGCATAATATAGTACTAAAAAAAAAATAGTAAAAAAAATAATAATAAATGAACGAAATCATAAATAATTTATCTAAGCTATTACTACATACAAAGAACAGAAACAATTAACAATTAATAAACCAAATCTTTGAGAGTTTAATACATAAAAATGTACAGAAATATAAAAACAAAAAATAGAGCACATAAAAAGTTATTTGAAACTCTACAAAGATCATTGATCTCTAATATTCCCAAAGCGAAAGAGCTAATATACATTAAGACTGAAAAGTTTTCGGAAATTCTCATTTAAAATTCGCGCGCTGTATATTTTTCGATATTTTAAGGTTATAGTGCAGCACTGTCTCTAATTTACGTTATGCGCAAGAAGATGAGCGCATCTTGATGTCAGCATGTTCGTTTTACCGGCAGGGCTGTTGAATCTCCAGTTCCACTCGGGTAGCGCTGCGCGTGCGGTCTGCGAATGTTCGAACGAGCTCCGGTACGAACACATGTCCTGAAAGGCTTTGTACCACTCATAAACTTGAGTTTTCGATAAAACTGATTCCCCATAAGCCTTTTGTAGCATTCGCAACGATTCTGCACACGAAATTTTGTTCGAAACACAAAATTTGATGCAAACTCTTTGTTCAATATTTTTTTCCATTGTTTTTTTCGCAACGCACTACTGAGGTGAACTGGTTTCAACAGCTGCCGTAAACGAACTGTCTGAAAGATCGCGCTCATTTTTGGCATAGTAATTGTCCTTAATTGCTGCCAAACTACATAAACTTAAAATATCGAAAAATATACAGCGCGCGAATTTTAAATGAGAATTTCCGAAAACTTTTCGGTCTTAATGTATATAATTTTATTAATAATAATACATACATACTTTTTAGAAGTATTTTTCAATATAATTTTAAGAATGAGGACTATTGACCTAGTAGTCCAGTTACTTATGTTTAGTTAACTTTAAAATTAATTTTAGTGTTAACTCATAATAAATAAATAAATAAATAAATAAATTTTTGGTACTACGTAAAAGTAGGAAATTAGGTGCTTTCATATAATCATTGCTACCACACAAAGTTTATAGCATAATTTTAGGGATTAGGAAAATGCTAGTTACTCTATGCTCTAGAAATATCCGTAGCTTCACATTCAAAACTAAATTATATTTTCTACATTCATAAATAAAAATCAATCCATAAAATAAAAATACTCAAAATATACTAACTCATTATTTTAGTATTGGCTATTGTAATATATACATAATAATTCTCATTAACTTTGCTTCAATATCTCAGTCTTTCAACGTGAACATTTTAATAGGAAATGCTTTCTCAGACTTCAGACAGACTTGAATGACATTGAAGTTTATCTGGAGATGATCTCAGAAAGAACCAGTATTCATATATATTTGTACTGCCAGATGGCTTTAAAATCTCTCCAATAATGTATCACTAAAACCAAATTCATCCAAAAGTTTCTTCATATCCTTAAAAAAAATTTCGATGCCTTAGGTCAAGACATCTTAACCTTAGAAAAGGTCAGTACTTTAATCTAACTTTATGAGAACAAAGTGAGAACTTATTCAAAAGGATGTGATAAAGTCTATCAATTGCCTTAATCTATATCCAGATAAGAATATGAAGTTTTTTCAGGGATCGTAATATTGGTATCATAGGTCGTGTTGCAAGTTTTGTCTTTAAACCCAATTATTATGAATTAGCATGTAATATAAATACATAATCTCTCTATTTGTCTATATACCATATATCTAAGATAAATGATATAGATAAGATAATCTTATCTTAATTTATATAAATTTATATCTTCAATATATAAGATAAAACAAAATTTAAATGTGTTATTTTTATTGAAACATATACATATCTCCAATTTATTCGACTAAAAAACTTAATACTATGTACTAAGATACATTTATCTCTTCTATTTTAGCAACAAAATGTTACCACAACAATATTGTCTTCGTTGGAGATATCATCACAGTAATCTACAAACAATGTTTTCACAATTACTGGATCGAGGCTGTTTTTGCGATGTAACACTGGCTTGTGAAGGACAGCTGATAAGAGCACATCGTGTTGTACTCTGCGCTTGTAGTACCTTTTTTGACACCGTGCTCAGTAACTACGCCAGCGAACGAGATCCCATAATCATAATGAAGGATGTTACATTTGCAGAAGTAAAATGTCTAATAGAATTTATGTATAAAGGAGAAATAAATGTAGAACATGTGAGTTATTTGATTAATTATTATTATATATATTAACATAATATATTAATATATATTGTGATAATTACGAAGATTATAATGTCTGAAACCCATATTTTTTAGGCACAATTAGCTTCACTTTTGAAAACTGCTGATGATCTCAAAATAAAAGGTTTAGCTGAGGTCTCTTGGCGAGATGAAGAAGATATGCCACCGCCACCCACACCTGCAGCTGAATTTCACTCACCTACACGACCACTGGAGTTGTGTAGCCAAGATGTGGAGCGTGACGTATCACCCATTAGAGAAAATGTACGTGAACATAGATCAGAATCTCCTATTAATTGTAAAATACGCCCACAAATACATAACGCGACACCTGTGACCACATCAGCACAAAACGTATCAATCACAGCCTCACCAGAACATTTGGGACCGAAACGAAAACGTGGACGTCCGCCATTAGATGACGCCTATGATGTTTTTAATATG
The DNA here is from genome assembly GCF_002237135.1 of Teleopsis dalmanni. Taxonomy (NCBI): domain Eukaryota; kingdom Metazoa; phylum Arthropoda; class Insecta; order Diptera; family Diopsidae; genus Teleopsis; species Teleopsis dalmanni. The sequence continues at coordinate 108,733,018 of NC_051846.1, read as the reverse complement.
TAAGCTATTCAATTATTAAACTATTGAAATTTTATTTATTCTTATATCGACATTTTTGATATTTAAGACGAAAAATTGCACAATACATGGATCATCAAGCTTATCTAGAATCGCGTCAGTATGCAGATGAACAGCAACAAAGTAAGCATCCAATAGCTGCAAGTAATACAATTACAACATCTGCTAATGCTTATCAGCAACATATACAACAACAACACAACCATCATAACCAACGACAACAACGTCTACATAGTGCAGAGTTGGAGAATGATAATGAGCAAACTGATCCCGAATGGATAACGAGTAATCTTGAAGTGAATGTTGCGGAATGTGAACAGCCAATCAATGGTAATAAAACTGAAATGTCGGATATAAAAGATCTAAAAGAACATGTTGAGGATGTACGTAAAAAGGAGGTAATTACAGAAAAGCATGAAAAAAAACATAGATCAAAATCTCCAGAACAAAAAGAAAGAACAACTAAAGAACGAAAGTTACGAAAAATATCTAAAGAAGAACGGGAACGTCGCATAAGTGATGATAGTATGCCAAAGCGTTTGGTTGTTGAAAAAGAATTACCATTAAGAGATAATGAAGAGGCGTCGACAGTGCCACAACCAGTTGAAGAAATTGAAAATGTACAACACGTTTTGGAACATCAATCACCAGCTAGTACAGCAGCAAGCACAAATTCCTCAACTTCTAATACTACTCATTTAACACATAAGCATGGACTAGCAACAGTTGCAGGTGCTCCTCCTCCACCACCACCACCACCTCTGCATCATTTTGGCAAATATGCCCCAGAAGGTTATTTTCTAAATGAACATGGCATATTAATGACTCATGATTTTGTGCATGCCACAACTGTAAGCATACCGACTTCATCTGCTTCCGGTGCAGGTGGTAGCGGCAGTTCTAGTGTAGCTACGAGCGGTAATGGCACCAATGGGAATGATGATTATATGGATATAAAAATGGAGGATTACGATGCAGCTGATTTACGTCTTACGAGTGAAGAGATGTCACAATGGCAGGATGTTATTAAAATGGATGATTATTTGGCTAAGGGACGAAGACCACAATTTTGGGAAGAACCTTTTACTCGACGGGTAAGTGGAAGCTGAATAATTGCTACTTAGTATTACATGTAAGATTTGTAGTGGTAGAAAACGAATGGGAGTGAATAAGAAAAAGTGTGCGAAGCAATTAAAAAAACAGTGTTAGATTAGGGCTAGTAAGAAACCGTGGGATAAAAGAAAAGAATGGAAAAAGAGAGAGAAGAGGAGAGTGAAAGAGAGGGAGAGGAAACTGAGACACGGTGAAAGTGAGTGTGGAAAGAGATTGTGGGATTGAGAGAGAGGGGGGGGAGGGTTAACGAGAGAGAGAGAAATGAGAAATAGTGTGAAAGAGAGAGAAGGAGAGAAGAAGACTCAATAAGAGAAAGAGAGATAATAACACACAATAAGATAAAGAGAGAGAAAAACAGATAGCACGAGAAAGAGAGTGAAAAACAGAGAGATAGGAAAGGAGAGAGATGGTAAGAATGAAAGACTAAAAGAGAAATATAGTAAGCAAAAGATAAGAACTGAAAGAATTGGAGAAGGACAGAAAAATAGATAAAAATAGTGAAGTAGGGAGAGATATTAAAAGGAAGAGATGGTAAAAAGGAGAGATAGTAAAAAAAGGGGATATCAAAATGGCGAAATAATAAGTGAACGATTAGAAGTGAGACAAAAAAGATTAATGAAAGACTGAGAAAATAAAGGGGGATATATACAAAATGCGAGAGAAAGTGGGAGAAACGTAATAAGACAAAATAAGAGTAAGAGAACGAGGCATAAAGAGTGATGGTGTGGGAGAAAGAACAAGAGAGAGTTATAATATTTATTGGTTCATTAAAAAGTTCGACTTTTTTCTCGATTCATTAACACAAATTGATTCGTTAGTTTTAAAAATAATTAATCAAATAATTCATATATTTTATTTTATAATTCACATATCGTATATTTTATAGGTATTAGATGCGATTAAAAATAAAAGACTTGAAATGAAAAAAGCTGCACGTATTTTGGGTGTTTCCTATGGAACTTTATATGGCCGTTACAGAGAAGTCTACGGTTGTCTTAAGCATCCATATAGGTAACATAAATATACTAATATATTTTATGTACTCTAAAGTACTCATATAACTTTTTTCTTATATAAAGCAATTCAACTTTTCGTGCTGCAACATCCACACCCATAGGACTACAGCCTCGATTTGATGTTACTTGGCCAACTTCAAAGCGTGACTCTGGTGTTTTGCTGCCGGGGCAGTTAGGTGCGTTTATTTTTAATATAGCTACTATATATAGATAATCTAAACTAAATTATTTATCTCTTACAGAAATTGGTAAAATACGTCCGAAAGATCTCAGTGAGTTATGGGCACGCCCGCAAATCTAAATCTAGACGATATTATAAAAAGGAGTATTATATATAGTTCTTTAGTTTACTTTGCTGTATTATTAACGCATGAATGCATTCACATAAACTGATGGAAAATTTAAAAGACATTCTTGTAAAGACAATTTAGTATTTTTCTTATTATCTAGTGTGAGGCTAGTATAATTTTTATTTTAATATTAAATATATAAATATAATCGTATTATATACAGATAACATGTGTATTAAGTATAATTACTGCAACAATATTTATTTACATTAGTCTAATTTAATAGTTAATTATTTGCTGTTCCATAAGAGAAATATTTGATATTAGGTATATAGGGAAATATGTAAATACATAAATAATTAAATATAAATTCCTTATAAGGTTTTGTGCTCAAAATCTATATTAATTTAATTAATAAAAAAATATATTAACTTAAAAATAGGTTTTAAAATATTATCTTTATAAAGTAATTAATTAAATTTTCTGTTCCAATAAATAAATTTCGTTTTGTATATAATATATTTAATAAAATTAAATGATATATTTTAAAGTGCTTATGTAATAGTTAATTTCTTTATAAGTCTGTATGTATAAAACAAATAATATTTAGATAAATTATGTACTTTAAAGAAAATAAAATATTAAAGATCTTAATTTTTTAATTTTATTTTTTGAAATTTGCTTGAATAAAAAAATTTTCGTTTTAGTAAGAAAAACAATATTAGTTCATTTAATTTTATTATAAATACTGGAAAGGAAAAGCAGAAAATCTGCTGAGAATACCATATATAATGATTTCAGGAGTGGTTTACGTCCTGTCTGTGCAATTTTGCAAGAGAGAAGGACCTAAATTTTTTTAGTAATAGTGGAACTATAGGACTTATGATAATAACAACATTTAAGGAATTTGTTATTTGTGAGATTCAGTTTAATTAGGAAAATTATTTAAAAAATGCTTATATATTGCATTAATAAAAATGTTCCAATACTTTATTAATCAACTTTGCTTTGATAAATAAAATTTTTGTCATTATTTCAAGTTATAGAGTTTTTATTGAAGAAAATATATGTTGATGCTATCAGTTAAAATATATTTTTTTTGCACAATACATTTTAAAAGGATTTAAATTTAAGGTAAGTAATAATTTTAAATAATCTTAAATTGAAAATTATTTTAATTAACACTATATTATATTAAAATATTTATGTTTTGCTTTCTTATGAGAATTTACTCGAGTATCGCGAATTAATATTATTGCTATATTATTTAATTTCGTATTATATATATTAAATTATTTAATATATTTTATATTTATATATTTAATAATTTATCGGATATTCATATAATTGCTATTGCTATGGAGGGTTTAACTATTTATATTGGATTGCAACATTTTTGAATATTTATGAATCTATTTCCAATAAGATTTTCTCTGCCAGATAAATTTAATAATTTTAAAACCCATGCTTTTTCTTCTTTACTCACAAACGCTCTTGTTCTGATTTGACGGTTCGCATAATTCAACTAAGCCAATATTGCCAGATCTGCGAAATCTTTTGAAGTAACAAAACGCTCCCAAATAGTATAGCGACAAATTCTTTGTGTGGAATCAATTTTTCGCCCGATATTAATGCCAACAATCTTATAAAACGTAATTAATTATCTTTTTTTTTGATAAAATACTTAACTTTATTAAATATATTTGTTAAAAATTTTTATTGTAAAGTTTAAAATTCCAAACAAACAATGTAATAAATATATTTTCTTAAACAATAATTTAAGAGCGGGCTTATTGGTCATTTAAATAAAAAACAAACTATAATTTATTATTTATATTTAAAACAAATTATTTTATTAAGAAAGTTTCCGATATTTCGAATATCTTCGATAGTCATCTTCCGGAAAAGTAACGTATATACAATGTAAAATTTATAAAAGTTACAAAATTAATAAGAAAATCATATAATAAATACAATAATAATAATAACAATAACAAAAACAAAACAAGATAAAAATTATAAAATACATATTCTCTTTTTGTTTTTGTTGTTGTTATTATTATCATTGTATTTATTATATGATTTTCTAATTAATTTTCACGCGGTAACTTTTACATTGTATATTTATTTCTGTACTTTAATTTTTTTTTTGTGTAATTTGTTTTGATTCTTTGTCAAATATTCGCTCTAAAACTCGTCTGATGTTTGTCACATATGAAATCTTTAATACAGAATGCGTAACATGAAAGCTTCTAATTAACAAATATATTTTGATTTCACATATATACGTGTATATAACCTGTAGTTTCTGAAAAAAATATGTTACACATTTATTAAAATACAATAAAAACGAATATCTTATAAGAATGTATTTTGTGATGTAGTGTAGAGAAGTTAAAACCATTGTTGCTTTTATAGTACAACGCTATATAAAGTAAACTCGGTCGATATATATTTCAAATAAATTATGCTTTGATTATTATTATTATTAAAAATTATATTGATATATAAATTCCGCATACAAGCACAAACGGTATGCATACGGTAGCACAAACAGTGCTGCCAGCTCCAAAGGCAATTTCTTAATATTCGCTTCAATCAGACTTTTCACTTGTCACTTTGACATTTATTTTACTTCTTACTAAACAATAAATGTATTCATACATTTAAAAATGTGGATAAAACATAAAATAATTCATGGTAAGACATATAAAACATACAAATTGGAATATATATGTATTTAAAAAATTTAATATTCCTTTTCTAGTTGGAGCCAGCATGGCTAACATTAAAACTGAAAATGGTCAGTTTATAATGTTTTGTGTTGTAAATGGTGATACAATGGAATACAAAGCTACCAACATGGATGAGACTTATGCTGAGAAATTAAAAATCTCTGAAGTTATGAATCGCGTTAAGGTTTGACAAAAGCAATATTAAAATAATTAATTAATTTATTTATAATTATGAAATTATTGTTTACTTTCTTTAAAGGAGTTGAACAAACGTATACGCTTTGATGAAAAAACGGTTTGTGACACATTGACACAGCGACAACCGGATGATGAAATTTGGTTAGATGAGCATGATGATTCGAAAGGTTTGAAATTAAAATATATGATACGTAAGTGTCCATTTAACTTTAATTTCTATCTCAAAAAGCAAGCTGAAGAGGAGGTAAGCTATTTTAGTTGTATTTTCCAATCGCATGTCATTAATATGTTTTCCTCTTTAGCATAAATATTCATTGATGGTGCCACTCTTTAAAACCATTGCCAGTTTAAGCGAGCAAATTGTTGAGTTGAGAGACGCTGTTACACGTAAAGATGTTGAAATTCAGCAGTTTAAGAAAGAAGGTGCTATTTTAAAGAGAAGTAAGTTTTTATGATATTAATTTCTATAGATTTATATATTATATTTTGTGTGGTTGGCTATATAATAGACTTAACAACTTTTTCGTGCAGCAAAACCTGTTATGTTAGTTTATGCTATAGTCACGTGCTAAACAGTTACTTGTTAGGCATAATTTGTTTATTTCCAATTGCTCTGTGCTCCTACTGCAGCTGTATTATTTATGATGTCGTGCCTCTCTTTACCGTTTCGAATGAGAGTCTTATTGACTTAAATTCTAAACTTTTTTTATATCGACTTACTTGGATTGTTTTAAACACTGCATCGAAATATGATCCATATTTTAGAGGCTTTTAAG
>NC_051846.1:108716542-108726772 GCF_002237135.1 Teleopsis dalmanni | reverse complement strand
ATGTCTTCGTTAAGTATTATATAAATAGTTGTAGATATGTAATAAGAGAGAGAGATAAGAATAAACGGGGTACTAGCTCCCACTTGAGCAGAGCACTGCGACCATGATTGATCTTTTGTCGTAATATAAACAATTACGGTTTGATATTATTATATTACTCAACTAATATGTGCACTTTCTTCACCTAATACCAAGGATCACAATAATTGTATTTGCTACGCAACCCTAAAAAAGCAACTTAAACAGTTTACCTACCAATCATATCTTAGCGCAATGAAATACTCGTAAAAATTAAAATCAAGTGGAATGCAATTTAGAGAAAAAAAAAAAAAAAAAACGCTGTATAAAGAAATGAAAGATACAAAATCAATTTATCAGGTTTGCAAGTGCTTTTTCGCGTGGGAGTTGGTGACAAGATTACTTTATTGAATGCCTGTAAGCTTCGCTTTTATTATAATAAATAATCGTATAAAAGATATTTTTATAATGAAAACAAAAAGTATGTACCATGTCAATGGACTTTACTTACTTTTCATAAGCTCTTTCGCGGACCTGAATTGGAAAGGAACAATCAAAGGCGCTGCAATGTTTTGAACAATAAATTTCTATTAACTTTTTTTATTAGGAATATTTTTTTACCAATTTAACACAACTTAATAATTACTTAATAAATACAGAAAGCAGTACATTGGCCATATTAGTGAGATCACTTTTTCTGTTAACAAAATATATTCCGTAAATAGTATTTGCGATAACATAACAACTAGACTTTTCCTTTTAGACGACAGTTAAACTCCAATTTGAAGCAACATTTTCTTGAACGTCGATTTTATTAATTAATAAAAAATATTTTCACAGTCGTTCATAACTGAAATTTTAATTGATCATAAAAAGTTGCCTGCCAAGTCGGCTTACTAAATAAAAGTTGATTGATAAAAAAAGCGCAACTGTTCAATATTTTGTATTTCTCTATTAATTATTCAGATGTTGTCAATTTTTTATATAAACAAAATGAATGTGAGAAACGATTTTTTTAAACGTTAACAGATGTTAAATCATCATTCATATAATGTAGTCATTTTTATATATATTTGACGAAAGATATAATGTTGATAGATTATCTAGTAGTGCTGGAAGACGCACTACTATTAATTTTATATAAACTATTTATTTAATATAAATTTTTTACCTATCTACATGTATTGTATATAAGAAGTGATTCTTCGGGTCAAGAAAAAACAAAATCGTTTTCAAGGAAATATTCCATTTTAAGTACTTTTGGAGCGGAAAATCGCTGTGTCTCTTTGAAAAAACAAGCAACGTTGTTAAACATACTATAAAAAGATAAACATTTATATAGGTTGGAATTTATAGAATTATTTGGCAAGTGTATGACAGTTCCAAAACAGATGAGCAACATAATTCTATTGCTCAACATTGGCACCTTTGGAAATACCTTATAAAGAACTCAGGTAGCCCTTAATAAAGTTATTACTTTACTAACAATGGCTTTAAATAGTATCGGTAGAGACAAAATCGAATGGAATGGAAGATAGAACCGAAAGCAAACGCGACATGGGAAAAAAACATATGTCTTGGTTGAGGAACATCCGACACTGGACTGGGTTAAGAATGATTGGAGACTTGGTACATACTGCTAGAGAAAGAGAGAACTTCAAAAACATTTCTAACATATTATAATTTATATGATTGTGTAACATTCAATTTTTAAATAAACAATTAAAGAAGAAGTTAGAGACCCGGATACTCCTGCTCCTGTACCTAACTACTCCTGCTCTAGACCCACAACTTTGTGAGCAATTGTGGAAAATAGCATCTATCTGGACAGCTAGCCTACTTTTAAAATAAAATTTGTAGCCTTAGTTATTAAATAACGTAACATCTTTAATATTACTAATTATTTTAAATATGTTAATGTATCTTAAAAGTTACTTAAATTCAAATTCACTAAGAGTCACACATAGCATTTTATAAAATTACTTTAATTAATTTTCCATATTCATTATTTTTTCTTTCGAGATTCCGTATTATAAGTTCATTCAATATAATAACATAATTAGTTTAATAATAGACAACAAAAAAATCCATTTGTTATTATTATTATTTTTAAACCAGAATTCAAAATAAAATCAATAGTCCAAGTCTTACTTCATTTATATATTATTTATGAAAACATTCAATTGTTATGTTAATTGTAAATGAAAGACAATATAATAATATTAATAATTATTGAAGAAAGCAGTGTTTTTACATCATTTATCACTTAAAGTATACTTTTTTTTATGACAGTTTATAAATTTACATATTTTAATTAGTTAATTTCTATGGTTTCTTCACTTACATCACATTTTAAGTGTGAACGTAGACATTATAATGGGATAATAGATACATATCTGAGCACAATCATAGCATTTTGAATAATAACTGTTTGTTACAAAATAGGTGAAATAGTAAGATACTTTGTGTAAGTACGACTATAAGACCAACACATAAATTAATTTTGATATATGAAAATTATCTGAGAAAAAAGAGGTTCACATTCGGACAACAAACATTTTCGTAGGCCTTTTTCCGCCAAAAATGCAAATTAAATATAATTTATTGTATTATTGTTAAATTAATTGGCACTTGTTAAAATGGAATCATATAAAAAAACAAAGAAAAACAAGTTAATTTAAAAAAAGCACGAATATAAAAAAGTCAAAACTATAGGTTTATTTTTTGAAAACATTGAAGTAATGATAGACATTTAAAAAAAAAATATTTAAATATATTTGAATAAATTTCGTTTAAAAAATGTAATTCTTCAATGACTTTTTCTATGCTATTTAATGTAAATTAAAAATTATGATATTCATTTTATAAATAAAGATCCATTATTATATTGAATTATTAAAAAGTTAAAATAGGCAAAAAACATAAAAAACGTATAAAAAATTGTGAATTTTATTTAACAGCAAAATTAAAACATAGTAATAAAATAATAATAACAATAAATAGCAATGAAAAAAAATTAAAAAAATTTATCACAAATATATGTATAGTAAATATTAAAGAAATAAATAATAAATAGATTAATAATAAATTTTATTTAATAGCAAAATTAAAATATAGCAATAAAATAATAATAACAATAAATAGCAATGAAAAAAAGTTAAAAAATAAATAACAAATATATATATAATAAATATTAAATAATTAAATAATAAATAGATGTATAATAAATAGATAAATAATAAAAAGATAAAATAAATAAAGTTAATGCAATAAATACAATAAATGAATAAATACAATAAATCAAATTTATAAAATACATAAAATAAATGTAATACATAAAATAAACAAAAAAATAAAATTAATAAAATAAATAAAATGCATAACATAAATAAACTTAATAAAATGAATAAAATAAAGTCCAAAAACAATAAGAAAAATAATAAAACAAAAAAATATTGAAAAAATTTGAAAAAAAATATATAACAACAAATAATAAAAACAATTATGAATAAAATTATGAATTATGAATAAAATTATGAATTATGAATAAAAACAATTATAAAAAAATAAAAAAAATAGTAAGAAATAATTATAAAAAAATGAAAAAACAAATGTAAAAAAAATTTATAATAAAAAAAAATTATATCAACAAATAACAGAAACAATAATAAAAAAATAATAAAAAAATAGTTAAACAATTATTATGAAATAATGATAAAACAAATAAATAATAAAATAAAAATTATTACAACAAATAATAATAAAATCAATACTTAAAAGGTAGTGTAAAAAATAGTAAAACAAAAATTATAAAAGATTGACAAAACGAATGTAAGAAAGAAGATTTTTGAATAAAATAAAAATTATTGCATTAAATAATAATAAAAACAATAATAAAAAAGTAATAAAAAAAAGAGTACAACAATAATTATATAAGAACGATAAAACAGATGTTGAAAAAATATAAATGATTAAAAAAAAATATAAAAAAGTAATAATATAAATAAGAGAAACGTTAACAAATTCATAAAAAATATGTAAAGAGAATATATAAAAATAATATATAAAAACAGGATGTGAAAAAAATAGTGAAAAGATATATATATTATAAAAAATATACAAAAAAAAAATACATATATATATATTGGTATATATATATATTATATATATAAATTATATATATAAAAATATATATAATTACTAATATATATATATATATATATATATTAACATATAATTTACTTTATACTAATTATAATTGTACTTGATGTGGTATTTTATGCTACTATCTTTGTCACTATATCAACAGCAGTTACTTAACTGCTATAGCTATCTGGTAATTAAAACACTATTTAAATTTAATCAGTATTATAATCTCTTTAAGTTTTAAATTAAAAATGAACTTTTTTTCTAAAGTTGACTATTGTAGTCTTTAAAAATTAAAAGTGGTGGTAAGCTACTGCACCACAACAAACGATAAAATATCGATTAGTTAAAGCAAAAAATAGTTCAAGCTTTTCTTCTTATTTGACCAATACCATTGTTAAAAATATCATTGAGTAAAAAAAGAAACTTCTGGACTTCTGGATAAGTCTAGATATAAACGCAAAAAGTATTCCGGTGTCTCCTATTCGAGTGCCGGTAGATATGTGCTACAAGAGATTTGACAAAGCAGGCTCAATCTGGTTTCATGTTGTTCCATAATCCAATAATGTCGCTCTTAAGCTGGCTCCTAAAGAAATAATCAAATTTATATTGACCTGTCGCAAATAGTGATTGTGTGCCAACTTTCGTCTTTGTCTGGCAGAAGAAGGAATTGCAACTGGAAGTTCCAACGAAAAGGCGCTAAGTCTCATTAGTTCATTAGTGCTATTGCTTCTCGCTATATTAGTATATCCCCGAATCCAAAGTTCCATAGCTGATCATACTTTTACAAAAAAGCTTTATAGCCTTTTAATATAATATATTCATATATTTATTATATATAATCTATTTATATATATTTTATGCTTTAAAATTAATAAAGAGGCAGTTTTTTTAAATTTTTTAAATATTTTATTATTCTAATTAAAAAAAAGCTTAAATGTTTAAAATAAATTATTAAATTAAAAATATGGCAAGAATTGGCTCTTAATAACTAAACTCCTTAACTAGTGCCTTCATCCTTTCAAAGTCGCTGCTACATTTGCTGCCTGTTGGGCAACTCCAATAGCTTGAATTGTGGCGTCTCTGGTATGTTGACCAACTCTTTCCTGTAATTAATAAAAATTTTAGATTAGTAACTGATATTTAGCTTTTTTAGGAGTTTTTAGGAACTATAATAAAATATAACAAAATGTGAATTGTTTAAATGTTTATGTCTGTGAATATTTTGAACTTACAATTTTTTTGCCAATTTTTTTAAGCCAACCCGCTTCAGCTCCCATACTGAAAGCGAATACGACGAGAGCAACAAATAAGAATATTTTATTGAAATTCATTGTTGAATTATAATTTTAATATGTTATTGCGATTGTAGAGTGTAAATTAAACTGATAACAGATTCGAGCTTACTCCAGCTTTTATATGAATAGTTTACGTGCTGCAAGAGATAACACAATTTTCAAAAGTAAAAGGGGGTTTTTGTTTAAATTTGCTACGAAATTTTAGCAAAAGTAAAAACTTCCCTACTACATTTTTAAAAAAATCCCATGAAATATGCGGAAGATTTTTAGGTTGCAGCAAAAGATCACCGAAGCTGTTGATGAATGAATGATTCAAAAGAATTATGCAGATGAGTTCATTGGCTTTATAAGCATTTATACTATAAAGTAAATAAAAATAAGGTAATTATAGTAGTTGAATAAGAAGTGAAAGTTAATAATATATTTAAATATTATTTTTAACCCAGAAAATTCTATTGACAGTTGCAGTTAAAATAAAAATCGTTAAGAATAACTTATAGTAAAATATAAGATTAGTTACCTTAGTTTATAATATTTATTCTATTAGGATGGAATCAAAAGAAGATCGTAGTAAATGTAGTTTATTTTTCAATTTAATTGAAATATTTGGATCTTAAATTACAAGACAAAGAGGGCAAGTTCCCGAGATAATAAATATTTTGATATTTGAGTTGTAAGTTGTGAAGATAATAGGATTTGTACATCTTAAGATGCATGAAGTAGACTTCGACTTAAGTCTATATTGTATATCGGAAACTTTTCTACAATATAAATATGCTATGCTTGGTATGCGTACGGTTTCCTTACTAAAAAAGGAGCTGAAACATGTGTATATAGGTCGGGTATTAAATATTCGTTAGCAGAAATGTATGCGATAAACACACATATCTATATATAAATAAAGTGTGATATAAAGTGTATACATGAAAGGTGTATATGTTAATTTAACCTAGAATGTAACTATCAGAACCAGAAATAACAATTTTAATAGATATCCGAACAGCAATAAAGGTTTTCAATGTTCATCATATGATATCAAGACGGATGATGGAGTGTCTTGAAAAGCTAAACACCGTTGGTCAAAACGAAATGAATACCTACACAATATGAATACTAGACCCAAAAATATTAATTGTATGGGTTCCAGTTTGGAAGTTCCGGCAACAAAATTGCAGACAAACTATTTATTAAAGGAGCAGCTTTGTTGCTGGTAGGCCTGGAGTAATTCTGTAATTTCTTTTTACTGATTCGGAAAGTAGAGAAAAAGCAGAGCGCTATACTGAGGTGATCTACAAATGTTAATACAATCCAAATCACTTGTAAAGATTTTGAACCTAAAGCCATTGAAAGATTGTATGCAACTAAAAATCATTACATAAAAATCATTAAGAATCATTACAGGAATTCCGAAAAGCACTGTTGGTTAAACTATCACCTTACAAAACTGGAAGCCTACTTTGAAAGAGTTCATAGATTTTATAGATAAAAAAAGAGCTTTTAAAACAGATACTGGGAGTGTGCCAGGCACAAATCTTAAAGAAAGTTAAATTAGTACAATGGTGAGCTTCTCATATCGGATTAAGAAATTAAACTCTACAGTGTAGGTTGCATACAACAATTTATAGAGGAAATTAGACTTGAAGAAATTCTCTAAAGCGTCGTAGTAAAAATATCACAATAAAATAATAATTGCTATAATAATAATAATACTATATGCTTCGTTAATAGTATGTCAAAATTTAATTGAACCTGCAATTTTCAAGCAGACTGTTGTTTGCAGCTAATTCACTGGTAAATCATTGAAGGTCACAATGATAGTTATATGACTTATGCTCCAATATGATTCAGTTTCTCCTAAACTTGGAAAATTCCCTAAGAAAAAATATCGTGAGAAAAATTATAGTAAGAAAATTGCTTATGTTACATCTTAAATTTCTGAGATCAAAAAACCTTTCTAGAATCAAAAACATAGCCTTCATAAACTCCGTATTTGTATAGTTTACTTAAAATGCTTTTAAAAATATTTTATTTATATATATATACATATATATATATATTTTTATCTAATCATAAAATTAAACATAACATAATAAAAAGAGATTTTGAAACATTTAACAATATTATACTTCTTTAAGGTAATGCAGCTAATATATAAAATAGCTTGTTATTAATTTCTATTCGATTCGTAAAAATACTATTAAAAAAAAAAAAACTATTAAAAAAATAAAAAATACTATTAAAAATCTGAATTTTAGGAAAGGTGACTAAATAAATAAATGTGACAATTTTAACTTTTAAGATTCATTTGTTATCTCTTCAACCATGCCGAAAAGGTGTACCAGGCACAGTCTTGAGCGTAGGGAATTGTCAGAATTCACACGTTATTAAATTAGGCGAATATGGGACTTGTGGAACGATAAGTTTTGAACATTTATGGCATATAATGTTACTACTGTCACTATCGTATACGTTTTCGTGCTAAAAAAGTTTTCCATATAAATGAATATATCCTTAATGTTGTTTTAATTTAAACTTTAGAAACTGTTTTTAGATTTATAAAAATTAGTTTTATTGTTTTAATTAAATAATTTTAGTTGTCAAAATAAATAAATTATAACTTAAACTTAAAATAATTTTCTTAAAATAAAATCTTAAATTATTTTGTGTCCTTTATCCTTTCAAAGTCGCTGCCACATTTGCTGCCTGTTGAGCAACTCCAATCGTTTGAATTGTGGCATCTCTGGTATGTTGACCAACTCTTTCCTGTAATTAATAAAAATTTTGTTAATTTTCATTTAAGTAATATGAGAAGTTTTACTTAATATATATACAAATAACCAAAATACTTACAATTTTCTTGCCAATTTTTTTAAGCCAACCCGCTTCAGCTCCCATACTGAAAGCGAATACGACGAGAGCGACGAATAAGAATATTTTATAGAAATTCATGTTTAATTTTTAATTTATTAATAATTTGTTTATGCGCTAATAAACTGTGTTGTAGACTGATAACAGATTCGAAACAACTGCAGCTTTTATATGAAATATATTGCTACTCGAAGAGATAAGACAAAAGACATCTCAATAGTAAAAGGGGATTTTTGTTTAAATTTGCAATGAAAGATTAATAATTAAAAGAGTTTCCTACAAAAATTGGAAAAAAAGTCCCCATTTGTGCTCGTAAAATTTTTGGTTTCAGTGTGATCCAAGTAAGGCAAATGATTAATGATTTGGAAAAAATTTATGTATTACCGTATTGACTTAAAAAATGGTTTTTAATAAGAAACAAATATGAAAAGTGAAGCACGGAAGCAAAGGTAAAGGATCTTTACTTTTTAACTGATTATTCATAAAAATAAAATGTGTTTAATTATTATTCTTCACTTCCGTTTTTTATTGATGGGGATTTTGAAATGTAGAATAACCATGAGAAATTTGATGTCATAGATGACTTGGTGGAAAACAGTAGCACAGTTTAATAATGTCAATTATTATTGGAACGATGTGGTAACCTTTTTCCATAATAAGGTTTTCCATAATAAAGATAACAGAGACATTATGCTTCCCATAGGAGAAAGTGATTAGAAAGATATATAAATGCGTTTAATGGTTGGCGAATTCTAACAAACATCCATTACCATATTTCAGATACTGCGAAGCTTAGTATTTAATAACAATTGTTTTTATATATTTAAGCAAGCAAGGTCTTCTTCAGAGAACACAACTTAAAATAATATTTCAATTATTCTGAATCTTAATTGTATTACTTCTATTATAATTTATAACAACAGCTTAATTCCAAAACTGACAGTATTTTTTTATAGTTATCAAACCATAGCTCCAAATTATGTGTTAAAAGTGCCTTAAGCAGAATTAGGAAGATATTCTACTAAATATTAAAATGGGAAAATTCAATACTCTAAAAATTGGTATAGCATATTTTTAAAGTTTATTTAATGATTTAATTCCTAAAAACAGTAAGTAGATAAGCCTACCATTAAAAAAACGAATGGCTTCATAAATTTCAAAAGAAAAGCATATACTCATGCCTTGATGAAAGTAGAGACGGCCTGCTAAATTTTAGAAAAGTACATAAGCATAGGTTAATTTTAAGAGGTTTTGAAATTGCTTTATAATTTGACATTGCTGGAATGTGTTATAAACGTTGACTTCGCGCATTAATCATGTTTATGACTGAAACATCGAAGATAACTTGTCTCTAGCCAAAATCTATGCAAGTAGCACAGTAACTAGTTACATTGTGGAACACCCAACTCATTATTTTTACCGAAAGCCCATTCAACCAACCTAAGCCTGCCATGGCAAGCATATTACAATTTAAATTGGCTGTGTATATTGAAAGAAAGAAGTCATAACTATCCAAAGTAATAGTTTGGCCATCCATACCAGACAATTGCTTACATTTTACATGACTATCTTTTAAAGAAAAAGCAAAGACCAATACAATGATTCTTGATATGATATCTTAGTTAAATATATTAGATAATTAAATATTTGTTCATTGTAGAATTGTATTAATAATTAAAATATTAAAGACCTTTAAAAGTTAATTTAATTTCTCTAGCTTATTTGTATAATAACCTATTTTTTTCAAAGCATAAAAATCTTTTATTTCCAAAGTTAAAACTATTAAAAAATTCTTTTTAAAGTTTAGAACTAAAAAAACTAAACAAGAATTTATTATAATTTAATACACTGAGAGAAGAAAAATCAAATAAGGTATATTTACCCGCACATTAACATGGGC
>NC_051846.1:108710044-108716442 GCF_002237135.1 Teleopsis dalmanni | reverse complement strand
TATAGTGGGGCCCCCTAAATTCGGGGGCCCGAAAGCGTTGCTTCCAGTTGCTTCCCTGTAGTTACGCCACTGGGGTGAGGTGGTTCAAATGTAACTGTAGTATATAAGAGTTTCTTAACCAAATAGATATCCTTATTATTTAGGTTTGATGCAAGTTCAATAATAAACATGGGAAGAGGTTCTCCTGACCCTCTACGCTTAATGTTCCAAACGTTTACAGCCGTATGTTCTTGCTCCAGAAGTGCATTTTTGATTTCATCAATATCGGTTGAGTGATGCAAATTTTTTAATATAATCCTTAAGCTTCTCTCGGTTTTTGGTTTGTAAGTGTAAAATTCAGTGTTTTTGAGCTCCAACTGTTTTACATTGCTTACGTAAAAGTCAGATGTAGAAGGTTGAATTCTTACTTGACTTGGATTTAGTACTTTTAAGTTGAATTGATTCGGCTCATGTTCGTTTAACACATATATTAGAGGCATGATGCAATATACCTCATCAATAACGATAGATGGATGTTTCAGTATTTTTGGAACCGTATCATTATTTTTTAACAATTCTTCAGTTTCTTTAGAGACATCTACCTGAAGATCTGTGTATCGGTTTGGTTTGACGTGTTCATTTAGCCAGTATGAGTCTAGCTTGTTTGATAATTTTTACTTGGCCTATCGCGTTGACGTTTACGATTATTAACTATTGTCCAAGTGTCGTTAACAGAGGTAGCGTTTCTGGTGGCTACACCTTGATTCGATTCTTTGTCTTGGAGGAGTTTATTTTTTTCTTCATTATACAATTTTTGAAACTGTTGTTGAAGCTGTAGAATTTGTTGTTGTATATTTTTCACCTGAACTGCTTTACCTGTTTTCTGTTTTAGATGACCCGAAGTCGCATTGCTGGGTGCCTGTTTTTCACAGATTCCTTTTATTTATGGTCTATTGTTCAAATGATCATAATTTTGAAATTTAAATTTAACTATTTCTAATAAAAAGAAAAAGACAAAAGTTAAAAAGTCATCACTTAATTCAGTTAATCTTATGTATTGATCAGATAAATAATTGAGAAATACCATCACTTATTCAAAATTTAATAAAATGGAGTTAAATTTTAATAACAGTAAGTTAAATTTTTTAAAAGTTCGACTAATTGACCAAATTTCATGTATTCGAAATTTAATATAATCCATTTATTTTTATTAATAATCAGTTTCATTATTCAGGAAAAACTGCACTTCATAAAATCATACATTATTTAGTTAATGTCACTTAGGTTAGGTTAGTTTATGCCGACTTAGGGCTGTTGGGCCATTGTGTTACAGTACAGAGAAACGTTAGATGTTTAAAAATCACATTAAACCCTTAGCAAGACTTAAAATGCTTTTTAGTGGAAAGTCTTGATCAGGATCTTCAAAAAACATGAGGCCTCTGAAATATTAAAACGACGCAGCGCATGCTCTGGTTAATAACAAAGCAGATTTGAGACACTTTCATTGTTCTTTCCATAACTGATATAGGAATAAATAAAATCTGCTAACATGGTTCCCTAATCGGTTATGACCAGTGAGGCTGACCACAACTCACCATAAGATAGGACTACTAGATTTTTTTTAACCAACTTGCAGATGCCTACATATCATTGAATCTTCTTTTAATCTATTAATTAAAAGTTCAGCAGAGAAAGAGTTTAATAAAAGATTGCTTAATGTTAATGATATGCTCAGATTTTTAATGTGTTTAAAATGATTACCTAAGGCAACCCATCTGTCTAACTCGTCTGTGTAGAAATTTGTTTTACTTTATTGAGTAATTAAGAAAGAACACATTAATAAGTAAACAAAAACTCACGCCACAAGGAATCGCGTTGTCATAAGTATCTTAAAACTATTTAACAGAAATGATGCCAGATTTGCCTTATAATATTTTCCATATTTTCCCCTCATATCGGACATAATTTCATACAATATTTTGATTTTATAATATTTCATTATTAATTGATAATCACCATCCTCAGTCCCTTCATGCATTTCTCGTGATTTTGTGTTGGAAGCCCTTTCGTCAGTACGTACGGTGACATATCTTCAGTTGCAATGTATTGGATTTATTACTCCAATTTATTAATTGCATCACGAATAAAGTGGTGACGTATATTGATATGCTTCGTTCTATTATGAAGCAAAGGATTCTTGCATCACTTTGTTGCACGATGATTGTCTTTATGTATAGTGATGAAATCATCTTGTCGTACTTCTTCGTTGATAAAGCGTTTTAGATACAGAACTTCTTTTGTTAAATCGCATACTGTCATCTACTCTGCGTCAGTGCTTAAGACAGCTGTCGTTTCTATACTTTGTTCGTGTCAGATTTCTTCTCCTTTTAAAAAGTTTATCATTAAATCACACGTATATTCGGTGCTGTTATCAGTGTGGAGAGTATTCATTTTCTTTACAGTCCTTCTTTCTACTAGATTCTTAAATTCTTTATGAACGTGATGAAATATTTAGAGCAACCTAATGACGTCACGTACATGGGTCCGCATATGTCGCTATGAATGAGTTCAAGTACTTCATTGCTATTGGATTCAGATTTCTGAAACGATTTTTTGCACTGCTTTTCTTCAAAGGAGACATCACATAAAGGTAAGCTAGATTTTGCATTAACATCTATTTCAGTTACTTTTTTTTTCTTTTTTTTTAACTTTCTTCATTTAAGTCGTTTTCGTTTAAATGGCCAAATATTTCGTGCATATCAACCAGTAACATTTGTTTCATTTGAGTTAGCGCAGTAGTTTCGTCTTTTGAACATCTCCTGTACGGAAATTTTTTACAACAGCAATATTTTTCTTAAAAATTACTGTAAACCCATGTTCAGTGATTTTTGAAACTTACTGTAAATTCGTGTGCAAATCTGGTACTAATAGCGTCTCTTCTAATTTTACATTCCAACCAGTCTTCGGTTTGATGTTAACGATACCGATCCCTTTTATGTCAGTTGAATTATTGTTGGCAAGAGCTAATGTTTTACCACTTGTATTAGCGATTTCATGAAATTTCGCTTTTTCGGTACACTTATGTGTTGAGGGTTCTGAGTCGAGACACCACTTATTATTTTTAAAACCCTCATTTATGTTAAGTACCTCTTCTGTGTTGTAAGCTGTGTCAATATGTCGTGCTTGCATCTTTTTCAAAAAATTTTGCTTTGCACTCTCTTGCTCTCTTGCAATTGTGATTCGTTTTTCCATTTGTGATTCGGTTGTCTTTACTTACAAATAAAGCATTTTGCACTCCCTCTTTCGGAATTTGATGACGAACTTCGTATTCTTCGATCAGTTTTACTTTGAGTTGTTCTGGTTTAGATAACTTTACTTGCGACTCTACTGCAATTCTGAAATTTTTGAATTTGTTTGGAATGCTAACAGCAATAAAATTGTTAAAACCTCGTCAGTAATTTTAAGTTCAATTTCGTTAAGTCGCTTTGATTGATAAATTGCGTGCAAATTATCGCACACTTGTTTTGATGTGTTATAGTGCTTAATGTGCTGCAGGTTCGGTTGGAGATATCGACAATATGAGGTCTGATCTCGTTTTGGAATCGTTTTCTTCCCATTCTAATACTTTTTCTTGTGGTGTGCTTTGTAACGATACTTTTTGGGGAGCGTGGAAATATAAAATTTTGCTGGGGTATCCTCAGCCATTGTCCAGGGTTGTACAATAAAATTTATATTTGCTGGATCAGAGTTTTACATCAAAGTCGTGGTTTTATAAGATTATAAAAGTTTTATTTACTTATACTTCAAAATATATAAAAAAATACATATACTTATAATTCAAAATCATTTTTACCTAAAATCAAAGAAAATTGTTATTTAAGCGCGTAGTTTTATTGTAATGGTGAGCTAATGTCACAAGCACACACGAATTGCACACGAATCTCTCAAACTGACGGAAATTGTGTGGAAAAAAATTAATCAATTGATTGAATAAACCAGGTCAGTAAATGATGAAATGGCTGAATGAGCTAGGTTGATAAATAATAAATTGCCTTGATGAGCCAGGCGAATAAACACAACATTGGCTGAATAAGCCTGGTGAATAAATAATATATATTGGCTGAATGAGCAAGGTTTGGTATAATTTACTAGTAAGCAACGAACTTGTCACTTCTAAAGTCAAATCACAAAAACCTGATCGTATTAAATGCGCGCTTTTTATATCGAATATACCGGAGCTTATTGGTGTAGCGTACCGGTAGATTTGCCTGTGATATTTTTGCTGTAAGTTTTTGTGCTATTTGTGTTATTTTTTTGTGCTTTTTGTGTTTTGTATTTTTTCCGTGTGCTTTGGGTTGTGTTTAACAAAAGCTTTAATGCTTTGACGTTTCTTGTGTTGTTTATAAATGTGTTTTTTAAATACTGTTATCGTTTTAATATTTATTAATTATTGTAATAAAAGAGATATTATTAAATTAAAAATATAAGTACAATTAATAAATAAATACGGTAAGTGTGTTATTTAATTATTTTTACTACATAATTCTATACAATAAATTTCGATGTAATTGCAGATCACTTGGATGAACTGAAGATGCATGCTGCAATCTTTTTCTTGCGGTGGTAGATTTTAAGTAAATATTTTAAAATGATTATATTAAATATAATACACAAGAATATATATATAAATAATTTTTATTTCAGGTATCTTCAAAATTTAGATTTAATAAGTGATTATTAATATTTTGTGTTTAAATGTTAAAAAAGTGATGTGAATTTACAAATATAACCTGTGTTGTGATGTCTTTTGATTAGTATTTTCCACATATCGAAGTGCACCTTATTCAAATGCTTAACGCTTAAAGTAGCATAACTCATTTTTAATGTATTTTATATATATTTATTATTTTTACGTTTATTTCGCTTAGTGGAAGCGTGCTGAGCCTATAGAAATTTCTTTCACTTTGTATAAGATTTGGCATAACAACCAGGCAGTATGGCATCACTGATCTAGTGTTTTTGACGGCAACATTTTGAGGTTCGTCAAGCAATGACTTTTGGCTTTATTTTGCTTTTTCTTCTTCTTCTTCTACTTCTGGCATTGGTGATGTGTGCATCTTTTTTATTATAGCTTTGCAAATTCAAACAGATTGTTATATTTCAAAATTGTGGTTTAATAAAGACATTGTATTTTGCGTGTCTGAAACTCATCGTATTTTCCTTTTTCATACATTTTTTGGTGCCGAAACCCGGGAGTTTCGGTTGTTTTATAAAAAACTTTTTTTTGCGTGTTACAAAAGTTGGCGTCATACAATACACAAAATGATTGCCTTGAATAAACGTACGGCTACGTGGTTAACATTAAGGTAAGTGGATGCAAAAATAATGTCAGACAATCATAATGAGGATGGCTTTGGCATGCAGCTGGGTCAAGCAACATTGGAGGCGCATTTTGATGAATTGCAAACTACACATGGCGGCAAAAGAAGGAGGCGAATTAGAGTATCACATTAAGCTGTGGGACGAGGTTGTGCATCAATGACTACACCATCCAATGCACACATTTGCTACTATTGGCAATCGCGTTATACTCTTGGCAACAGCACAAGTACACATATACTACACTACAGATAAAATAAAAATAGGATGGGTAGTTTCCCACATTACACATCAAAAGACAACTAAATATATGGAAAAGCTGAGAATGTAAAAGTGAACAGTGCTCGAACAATATTAGGAAATTGGTTTTTATTAAAGACTGTAAAAACGAGCCATTGTACATGCTCTGCAAAGACAGAAACTCAAATCAGTGCAAACATGTTGTAGGCAGCAAGAATTGTCTTAGGAGAGGAGAGCAGTGATAGAATGCATGAACATAGTGCAAATTATTTTTAATCACTGCGAAGCCGCACAGGATCTTCTGGAACAAATGGTAAAGGAGAAAAAGACAGACAATATTTTAATTAGTGTACCGTACAAAAACAAAGATGATGGATCATGGGCAAGCGGTAAAACGAAGAAAGCTGCAATTTGGAAATGTGGGAAGTAGACAAGAGATACAGAAAGAGAACACAGGCCTCGTAAGGGCAAAAATTAATTGCATAATTTTTTATAGTTGTTATACACCACCCAGTTGGTCTTTGGAAGAATTCCAAAATATGCTACACGAGCTTGTAACTGATGTACATGGAAAGACTCCTATGGTCATAGCTAGACTTTAATGTATGGGCAATAGAGTGGGGAAGTAAGTATAGGTAATAACGCTAGAGGCCAAAACACCTACTGCAAAGCGGACAGGGGCACAATTATTGATATCGCATTGGTCAGCAAATCCATAGCTCGGTACGTGACATGGTGTGTCAGTGAGAATTTCACATTTAGTGATCACTAATCCATACTGTTTAATGTAAAATCTTTAA
>NC_051846.1:108683771-108709944 GCF_002237135.1 Teleopsis dalmanni | reverse complement strand
CAACTTACATATCTTGGTGTAACCTTAGATAGTAGGTTGAGTTTCAAAACTCACCTAAAACAATCGGGAGATAAAGCATCACATGTCTGCAACGCATTATCTCGATTAATGCCAAACATAGGAGGTCCCAAGGACGCCGCTAGAGTTCTTTTAGCATCAGTTTCCAAGTCGGTGATGCTTTATGCTGCTCCGGTGTGGGCACGTGCTACAACCATTAAGTCGTATTCACTTGTAATGAAAAGTGCACATAGATTGTCAAACCTACGCATCCGCCGTGCTTACCGTACAGTATCGGACGATGCTGCGGGAGTATTTGTTGGACGCATGCCAATAGACCTTGAAGTATTCTTGGCCAGAGACAGTTTCTTACAGCGCTCTCGTCGGCGAACGACTGAAACTGGGCAATCTCTGGCAGAGTCTTATCTAGATATAAGAGACAAATACCTTAATGAAAGGCAACATAGGTGGGACCATTCCCAAAAATCAAGATGGACGCATTCGTTAATTCCAAATATAAGAGTTTGGATTAACCGAGGATCTGGAGACTTCGGATTTCAATTAACACAGTTTCTTACGGGGCATGGCTGCTTGCGTGAATACTTATACCGGTTTAGGCTAGCAAGTAACCCGTACTGCCAGTCCTGTCCAGATAAAATTGAGAGTCCTGACCACATAATTAGAGACTGTATAAGATTCGTAGATAGTAGACAAAATCTAGAGACACTAATTGGGGAATCCAGCCCTTCTACTATGGTAATGCAGATGTTGGCAAGCATTGAAGAATGGAGCTTTTACAAGAGCATAATCTCTAGAACAATAAATACTGTTAGAGCGGACGAAATACTTAGTACACAATAGGAGTGAATGCACGCTAAGTGCTCTTCTAACCTGCCCTGTGAAGGAATACCTTAACTGGTCGTACTACAGGGATTTTCAGGTTTTTGAGTTGAGAATGTAGGGGACTTTTTAGTCCGTAGGCATGTATGACTCAATTTGAGTCGTGCATGAATCGGGCATGCAAATGGTACAGGCCATTTGTATCTTTTGAAGATTTTTCCCCCAGGTCCGATACCAAAAAAAAAAGACAAATGTGCACAAATGTGCGATTGCACAAACGTGCACAGATGTGCGATTTTGCGTTTGCACCCAAGGTTGGAAAAAAATTACAGGAACTTCTCAATTTTATTTGAAATAGAAAATATTATTTTGTTGCAAATTTTGAAAAAATTGATTTTTGTGTTCGTTGGGATTGTAACTTATGTTAAAAATTGCATAAATTAACAAATATTTAAAATAATTATTTTTGTTAAATAATGTTAACTAAAAATTATAACTGTCTTAACCTTATTTGTATTTTAACTTAAAATATTAGTTTTTTGCATATTACTTCCCAACTTTTGTACATTTTTAAATGCAAATTTAGTAAGTGAACTTAAAGTATTTGTTTGGTAAGTTTTGCATCAGCATAAAAGAAATAAAGGTATATTTTAGGAAGATTTTTTCATGCCCAAAAATTATGTATATACTTAGGTAGAGTATCTAACATTCATTAAAAAACGCGAAAGATTAGGAAAATATTTTCTTGAACAGGTAGCAGGATTTTAGCGCCCTTTCTACTGTGCTAAGTAAGCAGAGATATAATTTAAGTGAAAAAAATATTTCAGCAATGTTATTAATAAGATTAAATGAAAATTTATTTAAAAAAATATGTAATAAAAATTAAACATTTTTTAATAAGAAATTAAGATATTAAATTATTTCAAAAACTTCGTTAAATTTAAGCTGTAATTAAAGATAAAAAATTAAGTGAAATCTAATAACAAAATTAATTTATGTTGTTGTAAAAAATTGTAATGTTTAACTACTTGGTTGTAGGCAGGATTGCCATGTAATGAGTTAGCTGTTACAGGTAACGTATGTTTTTGAGAATGATAATAGAGAAAGATAGTCCTGCCTAGTCAAGCATGCATCCAAGTCCTACTGATGCGGTCAAGAACAAGTTATGAAGCGGCTTGTTACCGCTGGTACCTAGGCCAGTGTTACGTGGCCAGAAGGGTGCGAAAATAAGTCAACAACGCATAGGTTTGCAGTACGTATAAGTATATTCTATTGTTTTGAACAATTATTTGGGTATTTATACAATTTTCTTGTTCGTAGCGCTCCCATGACTCCGCCTCTTCATTCCAGACAAAACCTGGAAAAGTATAAAGGCAGCCAATCAAAGTGATTGCTGACCTTGCAAAATGCATTGCAATGCGACTACATTGTTTACTCATTTAGGTCAAACGTTAAAGTTATTATTAGAGTGCATTGACAATGTGGTTTGCACATGTTGATTGCAACATAGGAAATATTATTATTGAATTTATTGCCACATGTGTTCAGCAATCATCAAATATTGGAACAGGTGTGGCAATAGTTTCGTTGGTAATGCGAAACTCTTTTGTGTACTTCGCTTTGCTTATGCTTCTTGTGTGGTATCCATGAAATGTGACTAATGCATAAATTTGCTTATTGTTATTTATTAGTGCTGGTAAGTGACTTAGAGGTAGGTCCACTACATTACCCTTAAGTGGAATTTGGTGGGAAGGAACATAAACGTATTCACGCTTACGTGAGGTTTGGTTGGGAAATTTATAAATATATAATTTTTATATGAACATTTATATAAGTTAATAATAAAAAAAAAAAATTGTTGACGCGGTTTTTTTGATACTTAGCTGCTTTGAGGTGTCTACGATGATTGCTGAAAGTTTTCCTGCGTGCTTCTGATGACTTGGTATGTTGATCACTAAGTGCCTTTCCTGAACAAATGCGTTATTTTATATACGCATTCGACCAAACGGTAGTGTAACGCAAAGCTTAGTTTACAGCTGGTTTGCATTTTTGACGTCGTTGCTGTTTTGCGCTTTCGCCGCAGTTCTTTTAATGATATGCGCGCGCATCAGTTTTTGCACAAAGTTCTTTGCACAAAAGCTATTTTTGAAATTTCTTGTTTTGTTTTAAAACGTGTTTAGCTTAGTGTCGGTACTGGCAGCTTTAAATATTTATATTTATTTATTAAAATAAAATAAATGTTAAAATATTAAAAGTATAAATATAAATGTTAAATAAATGAGGTAAGTACAATATTTATTTATTTAAATATGTAAAATTTTAGGTAATTTTAGGTAATTTTAGGTTTAATGTAATTTTAGGTTTAATTCATTGTAATGCAGTTGCGTGCATGCTAGGGTGTCTTTTAGTAAGTTGTTTACATTTAATATATTAAATAAAAATTAACCAATTTTTTTTCAGATATCAACTGCACACTAGTTACATGTAGGTTGAAAATTTGTAAAAATTTCCAATATTTACAATATATCTCCTGACAACTTAAATATGAGAGATAAAAAAGATTCGTATGAAGAGCCCAAGACAAAACGTGGAAAACTGCGTGGAAAGTTTGTATTGTTCTGTAATACTTACACTATTACTGATGTTGCCAAATGGTCTCCAATTGACAATAAAAGGTTTGGGTCGAAATTGGGTATTCACTTTGAAAATCTAGGCATCGCAGCCATATTAACTACTGAATGGAAACTATTAGTCTATTACGACTTAAATCTTTATTGTACGGAAGCATGTTGTGAGTAAATATTTGTTTTATTTAATTTCACGAGTTTTGGCAGTTCTACCGTAATGTAGTGTGTACGATCTTAGGTGATCGTACATTTTCCTAAAAGTAGGCAAGGTGGTTTACATGTGGGCGATTGTTGACCAGAACCAAAACAGCAGTTCGTCAGTTCGACGATAAAAATTGATGATTTTGGTATTTGGTTAATAATTGGTGTCGTGATGTAAGTGACTTTGAAAAAATATTAAATGCGGAAGAATTGCGAAAATATGAAGGGCATTCTTGTAACAATAAACACTTTGCGAATTTAGCAAAAGCTAAAAAGCTATGAAATTATGTAAAAAAACCTAATCGGGTAATTGGGGCATTTCTAAGGTCAGGTATTGCATTAAATTTGGGTATATAAGATAGAATTAAAAACACTAAAGCTGGAGTTGGTGTGTTGTGACAGAGACGCTGGTGCGTAAGTTCATTGTGTCACTTCTGTAAGTTCGGTTAGTCAGCCAGTCGATAAAAAAAATTACTAAGTTAATTACTATTAAATAACAACTAAGGACGTGTGCGAGTTAGGCTAAGTTGATGCTAAACCAAATGGGACTATTCTTGGGATTTTTTACACTGCACACATTTAGCCACTTAGCCCAAAAAAGAGTGCGAGTTACATTTTGACAGCTTATATCAGCTGTGAATATGTTTCGATTTCAGAATTTTGTTTACATATTTTGCAATAGCGGAGCAAATTGATGAATCATTTTTATTTATTCAATTTTTCGAATTAATTTAATTAAATATTTGTCTTAACATATTGATAAAGAGATTCCTAGAAGAATATCCAAAGGTAATTATGAAATAATTTCAGTAAATAACATAAATTATCAGTTTGATAATTTAGCGCGAGCTTTTATGCCAAAATGGATATTCTTCCGAAATATTTAGAACTGTTGTAAAAAAGGATAAATCGATCATAAAAAAGCGAAATTCTCTCACAAAATGCAGAAACTTGTTTAGATATTCTCAAAATTCATTTGTGTAAAATAAACTTGACCCGCTGCATTAATTTGCGGGCCAGCTTTGTATAGAAGCTGGTATGTACGCATTGTGTGGGCGTGGTGCGCATGTTACTCAAGAAGATTTTGAAATGACTATCGCTAAAGTTATGCAGATGAATTCAGAGGATTCATGTCTATGGTATTAAGAAATTATGAAAGCAAATTTTAAGACTTTTATATATTTATACACCGAATATTATAAAATGATTATTGATTTGTAATTGAATTATTTCTTGGATCTTCACAATGAAAAGTTAAAAACTAAATATAACATTTACGTTTTTGGTATTTGATAATTTTTTGTGAGAAACGCATAATTATTTTTTTTTTTGTTATTAAAATTTTGGTCTTATTACTATATATTTTATTGCAGTTGTAGATGATTTTAATTTATATAAAAAATGTTTTGTCTTAAATTTTTTTTCAAAACTTCTTGAGTTGCGTTTTCTAAATAAAAAATTTCGTGATATGCCACAGTACAATAAAAATCTAGGAGATTATTGACTTTGTCTCGGACTTACTCAGCATCAACTAACCATTGCCACTAAAAACTTTAGAGAAAGTTTCATTGTTCGTAAGAAAACGAGATCAAGTAGGATTCAATAAATCAAAGCACTTATTTCGGCTTTAACAACAAAATGTTTGCAGACATTGCATAAATTAGAGCAGTGATTCTCGACTCAAGACATGCTGTAGACCAAAAAAATATTCAATGTAGGTCGTGTGCGAGTTAGGCTAAGTTGCGTTCTAAATGAGGGAAATTCTAAGTTGTGTCGACAATGTAGTGATGTGTCGATACGTGTTGATAAATGGCTAAAAGTGTGCAGTGCAAAAAATCCCAAAAAATCATCCCATCTGGTTTAGCATCAACTTAGCCTAACTCGCACACGTCCGTAGTTCACAAAAAAATTATTAAAAGCATCTAGTGCAAAGAGTAGTACCAATATTTTTGAAACAAATAATATCGTTAAGGCAAAAATTCAATATTTTACATGCCACTAGTGCTAATGATACCCATATTTTGAAGTTATTTAAGCCACCATCATATAGAGTTTTTGTTACAAAGTTAATTAAAATCTAGCCAGGTTTATATATAAAATATTCAGAAAATAATTGTGTTGAATGAATCAAATTTTATTTTATTTATTAATATATTACTAAAACCGTATTTACAATAATTACAAGATCTGAATTAAAAGATAATTTAAAAATTGTATTTGTTATGAAGACACCACCATACGAATATTATTATTGTCAGTAACATCCCAACACGTTTGATCATTTGTATCAATACGTTTACTATTTGCATTAAATGATAGTAAGGACGTACATAATCAAAGTGACCACCACTAACAGCATAATGTAAAGCAGTCTGTTCTTCATTAGCAAAACTTCCAAGATTGGCTTCTTTGACAAAGTAAAAAACATCTTTTTCATGTTCAGCTTTTTGTACTACATCATTTATCGGTAGCTCAGTGAAATGAACTACCCAACTAAAGGCAGGTTCACATTTCTGTGCACTTTTTAACTTTGGCTGCCAAAGCGGATCAAGATGTTTTACCGTTTCAATATACAAATTGTTTATAAACAATGTTGAACACAAACAAATTATTCAAATGTCAAAAATTAGCAAAACAAGATTGCCAAGTCATTGAAAAGAAATTGACTTTGTTTTTTGGAATCAGCCACTATAATAAAATTTTATCAAAGAAATGTTTATAATATTAAATAAAAGTAATTAAAATTTTAGAAAATACAAATATTTACAGAATTTATTGCAAATGTTCATTAAATAATGAAAAATATATGCTAAAAGTGATCATTTTTCGGTTAAAAGTTTCCTAATAGCGATTATTAATTTTTTCAATACAAATAACACAAAACATTTTAATAAAATTATTTTTTATTGTCATTTTCTATATTCTTATATTTATTTGAATTCAATTATGAAAATATTATCTTATGAAAATACTAAAATGGCAACCCTGGCGATTTAGTCTCGACTTAGCCACCTCGAAAATATGCTAAGTATCGACACATTACTACATTATCAACACAACTTAGAATTTCCCTCATTTAGAACGCAACTTAGCCTAACTCGCACACGACCTAAATTTATAAAATTTTGGTCCTGAAGGGACACAACTATGTGGTTATATTAAGGTCGTGTGCGAGTTAGGCTAAGTTGCGTTCTAAATGAGGGAAATTCTAAGTTGTGTCGATAATATCTTGATGTGTCGATACGTGTTGATAAATGGCAAAATGTGTGCAGTGCAAAAAATCCCAAAAAATCTCCCATTTGGTTTAGCATCAACTTAGCCTAACTCGCACACGTCCTAAATTCGTAATAAAGTAAGAGTACAATGACTGTGTGGAGTTTTTAAATAAAACATATTTAAAATTGTATTTAAAAATTAATGTGCGTGCAAACTTCTGTGAGAGTTATCAATATAAAGTTAAATATATATATATCAATGTAAGTTAAATATATATATATATATGTGTGTGCAATTCATTTCTCTAATAAATGGAATTAAACAAAAATTTATCAACAACAATATAAAGTGTTTTACTTGAATGAAATATTGTGGAACACACAAAAATTTGGCAAGATTGTTTCATTATATGTGGAAGAAAAGAAGTCACAACATTATTGGCGCAGCCGGTACCTGTAAAGGGATCTTTTCACTTACCTACGTGGGAGTCAGACACAACATTATAGTTACAACATTATAACATTTACATTTTTTTTGGCTACATTCAACATCACCTATAAAACACCTGGAAGCAACTTTAAACTAAAAATGTGGAAAGCGGTGAGCATTAGTACTATGATTAATAGAAATAATAAAGAAAATTGTTAAGTAGAATTTTTAAGAAATTGTTAAGCTATTTATATATGTTTATGTACACATATGAATTGTTTAATATGGAGAAAAGTTGTTTTGCTTGTGGTAAGCAAATTGATTCTAAGAATTTAGAAAAGCATTTGGACTCACACAAGGAAATATTTGCGAAAGCACATAGCATTATAAGGAAGATAGAGAGTTCAATAAATTGGGAATTAGGTGAAAATATAGCTGAGGAATTAGACAGGAACTGGGTAAACCGACCAATAACCAGAACAAATAAAGACTGGGCCAGGCAATACAGAAGAGAATTTAGAGAGTTATGGGATAAATAATACTAAGCATGAAGAAAATTTAAACAAGGAGAAAAAATTAACCACTTGGTAAATTATGATAAAAATTTCATAGGATAAAAATATAATTAAAAGAATATAATTAGGAAAAATTTAACTAAGTATTAATTGACCAATAGTTGAATAAAAAATGTAAAATGAATTAATTAATATAATTTAAAATATATGTAATGTAAAATACCTAATATTTTTGGTGAACATTTTTTTGAGGTTGTTATAAGTATGTTTTGATTTCAAAAGAAAAAAAAAAAAAAAATTAAAAATTAAAATTATTTTCTTGCACTTATTAAATGGAGGATAGAGTTAATTGTCTAGAGCGGGAGTTGGCAAAATTAAAAAGGTATTTTGAAAGTACTTTGGCCCAAGCGTGGAAAAAATTAATAGAAATAAATCCAGATAAGGATTTTTTACAATTAGTTAAGGAACACATTAGGCACAATAGGCTAGCAAGAATAGATGAGCTAGAGTACGTTAAAGATCAAATTGAAGAAGTAGAAGTCATAAAATCAAAAGAATTACAGAATCCAATAGAACTCTTAACAGAAGCCAAAAGTGGACTTCAGCATAAGTGCAAACAGCTCACCGTACGAGCGGAGGAATTAACAGTATTATTACAGGATGCAGAGAACCAGACAGTTAGTTTAGAGAAGCCAAGGAAAGACAGAACAGGACATAAGTGGATTTTTAGACATAGAAGAGGAGAAAACAAGTCAATTAAGGAAATGTGAGAAGAAAAATGAAAAATTAATAGTTCAGGTACGACAGTTACAGGAAGAATTGAAAACTTTTTATATATTAAAAAATAAGACAGTAAAGAATATAGGTATACAACACACCGAGAAATCTAATATTAAAAGCATAATGTCAACAATCAGTACTATTATGGAGACTGTCGCGAAAATGATGCCTTTTTTCGCAGGAACAGAAGGACCAGATTTAAGGGGGTAAGTACATAAATTCATATCAGGGTGCGAGTTGGTACAACAAGCACTACCACAGGCAGAGGTTCCCTATATAATTAGCTGTATCAAGCAACGATTCGTGGGGTCAGCATATGAAAATATAGCCAACAGACTTTTTATGTCTATTAGTGAATTGTGTCAGGCTGTAAAGCGCACATATCTGAGGAGAAGAACGTTTGAACATATAAGGGAAGATTTAACAATTATTAGGCAAAGAAGAAATGAATCAGCAAACTCTTTTGGAGGAAGATTAGAAGCTCTGCTCTACGAAGCGGAGTTACTAATCAAAAATCAAAGTGGCGAGAATGAAATTCTGTCCCAATTAGGTGAATATAGGAGACTTACTGTTAGATGTTTTATAAAAGGTTTAAGGGATAATAATTTAAGACATGGACTTATAGGTTTAGAGAATGATTCTATCACCAAGTTGGTATCTATAGCGGAATCTGCAGAGGATTTGTTAGGAGACCATTGTTCAAGAATTAACACGGCAATGACAAGTGACCCAGTTGAACAAAACTGTACTTTTTGTAGTAAATTTGGACATGTGTGAGCAAATTGTATGAAGAGGTAAAATACACCGTACTGTACAAATTGTGGTATTTATGGACATGAGAATGGTCCTAGGTGCAGGGAAACAGAGAATAAAGCTTCCAGCCAAAACAAAACAGTTTGTGAGTTTTGTAAGAAGGAAGGACATGAGGCAAAGGATTGTTTTAGTAGACTCAGTAAGCTATTCTGTTCCGTTTGCAAGAAGGACACGAACAAAACAGATTCTGTTCAAATGCCAAACAGAGGCAGCAAAGACAACCAGTAAGTGATTTTGGTCACAATGTACAAAAGAGAAACTGGCAGATCAATACAAGTTTTTCTCAAGGATTTACCACTTATGTAGCAAAAAATTGCAGTGTTAAGCTACTTCAGGGAAACTTCAACCGGTCCAGTCTAGGCCAATAGACTGGAGTACCGAAAAGAAGAAGAATGTTAATTGGCCAAAAATACACATTTAAGAAGGGAAGAAATCAAACAAAGAAGAAAAAATTAGAACAAGGATAAATACTGTAAAAAAGAGCAAAGTAGACAAGACAAGGGAAGAAATTACTGAAAAACAATATCCAAGTAAAGAGATTTTTTGTATTAAAACAGTATTGAGAAAGTTGGAACAGCGAGGAGAACAATTGGTTGTGTATTTATTTATTATCTATAGTAGAAAAGTTAAAAACAGTTTTTCGTTACGAGGCAAATTATAACATCGGATATTGTGCGGAACCGTCAGTTGATGATGCATATATAAAATTTTCATGCAGACTAGCAGATAAAGAGAATTTATATTTACTGATAGACTCGGGAGCAGATACGAGTCTGGTAAAACCAGAGGCATTGAAACATTTGACAGGACTTAACATAAATGAAAAAAAATATTTAACAGGAGCGTTCGGTGGAGATACCTATACGAAGGGGTCGTTAGTACTGGAGAGTGCGATTGAACCCATGCTAAAATTTAAGGTACACGTTTTACCAGAAGGCGTGAGTGTACCAGGAGATGGAATTCTTGGACGAGATGAGAATAACTCGAAAATTGACGCGGTAAGTAAAACAATTTCATTCTATGGAAAGAAGAAAGAAGAGATTGTTATGCCGTTGTTGAATAGGCGTCCAAAGGGGAGAATTTGTGTTGCAGAGACAATAACAATTCCCCCAAGATCAGTAATGGTAAGCACCTTAAAGGCTATTGAAATACAAGGAGAAGTGATAATCGAAGCTAAGGAATTACTACCTCAAGTATATGTGAGAGGAGCTCTAGTAGATATCAGGAGGGGTAGATGTCACGTTCCAGTACTGAATTCAAATTCGTATCCGGTAAAGTTGAAAAGGAAAGATAGTTTCAATTTTTTTAAGTTTTCGCCGGAGGGCAAGTGTGAAAAAAGTTTTTCATAAATAATTATGGTTAGTGTCGACAAATCTAGGAAACGCATGAAGCGTCTTATAGATACATTAAAAAAACGTACACAGTTTAATAAAGAGGAGGACGCTGTACTGAATAACATAGTGGAGGATTTTAAGGATATTTTTCATTCAGAGGGCGAAGCATTATCGTATACAACGGTACTGGATCATAAAATACCTATGAAGTTGGACCAAGTACCAGTCTACACAAGACAGTATAGGTTACCGGAATCCCATAAAAAAGAAATTAACGAGCAGGTCGAGAAGATGTTTTCAGAGGGAATTATCTCACATAGTATTTCTCCATGGAATTCACCAGTTATACTAGTACCGACAAAAATCAGATAAAGATGAAAATAAGAAGTGGCGTCTGGTGGTGGACTTTAGACGAGTGAACGAAGCTACTCTAAAACAGGTATTTCCCATTCCGCGGATAGATGAAATATTGGACCAACTTGGATATAGCCGATATTTTACGACTCTGGACTTGTTAAGTGGATACCATCAGGTACTAGTATACCAAATAGATAGGAGCAAAACAGCTTTTAGTACGGGAACAGGTCATTTCGAATTTGTGAGGATGCCATTTGAACTGACCGGAGCCCCGGCGACTTTTCAAAGAATAATGAACAATATTTTAACAGGTTTACAAGGATTAGATTGTTTCGTATACTTAGATGATATAGTAGTACATGGCAGAAATTTGGCAGAGCATGATAGAAGATTAAGGAAAGTATTACAGGTTCTGAAAGAGAACAATTTGAAATTGCAATCCGAAAAGTGTCAATTCCTTAAAAAAGAAGTGAAAGAAAAAGAAGTTGTATATCTAGGACATAAGTGTTTAGAGCATGGTGTAGTACCAGATCCCGAGAAAGTAAAGTGTGCGCAGAAAATACCTCCACCAAAGAATATAAAGGAACTTCAGTCGTTTCTTGGACTTGTTAATTACTATCGGAAGTTTATTCCAAATGCAGCGAAACTAGCACTTCCACTAAATCGTTTGCTTAGGAAAGAGGTAAAATTTGAGTGGTCTCCGGTGTGTCAGGCTGCAATGAATGATCTGAAAACAGCTATAACAACCCCACCACTGCTAAAATTTTCGGATTTTGAGAAGCAGTTTAATTTAACAACGGATGCGAGTGGTGAAGCTCTGGGAGCGGTGTTGTCGCAGAGCGAAGGAGACAAAGAGTTTCTTTTATATTTTGCCAGCCGCACGTTAAGCCCAACAGAGAATAGTTTGGGCAACCAGAAATTTTCGACCGTATCTTTTAGGTAGACATTTTAAAATATTCACTGATCATAAACCACTGAGAGGCATTTCGAACTTGAAAGATCAGGATAGTAGGTTAGGACGTTTTAGGCTGAAACTATTGGAATCCGATTTTGAAATTATTTATAAGCCAGGGAAATATAATCAAAACGCAGACGCATTAAGCAGAATTCCGAAAGAAGTAGCGGTAGTAACACGATCAAAAACATTAAAAGAACCAATAGACAAGAAGAAACTGTTAAATAATACACAGGAAGGAAAACATGAGTTACCGGAAGAAAGTAAAGAAAATACAGGAAGTGGTTTTGCGGAGTTTCTTACGAAAGAAGATGACATAAAAAGGGTCTTAAAGCAATTCCATGACTCACCTATTGGGGGACACCAAGGTGCAGGGAAAACTTATCTTAGAATAAGAAGACAATGCAAAGACAAATTCTGAATTACGTAAAGTCATGCGTATTATGTCGGAAAAACAAGACTTCAAGAGTAGATAAAGTGCCTTTGGTTTTAACAAATATTCCGCACAGACCGTTTGATAAAGTTTTTATGGACATGGTACGACCTCTACCAGAAACGCCTAGGGGGAATAAGTGGATTTTAACTTTTCAAGACGATTTTTCTAAGTATATTTCGTGCACACCCTTTCCAAATGGAGAGGCGGCCACTGTAGCTAGAGCATATTTCAATGAAGTAATAGCAAGATTTCAGATTCCCCGAACGCTAATTACAGATAATGGTTCAAATTTTAATTCTAAATTTTTTAAAGAAGTGTGTAAATTGTTAGGAATTTTTTTTTTTTTTTATTTAATTTAAATTCAATATGTATTCTGTCACATAGTATGGTGACATTTCACAATTTTTTAATAAATACTATTTGAGACTTGATCATTTACAATTAAAGTAGTTCTCCCTGTAGAGAGCTACTGTTTTCTTTTAATTTAAGATTTTTATAATAAAATTTGATTTTTATAATAAAATATGATTTTATAATAAAATTTGAAGCGGCGTTTTCCTTTTCAGTCTCGTAAATATATTTGAGGGGGGCATCAAATTCGAAGCAAGGATGTTGGGATGAATTTGTATTCGTTCATGGTATTTTCTAGCTACCTTTTTTACTTAATCTCTTACCGGGATTATCCTAAGGTCCCGATGGATTTGAATGTTAGTTACATACCATGGAGCATTTACTATTTCTCGTAAAGTTTTAGATTGAAATCTTTGAAGAATTTCTATGTTGGATGTTGAGGCTGTTCCCCATAATTGAATGCCATAGGTCCATACTAGTTTTAGCACACTTTTATATAAAAAAAGTTTATTCTTTAGAGATACTGAAGATTTTTTATTCAGTAGCCAAAACATTTTTCTGTATTGAATCCCAAGAGATTTCCTTTTGTTAAAAACATGTGTTTTCCATGTCAGACGTCTATCTAAGTGCATGCCCAAGTATTTAGCGCTATTTGATTGCGGAATTATTATATTATTAAGTTTAATTTCCGGGCTAATGTCTTTTCTCATTGTGAATGTAACATGAGTAGATTTTGTTTCATTTGCTTTCATGCGTCAATACTGCAACCATTTTGATATACGATCAAGACCAGCTTGTAGTTTGAAAGGGGCTACAGAGGGATCGTTTGCACTCGCCAGGATAGCTGTATCATCTGCAAATGTGCCGGTTACAATTCCTACCGTCTTCAGTAAATCATATGTGAAAAGCAGATAAAGGGTTGGACCGAGTACACTGCCTTGTGGTACTCCAGCTCTAATATGATGTAGTGAAGACATTTTATTCTCATTATTGACATAAAAGAGTCTTTTCAATAGATACGATTTTATGAACGTATAATAGTTAAGTGGCAGAAGCTTTTTAAGAACTTTTGAAAGAATGGGAAGGAGACTTGGACGATAGGGACGATAGGATTTTACATTTTCAGCTGGTTTCCCTGTTTTTAGTATCATCTTTATTTCGGCAACTTTCCATTGATCTGGGATGAAATTTTTTAACAAGGATGCATTGCAAAGATGAGTAATAAATATTACAGCAACATCTGGAAGTTTTTTAAGAATTTCAGCAGTTATAAGGTCATAACCAGGTGCCTTTTGATTTTTAAGAGATTGTAGAAATTATTTCTCGTTTTTTAAAGTTCCTAATTGGTAACTCCGTTTGGTGAGTTTCTTCTAAAAGTTTGGAAACATTGACATCTATTTCTGAATCTCCAGTCATATCATGTGAAATAAAAACGTTTTTTAGATGGCTTGCAAAAAGTTGAGCTTTTTCAAACGGTTTTTTTGCCCAAGTATTATTTGTCTTTTTAAGTGGGGGTTGATAATCTATTGTATTATTTACTTTTTTATTTGTTTTCCATAGAGAATAGTGAGATAAGTGAGACGTGCCGAGGTTATGTAAGAACTGCTGCGTATTTTGTTCCGTCTGTCGTTTCAGCAGAGTCTTTAGATCTTTAATAATTTTGTTAAGTTTCCTCTTGTCTTCAGGAAATCTGGTACGATGCCATATTTTTCTAGCATTTCGTTTATCCTTTAGTTTTTTTGTGATCTCCCCAGTATACATTACTAGATTCTTCATATAGACTTTTGGAGGAGGAGTAGCTTCCCATGCTGCCTCTTGAATAGATCTGGTTAGGTATTCAGTCGCTTCAATTATATCTTCTTCAGTTTTTAGTGGCATTTTGACGATTAGAGACGATGACAACAATGTTTCAAATATAGTCCAATTTGTTTGCTTGTTGTATAGTTGACATTTTTGGATCTTGTTTCTAAGGTCTTTATCTATTATGACAATCACTGGTGAATGGTCCGATGATAACTCTAAGCTGGTCTTACATTGCACATGTTCATAAAGGAAGCCTTTGGTAACGCAGAAATCAATAAGATCGGGAATTTTATCTGTATCTGATGGCCAGTATGTGGGCTCTCCTGTGGAAAAAACTTTAAGTTTCAAGAGTCTCACTGCTTTGTATAATTCACGTCCCTTTGTTGTGGTTAGTCGTGATCCCCAGAATATATTTTTCGCATTGAAGTCACCACCAGTTATAAATCGATTCCCTAATGTTGAAAAAAATTTTGTGTAGATATCTTCCTTCACATTATGTTTTGGTGGGCTATATATGGCAGATATAAGAATTGGTCCGACTGAGTCCTCGATCATAATATTTGTGGCTTGAATTTTATCAGTGCTATAGTGAGTAATGTTTAAGTGTTCTTTTAATTAATACTGCAGAGCCTCCATGAGCTTTTCCGTCCGGATGCGGAGACTGATAGAAACAATAGGATGGAATTTTAAAAAAACTTTTTTTTTTGAAATGAGTTTCTGAAACTAATAATACATCTACATTATTTTTTGATAGAAATAATCTCAGTTCAGAGGAATGTTTTGACAACCCATTGGCATTCCATAAGACGAGCTTTATGGGCATATGGTTTGTTTAGAAACAAGACTTACTAAAAGATTTGTCATGGTAGTTATTTGATTCATTACTTCCCGCATTAGTTTCATCATTTCTTTCATTTCACTCACCAATGCATCGCTGTGAAGATTATTTTTATTGGAAGAAATTTGATTTATTTGGTTGGCAGCAACTTGAGCGTAAGTTTGCTAAGAGTTGTTATTTGGAGTAGTTTGACCTGGTTGAGCGCGTGCAGGTTGAGCGAAAGTTTGCTGTTTTTCGTGTTGTTCTTGATGCTGATTAGTTGAGGATACAAATTCAGCATCAGGTTTTAGAAATTTTTTTCTAAGTGGTGGGAAAGTAGACGGTTGCAGTTTTTTATACACTAAGCAGCCCTTGTAGTTTGCTGGGTGGTTACCTTCACAAAGAACACATTTAACATCATTTGTTCTGGATTTTCTTACGCAGTCAGCCGATGCGTGATTACCAGCACACTTAATAAATTTGGGTTGTCTTCTACATCCTGACTTGGTGTGGCCATAGTGTTGGCATCTTGAGCATTGAGGTAACTCACGTTTAAAATGGGGTGGCTCAAAGGTAACTCGACTGTGGAGTAAGCTTTTAATGTTGTAGATATCTTTGTTATTTGGTTTTTGCTCTATTTCTACAACGAACATTGGAAGGGACCTTTTTGTTTGGCGATGTTTCATATTCCATATATTTGTAGTAGCATGTCCAAATTCTTCTAGAGCTGTTTTTATATCCCCAATATCGACGGAGGGATGCATATTTCTTAATATGACCTTAAAGCTCCTTTCATTTTTAGGTTTGTAGGTATAAAATTCCGTGTTCTTACTTTCTAGCAGTTTAACGATTTTTGCATAAATTTCCGATGCACCGGGCTGTATACGAACCCGAATAGATGAAATCACTCTCATTTCATATTTATTATTTGCAATTTTGTTAAGCAGATTTAAAAGTGGCCGAACGTCCTCAACTTTATCTACAAAAATTGGTGGTGATTTAAGGGGTTTTTCCTCTTGTTTAGCTGGTTGGTCTTCTTTTTCTTTCACTACCAGTCCATCAAATCTATTCGAATTACTGAGGCAGTAGTTCAATTTTTGTTGTTTTAATTTTTTCATTTTTTCAGGACTGTCTCTAAGTCTTTTACTACCTTTAACTTCGTTCCATTCTTCTTTTCTACACGGGAAATCAATTTTAGCGTTATAGATTTCGCTCATTGATCCTGATCGTTCTCGTTGAGAAACCTTTAGTAAAGTCGCAATGTCTTTGTTTTGTTTATTCATTTTTTCTAAACTTTGATCTTGTTTAGTTCCAACATCTGTTGGTGAATTTTCACTTTTTAATTGGTGTGTACCACCTTCTTTTACCGGAGGTGGTGTTCTATTTATCGACATGAAATGTTATTATTAAATTTGTGCAGTCGTTTTATATAAAAAATATAAAAAAAAATATGTAAAAGAATACAAAAAAGAAAAAAACAAATTAAAAAGATTTTATTAAAAAAATTACACAATTACACGATAAGCGAATTGCAATTGGTATAATTTCTGAGTCAATTTACAACACTTTTTTTTTTTTCTTTATTTATGTGAAGCTTTCAAGCTTTATAGGCTGTCTCTATCAGCTGTTTTATATGTGTGTGTGGAAAAATATTAAAAAGAAATTCAAAACAAAAATAATTTTGCAAAGTTAAACTCTTTTTTTGATAAAAAACAAATATTTTAAATTCAATAAAAGTTTCACTTATCTTTTAAAATCAGGCACAATTTTATTAGCTTTTAATTTAGAGTCACTGTCTCAATTTATTTAATTGAATTTGTGATCACTGTGTTCCATTTTTTAATAAAAAAAACATTAAAAGTTGCGGAGCGATTTATTTTGCGCGCACTATTTTAAGCGGCCTACATAGGGATAAGAAAAATAAATTCCACACCTTACCATCCGCAAGCGAACGGATCTTTGGAAAGAAGTCACCGACCATTTGGTGAATTTTTAAGGAATTTTGTAAACGTTGACGGAACCAATTGGGATGAGTGGATGCATCATGCGATGCACGTTTACAATAATTCAGTACATTCAGCGACAAAGCAAACCCCGTCGCGTACACTTTTTGGATTCGATTTTGACGTACCGGTAAATTTCAAAAGGAAACCTACACCTCTGTATAATATAGAAGATTATGCCAAAGTTTTGAAGTACCAAATACAGAGCTCATATGAGGTAGTAAGAGAAAACCAAAAGAAGGCAAGGGAAAAAGCAAAAGTTTACTACGACATACGTACTAGAAAGCGACTATTTAATATTGGAGATAAGGTGTGTTTAACATGCATTCTATGTTAAGATTTTAATAGGAAGACGGGAAAAGGTATTTCATTGTATAGTGAAGCTATACAATTATTTAAGATGATTTAAGGTCTAGGATAAGTAGGATATATGAAAAGATATGGTAGGATATAAACATAAAAGATATAAAAAAAGAAATAATAAAATATAAAAAAATATAATAATTTAAAAACTGATTGGGAGGTGGAAAACTATTTTTTTCTCAACAGTTACTAGTGTTTCCTTTACTTATGTGGATAGTGATGGATTACGGAAAAGCGGAATTATATATAGAAAAAATCGAAACGGAAATTGGTTATACGGAGATGTAGGGAAAGCGGATATTGTAAGCAAGTACAATTATATTTTACATACGGTCAACCCGTATGAAATAGAAAAACTGCTGGAACAATTTCATCAATCGATTAACAAAACAGTGAAAAATAAAAATTATAGAGCACTAATAGAAACAGAGTTTATTTTGATCGAGAATATGCTGCATACGTTGATGCCACATAGGTTTAAAAGAGGACTTCTTAATGCAGGAGGTCGGCTACTCAGTTGGGTAGCCATTGAAGGGCATTTGGTAGCATTGGAAAATAATAACCACGATCTAATCGCAGCTGAGAACCAACAGGTTAGCATAAATACTAGCTTCAACAATACTATGGAAAAAATAAGAAATGTAATACAAAATGATCGAGAAATTATTAAGAATAACGTTAAGGCGCTGGTAGATATTCGTAAAGATTTACTAGACGAAATCACCGCAATTGCACAATTGTTTGCCATCACGACTCTCCGTAGACAGGTGGAACGGATACAAGAAAATGTGGCTTCAGCAAAATCTGGACTTATACAATCAAACATTTTGACACGAGAGAAAATACAACGATTCGATATTGGGTTCGAAAAATTAAGGCAAATTAAATTAGGAACTGCCACATATAAGGAAAAGTCACTTGTATTTGTAATAAAAGTACCAGCGGAGACATTGACAGTAGAGAAACGGTTGATAGTTCCAATACCAAATACTAAAGGAAATCAAATAAACACAATCTTGGAAACAACCGTGGAAATAGCTGGTAAGAGATATCGTTATGAAAGTGACAAAACGGTTTTTGAATTAAAGCTAAGCACTACCTGTATTTTAACAGGAACATTTACAGTAATAAAAAATACAGAGGAGAAGCTTATTGAAATAGAAAGTGATATGATAATTCTAATAAATGTACAGAAGGGCAGTTTAAACAGTACTTGTGATCAGAGGAAATTAATGTTGAACGGGAATTATTTTGTAACGTTTAGTAATTGCTCCATACAGGTTAACAATGGTTAACAATTTGATTTTACAGAACCAAGTAATGATACATCAAGTACAACCAAGCAACAGTTTTTCAGCGGCAATAGCAACTTTCTAAAACAAAAAAAAAACCCTCGAAACCATAAAAACCATTTGTCGTTTTTTCGGAGATAAGATCTTCCGTTTAATTGGGGGATACAGGATTTCATCGATTTCGTTATTGTAAATAATTGTGGGATAGTTAGTTCTCGGTTCTTCAATATCTGTTGATTCCTCCGTGGTTACCTTAGTAACAGTTTCCTCAGTGGGTGGACGAAGTAACTTTGTCATCCACACAGCGGTTTTTTGGTTAAGTTCATCATCTTCCGAATCATCGGAGGAGCGACATAGAGAGTAGTAGAGTAGTCGGCTTGATTCATGTTAACAGGTGAAAATGTTTTGAGGTAGTTTATTTAAAAATAACACAATATATAGTAAATATCATGGGAAGAGTTTTCCACTATACCTATAGGAATTTTTGTGTCAAAATAACTCTTATTAAGCAATTTGTAAACCTACTTTAGATTTTTAGAAGTGTAAAAAACTATAATAAGCTAGCAGATATTTTTTTTTTTGTTTAATTTTTAAATAAGCAATTTGAAAACCAACTTTATAAACCTACTTTATAATATTTTAGTAAGTAATTTTTATAAAAACTATAATAAGTAAGAAAACACTTCTGTTTTTGTATAACTTTTATTTAACAAATTTGTTTTTTTTTTTTTGTTTATTATTTGAAACACAATATGTACAATAATATAAATACATGTTTCATTTGACTACGACTAGTTCATACAAGAACTATCAAGCAGTTTTGTTACATTTCAGTATACTTCAGTATCTAAATTATTATTGGACTACTAATTCGAGAGTAGATCTGAAGGCTTTGTTCGTTTAAGTCTTCTCAGCAGGCTAGATGTATTAGACAGATGGTTGACTCTCTCGTTTGGATGCTGTTGTAATCGTTTTTGGTGCTTTACCGCGAACTTCTGGATTACTGCAGCCACAGATTCGATCTTCAAGTCCCGATGGAGGTCAGTATTCCTAATGAACCAAGGAGCGTTGACTAAATTTCTTAAAGCTTTGTTCTAGAAGTTTT
Source organism: Teleopsis dalmanni (assembly GCF_002237135.1). Taxonomy (NCBI): domain Eukaryota; kingdom Metazoa; phylum Arthropoda; class Insecta; order Diptera; family Diopsidae; genus Teleopsis; species Teleopsis dalmanni. The sequence continues at coordinate 108,689,710 of NC_051846.1, read as the reverse complement.
GGATGATTTATGGAGAGGATTTTGGTGCACATTCTCATAACTGGATTCCATATGTCCACACCGGAGCTAAAACTTGCTTGTATATCATTAATTTGTTGTTTAGAGAAACGAGTGGTTTTTTTCCAAGAAGCCAATATAAATTTTTGTGTTCGGATTCTAGTTCAACTCGTTTTTTCTTTATATGTTCTTTCCATTTCAACTTTGGATCTAAGTTCTTATCAAGGTATTTAGCTGTATTTGAGTATTGTATTTGAGCACTGCACATAGTTATCGGCAAATAGTCGATTTTTTTGTTTGTGAAATTTACATGGACGGATTTCGTTTGGTTGAGTTCAATTTTCCATTTTTTAGTCCAACTAATAATTTGATCAATGGAATGCTGCATTGCTTATGTTGATTCGTTTATTGTGTTTCCAGTGGTAAGGATCGCTGTATCATCTGCACACGTGGCAATAATGATTTTCTGTGAGAACAATCTGTATTCTATTAAGGAGAATTCGTTCAAAGATTTTTAATAAAACGGGTAATAAAAAAATTGGACGATACGACGAAACTTCATTAGCAAGTTTTCCTTGTTTGTGTACCATAAGTACTTCCGCTACTTTCCAATAAATTGGGAAGTGTCTTAAGCGCAGAGCTGCATTAATTATTTTGCATAGTTTGATTATACCTTTATTAGGGAATTGGTTTAAGATCTCAGCGGTTATCTGATCCCAACCAGGAGCCTTTTTTAGTTTCATATTTCTTATTTCATTTTTTATTTCTCTTAGCGAAGTTGGTTGTATTGCTTGGTTTAATGGATTTAAATTAGATGTAGGAAGATTATTTTCATCGTCATTTAGTGTAAATGTTGCCCTAAGAAATTTTGCGAATAAATCTGCTTTTTCTTCGTCACTTTTGGCCCATGATGTGCCATCTGCTTTAATAGGAGGATTATGTTTTATAGGATGTTTTACTGCTTTCACGGCTTTCCATAGCGAGTAATCTGTGCGTTTCTCATAGGAAAGGCTTCTAAGATTCTGTTGTATCTTATCGTTTTTAACATTATTGATAAGTTTTCGTAGTTGTGCAGTTTTTTTCCCATATTAGTTTATTTATTTCTTTTGGAAGAGTTGATCTAATCTGGTGTTTAGAGAACTGTGAAGTACTCATCCATGCTGATTTTTGAATCTGCTGTGTAAATAGAAGAACTTCGTTATCCACTTCAGTCGCTGAGTTTAGATCAGAGTTAAGATTAAGACTGTTTTCAAGATGCAGCCTAAAGTAATCCCAGTCAATAGATCTATTTATTAGGTAAGGCTTCGGTTCATTTATGACTACACTTTTATTAATAGAGAGGTGCACAGGTGAATGATCAGAAGAGAGATCATATCCATTTTGTATTTGTAAGAGTTCTTTCGGTATCTTTTTAGTTATAAAAAAGTCAATCAGATCCGGTATTTTTGCTAGGTCATTTGGCCAATATGTTGGGCTTCCAGTTGATAAGACATCACATCCTGTGGCTTGTATTGTAAGGATGGAAATTTTGTAATAATTTCCAACCTACATAAATAACATACACACATCTACACAGCGTTTAGCCCAAATTAATTGTTGAATTATTGTACACGGAAAAATAGAAATCTCTGAAATAAATGAATAAAAATTAAAGAAATGAATTTTGTTTTGAAATCTAATAAATATCTTGTTTTAAATTGGCCTTTGCACGAAAAATTTTAACAATAGCTGCTCACATTGCGCACTACGGTAAAACGTGGAACTAGGGTAAGAGAAATGCAAATATGAACAAAAAAATATATTCAGTTAATATAGAAATACACACCTGCAGATGTATTACCACAACTTTTAATCCAAATTATTAAGAATTTATTACGATTGAACTATTAATTTATTATTAAAAATTATTAACAAATTGTTTTTAATAAAAACAAGAAATACCGCACGAAAAGTTACGAGAATTATCAAATCAAAACATAACAAACAAATATCAAAAACGTCAGAATGCAATTCGCTGCAAAAAGATGCACAAGGAAGCTTTTGCGCAAAAGTGTTAAAGTGCATTAAGTTCAACTAAGATCAACTCAAAGCTTTGTTACTTTACACAAAAAGTTCAAGAGTATTCGTATAAAAGACGGCGCAATTTTCTAAGAATTTAGTGAGTCTTGTACGACCACTCGGTGGCGTTGTATGTCAACATATAAAATAAATAAATATAAAAAAATTGTCTGACACAGTGGCGGTTTTAAGCCTAGTTGTATAAATTACTTAAATATATATATAATTGTGTACCATCGCCTGGGCGGTTTTAAGTCAAGACACTTGGACACTATTGTATAAATATTCCATAACCGAACAAGAAAATATATTTTTTTTTTATATGTACACTAACCCTTCTGTCCCTAACAGGTGCACCGAGAGTGGACAATCATACGAAGGTGCCAACAACGAAAACAAACTAGAGATCATCGCGAACGCCAAAGAAACAATTACCGGATCCAGCTTGTCACCTGGGAAAGAATCTAAAGTTCATATCTACTTATCTTTAACTAACTTTTGTTTTTTTTTTAAATACGATTATAAAGAAATCATAATATTTTATTAAAATCCACTTTGAAATACATAATCAATGTCAAGTTATATCTAATTGCGTTTAATTAAATTCATTTTTTTTAATTACTATTTTAATGAATTAATTTTATTTTAAATAAATCTACATTTAAAATTAAACACACAATCTTTTATTTGAGAAGTCCTGTCTCCGCGATTATAAATTTATTGTAGCGACCCCCTGGAAAAGCCTGAGGATACCCCAGCATAAATTTTAACGAACCGGGAAATCCGTGTCGTTACAGTATGGCTTTTAATAGTTCTCGACCCTTAGTTGTAGTTAATCGCGAACCCCAATGGACATGTTTAGCGTTGAAATCGCCGCCAATAATGAATTTATTTTTAAATTTAGAAAGGACGTTTATATATTGATCTGTACTAATAGAATGTCTTGGAGGACTGTAGACCGAAATAATTGATAATTTTTGATTTTGTACTTTTATTGTAATAGTTGTGGCTTGAAACTCGCTACAGCTGATATTTTCCTCTTCATAGTGACTGATGGTTTCCTTTATTATAGTAGCACTTCCCCCTCGTGCATTGTTATTCGGGTGAGTAGTGTGGTAAGTTTCATAATCTCTAAATTTTATATGTGATTCCCTCGTAAAGTGCGTTTCTGCTATTAGACATATATCGATGGACTTTTTGTAAAGAATAGTCTGTAGTTCGTTTTGTTGATGTAGCAGCCCATTTGCGTTCCAGAGCATAACTTTTATTGAAGACTGCATTACATATGGTATTTGGGAAGGATCTGTTCTAGTTTACTTATCCGTTCATTTAAAACTTTATTAAATTTTTCCTGGTTTTGTAGCAGTTGAAGTACCAACTACAAGGTTGAAGAAATTTCTCCAGGGTTTTGAGAGTTATTATTTGATTTTAGTGCTTGGGCATATGAAGGTGTTTCATAATTTTGTGTTAGTTTAGAAACTGGCAAAATTTTTATATATTCAGTGGCAGCAGAGTTGGATTTATCTGGCTTACTACTTTGGTTATCTTTCTGAACGGTTTTGTTTCGCATCTTTTGTAGCTCTTTGGCTACAATACATCCGCGATAGTTAGCTGGATGAGATTTGCCACAATTGCAGCATTTTGGTAAAGTTTCTGCTGGTTTTGTATAGCTCGTTGTTGGATGCTTTCCCGTACATTTGACACATCTTGCCAGTTTTGAACAGTACTTCCTTGTGTGACCAAAAGTTTGACAATTTTTACACTGAGGTATTTGGTTTGGTCTTTTTACTGCTTCAATGGAGACAATAGTAGCTAATATTTTATTTATTCCGTAAACCTTTTTAATGTCTTCAATAGACTCAAAGGTGAGCAGAAACATATCTAACAGCTCCTTTGTTTTCCATTTAAATTTCCGATCTGCACTTATGGCTTTGAGCCCTTGTCTCTGTAAGTCCTCGACAATAAGTTTAGGTTCACAGGAGTGATGCAGGTTTTTAACAATAACACGAATAGGTCTTGTTTGTTTATCTTCATATCGTACCAATCTATCTTAGCATTAGACAGCAGCTTTGTTATGCTTCTGTAGTCATCTGCTTCCCTTAACAAATTTGTAAACATATAATAAGTACATTATGAATATTTTATAATTTTTAATGTGAATCTAAATTTGGTGCAATATCGACCGCTGGATATGTAACATTGTGTGCCACAATGTTCTTCATAGGGGGAAGGAATGTTGTGAGTTAAATATTTGTTTTATTTAATATCACGGGTTTTGGCAGTTCTACCGTAATGTAGTGTGTACGATCTTAGGTGATCGTACATTTTCCTAAAAGTAGGCAAGGTGGTTTACATGTGGGCGATTGTTGACCAGAACCAAAACAGCAGTTCGTCAGTTCGACGATAAAAATTGATGATTTTGGTATTTGGTTAATAATTGGTGTCGTGATGTAAGTGACTTTGAAAAAATATTAAATGCGGAAGAATTGCGAAAATATGAAGGGCATTCTTGTAACAATAAACACTTTGCGAATTTAGCAAAAGCTAAAAAGCTATGAAATTATGTAAAAAAACCTAATCGGGTAATTGGGGCATTTCTAAGGTCAGGTATTGCATTAAATTTGGGTATATAAAATAGAATTAAAAACACTAAAGCTGGAGTTGGTGTGTTGTGACAGAGACGCTGGTGCGTAAGTTCATTGTGTGACTTCTGTGAGTTCGGTTAGTCAGCCAGTACTGTCGATAAAAAAATTACTAAGTTAATTACTATTAAATAACAACTAAATTTATAAAATTTTGGTCCTGAAGGGACACAACTATGTGGTTATATTAAATTCGTAATAAAGTTAGAGTACAATGACTGTGTGGAGTTTTTGAACCATGAATAAATAAAAACTAAATAAAAGCAATATAATTGTTTTTTAAATAAAACATATTTAAAATTGTATTTAAAAATTAATGCAAACTTCTGTGAGAGTTATCAATATAAATTTAAATATATATATATATCAATATAAATTAAATATATATATATATATATGTGTGTGCAATTCATTTCTCTAATAAATGGAATTACACAAAAATTTATCAACAACAATATAAAGTGTTTTACTTGAATGAAATATTGTGGAACACACAAAAATTTGGCAAGGGGATTGTTTCATTATATGTGGAAGAAAAGAAGTCACAACAAGCATCAGTTCTAAACACATGAATAACGTCGCTACATCAAGCTTGTCAACAAATGAAACCAAACGCATCATGTGCGAGTACAGTTAATCACTTTAAACATATTGAATCCGAACTACAACTCGATGATAAATTACTTCATGACCATTACTCCAGAAAAGGAGCAATTGATCTTGTAGGCAACATTGCACATTCGCTGTTTGGAGTATTGGACTCAGAATATGCCAAAGGAATGTCAAATATCATTTCAGAAGTGAAACAAAATAAAGTGCAATTATTGACGTTATTTAAAAATCAAACATCAGTTGTCGATTCAACGATCAACATAATAAGTAAAGATAAAATTGCAGTTCAAGAAGATATTGAGCTCATTAACAATGAAATAAAGGGACTGCTGAATTTCATAGTGGATACAAATAGAGAGGCAAATCAAGTACGGTTTAATCAAGTTCTCAATGCAGGAGCCATCCAACTAACACTGGTTGCACACAATCTACAGAAGATACAATCATGGAAAAGTGAATCCGCAACACCAACACAATTACAAAAGGAAGTCAATCAAATCAAACTTCACTTATCGCCATCATTAGAATTACCGATCACATAGCAACATGCAGTTTTTAGTATAACACTGCCCTTGATTGAACATGAACGATTTGAATTGTTTCAACTAATTCCAATCCCGAACTGGTTAA
>NC_051846.1:108574585-108683671 GCF_002237135.1 Teleopsis dalmanni | reverse complement strand
TTTAGGATTCTCATTCCAAACAGCAAGAAGCCGTTTTCTATTATTAGAGCGCAAACTTTCGAAAGACTCCATTTTACAGAATCTCTATATGGATTTTATGAAAGAATATCGGAACTTAGGTCATATGACACCAACCAACGAGAATTTTTCTGCAACCACTCACTACTTCATACCCCATCAATGTGTTCTGCGACCACAGAGCACCTCTACTAAGCTTCGGGTTGTATTCGACGCATCAAGTCGAACATCTTCGCAGAAGTCATTAAATGATCTACTAATGGTCGGTCCGATCGTGCAAGAAGATTTGTATTCAATCCTGATTCGTTTCCGCATGCATAAGTATGCAATAACTGCTGACATTGTTAAAATGTACCGTCAAATTGAAGTTGACGAGGCAGACAGAACTTTTCAACTTATACTTTGGAGAGAAAATTCGTCCGAAGAACTGAAGGTGTACAAATTAAACACTGTGACTTATGGTACGTCATCTGTACCATTCCTAGCTACTGGCTGCTTAACCCATTTGAACGATATTTATCAACTTATTTATCCCAGGGGAGCAAACTCAATACGCAATGACTTTTATGGCGATGATTTGCTTACTGGTTCGGATAAATTTGAAAATTTAGAAACAATTCGAAAAGAAGTCAGTTATATTCTCAATGAAGCAGGATGTCAATTAGCGAAATGGTTCTCAAACCACTCAGCCTATGGAAGCACCGAGCTGTTAGAAAAACCGTTCAAAGTCAATGACAGTGATATTACAAAGGCCCTTGGAATCCATTGGTTGCCAAAGAGTGATATTTTCAAATTTCATTTAGAAGAAAAATTCAATCATTTACGAGCGACAAAGAGAAATATATTGTCGGTTTCAGCTCGACTTTTCGACCCCCTCGGTTTGATTTGCCCAATTATCACTAAAGCAAAAATATTGTTGCACGAACTTTGGCTTCAAAAACTTAATTGGGATGAATCGATACCTATCCACCTTGACACGATATGTATGTGTCAAGGTGCATATATGATATGTAAATGTGATTCCAAATTCCAAATGCGAAATTCACGGTTTCGCAGACGCTTCGATAAGAGCTTATGGCTGTTGTATTTACATCAGCCATAAGCTCACGACTCTAATGGTATCCATCCAGCGTTGCACACTGTAACGACCTTTCCCCGGCCCTATCTATAGCTGAGGTATACTCAGCGAGTATACCAGGGTTCGTTATAAGAAAATTTATCTAAGTAAAATAATAGAGACACTTCTGTTTAAAGTAGCGTTTATTATTTAACAATAAAAAGAAAATATAATCAAGTTGTGGAAAGCGATGTTGAATGTTGCTAATGATGTAGAATGTTGTAATGATGTTGTAGACGGTGTAGCATGTTGTAAAATGTTGTATGGTGTTATAAATGTTGTAACGATGTTGTAAACGGTGTAGGATGTTGTGAAATGTTGTATGATGTCATAAACGTTGTCACGATGTTGTAAACGGTGTAGAATGTTGTGAAATGTCGTATGACGATTGCTTGCAGTGGTGCGCAAGTTGCTAACCTGTAACAGGAGAAATTCCAAATAGCAAAAATCTCTAGATACTCTAATATCAATATAAAGCAATACCTTTGTCAGCAAAAGCCAGACAAGGGTTCCTTCCTACTGTTACGCTCGTTGTCCACACGCCTTCTGACAGTGTTGGTGACTCGTCGCCCATTCCTCCATCAGCTATGGCCAAATGGAAAACTGGATGACTAGTTAAACTACCCAACGCCAGCATAAGCCAAGCAGCAGGTAACTCAACTGGTTAAACTACCCTACGCCAGCATAAGCCAAGCAGAAGGTAATTCAACCACCATCACTTCGCCCAAACCAGTCCATCCATTCACATGGTGATCGTCAGCAATGGCCAAACGAATCAATATGTGCCTGGACCAACTAGTCCGAGCTCCCACTATCGTCCCTAACAAAACGATTTGGCAATTTCGCTGCCCTTTTATTTGAAATTCCCTCCATTACAGGCAAAAACAAAAATTATCTTCAAGTAAACAAGGTCCCGTAAATTTGTCAAAACAAATTTCTTATTGTTGTACGCATTGTAATCAAATTCAATAAAAATAACTGCATCATATAAAAAATGCGTGCACGATATTTTCTTAAATTTGTTTATGCAGACAAACAAGTGAAATAGTTACAACAAATTTAACTAACTTTTATTAGCAGCAAAAAATTAATCAAAACATATTTTACTTTACAGGGTCATTCGTTTATACAAAATGTTTGTCTCTAATATGAAAATACAGGGTCATTTGTTTATAATAAAAATGGATGTTACTGTAGGAAAATTTTATTGAATTTAGAAACATGTTTTTTTACTAAGTGGATTTAAAACTCATATTTGACTATTCATTTAATTTGTGGCGTTAAATTTTAGAATAAAATTTGGGCCTTACAACACTGCTAAATCAAGGGTCGCTCCGCTCAGTACAAAGTCTTTACCCAGACTCGAATTATGTGCAGGTCACCTTCTGGCTAAACTATGGACTCGAGTACAACCACTCATTACTTGTGCCGTCAAGAATGCATATTTTTGGACTGACTCAGAAATTACATTATATTGGATCAAGAGTCATCCGTCTACACTCACAACATTTGTGGCAAATCGAGTTTCAGAAATTCAAAAATGATCAAACGACGTTTTGTGGAGACACGTTCCGTCAAAACAAAATCCAGCAGACATAGTTTCCAGAGGTTATACTGTCAACGAGCTTAATACCTCAATATGGTTCAAAGGTCCCCCATATTTGCTTCAAGATGCCACTAACTGGCCAAAAAATAGTCATTTTCCACTATCAATAGATGAAAAAAGTTTGGAGAAACGAAAGGTCAAGGTCGGACTTTTAGCAGTTGAAATTGAAACTAATGTCATTTCAAAACTAATCTGTAGCCAATCATCTTACCCAAGACTGCTGAGAATTTTCGCGTACATTCTACGTTTTATGACTAAGAAAAATGAGAGAGCTAACGCTCTTATTCCGACCACAAAGGAGCTTAATTGGGCATTCTTGAAAATCGTTGAATTCATTCAAAATCACGAATTCAGGGATGAGATCGAAAAAATGAAGAAGTCGCATAAATTACCAATTAGCATTCAAAAACTAACACCGTTCATTCATACAGTCCAAGCTGGTTCTCGAACATGCAATTTGCTTCGTGTAGGAGGTCGTTTACTAAACGCACCACTCTCTTATGATTCAAAATTTACCTTGCTGTTACCAAAAAATTGCATTTTGTCGAGATTTATTTACGATTTCTTCATACAACCAATTGTCATGCTGGTCCAAAAGCCTTAGAAGTGCTGCTTCGTGAAAAAATTTGGGTCATAAATTCAAGCAAGGCATGCAGTAAAACCGTAAAAGCATGCATACATTGTTTTCGATACAAACCTAAGCTGTTGTCCCAAGTAATGGGAAACTTACCTGCGATTCGGTTAAAGGCACTATGACCTTTTTGAATTAGCGGTGTCGATTTTTGTGGGCCTGTATACACTACTTTGAAAATGCGTGGTCGACCACCAGTTAAAATGTATATAGCAGTGTTTGTTTGTTTCACGTCAAAGGCTATACATCTAGAACTTGTAACAGATCTGACTACTAACTGTTTTTTTTTTGTCTTAAAAGGTTTGCCGGAAGATGAGGACTCCCAGAAAAAATCTATTGCGACAATGCTACAAATTTTATAGATGCCGATCACTATCTGAGAGAGCTGATAGAGGCGTTCCAAGAGCGCAAGGACGATCTGGCATATTATGCTGCACAAAGGGGCGTAGAATTTGTCTTCATACCACCCAGGGCACCTCATTTTCGAGGATTAATGGAAGCGACGGTAAAATCAGCAAAACACCACATACAACGAAAATATACATACACATACATAATTTTAATTTTAGTAAATTACATTGTAATAATTTGGAATTACAAAATTGTTATTTAATTAATTACAAATAAAACTTTGTGTTTGTAACTTTAAAAATATGAGTTTGAGTTGAGCGTTCGAAGCGACCGGTTGCATAATACAGAGTGCGGAATGTAAACAATTAAATTCAATAAATTAAATATTGGTAAACAACATTTAAAAACCTACTCAAAAACCTAATAATTTTCGTTTTCAAACCGCGTCCATTTAACAATCTAAAAAAATTTTTATCAAGAAATCGACCACGAAAAATATAATGCCTATTGGAAGAAGCCCTCCATCCAAATCCACCAAATTAATGAACGATACAATGTCTGGCTCAGCAGCAAAACGTACTGTCTCAGAAGTGTCACCCAACAAAGGTGACCTACAATCTGTTGGCAGTATGGATGTGTCGGAGCTTTTGCAGGACATACAAAAAACAATGGTTCAGATCAGCTGTCACCAAAAGAAGCTGTCACAAAACTGTGTAAAGAAACTCTTGGCATAAACATTGTAGTCCGTATAGCTAGAGTCATATCACAGCGGAAAAATAAACGTCAGAAGAATCGATTAGCCTGGTTTTCCAAAACATACACAGTTGATTGAAAAAGATCTGACGAAGACAGATAACGGCATAGAAAAGCTCTTCTCTTAATAAGGAAAAAAATTCTTTCAATAGATCGTTCGCATAAGGTGGTCGTTCGAAATGATAGAATACGCATTGGAAACAAGTGGTGCAAATGAAGCAAAAGCGGAATCCTGAAGTGTAACAATGTGGAGGCAACTACTACTGTCCAATCTATGTATGGAAATAAACTTGAAAACCTTAATCTTAACTTATTAAGCATCATGAATGAGCTAGATCAAAACAACCATATGGTAAAAAACTAAAGAACGAATATAGCACATTAACAACAACTACAGATGACGCTCCATCAACATCACGAAATACAGCATCTACATACAATCTTTTTGAGCTTCAAATAACATTTTGGAATATACCTTTCAATACTGCCCTCAGTCCTTGGTGCAACTATGATGCGCAGACAGCCCAACCAACAAGGGAAAAGTCCACTGGTAGAGCTAGTGGTGGCATGTATCTCTTGTTAAAAAAAATTTAGCAAAAACCATCGAAATAAGCAAAACAAATTTGTGGATTTTTAGCTTTTATTGTATTAATACTTTTATTTTATTTTAGGCTCATTGTACATTAAACCATATTATGATATAATCTTAAAACTTGAATTCCCTATCGGTACTAGCAATATAAATTGTACAAATGTAACTTCTTGAAAGCAAACCAGATTAAAATAGGATATAAATAAGTCTGATATTTTTACAATACACATGAACCGCTGTCTTGAATCATTGAACATGAATCATCACTTCTCTTCTTTATCCAATGACCAACAAAATGATCTAATTACAACCTCTATACAAAAATCCACTCAAGCATCAGAAATGGTTATTGCTAAGTCCTTTATGCCTCCTTATTATACTTCTAAGTCATGCTTTGACTCAAAGCTACGGGCCTCAAAGAAAAATCTAAATCATGCCCTAAAAAGTGCAAGCGACAAAGTTTTTCATCTGAAACTAAAACGGTATTGTAATGATCAATTTTTATGGTTTTTGTCAAAACAAAATTGTTCTTACAGTTTTTTTTTTCATATATATATTTTTTTTTATATTCACCTTTATTCTGATAAATAAATAAAAAAAAATATATATTAAACACTGGCAACAAACATATGTATAAAAGAAATCAAACAACAAAAAAAAAATAACAATGAGATAAATAACATGTTGACTGGTGTTTACATTTTCGTTTTCGCCAAAGTTGAGAGTGCAGCTTAAAATCGCAAGGTGAGAAAAAAAAGGGGAAAGTTGAGTTCGATGGCCGGAGGAGAAAAAAAACGGAGTCGAAATAAAAAAACTGTTTGGTTGCTTTGGAAGTCGCGTGGTTTTTTTGTTTTGCGGCAGTACGGTTGATACTCCGCGGCGGATGGTTAGTGAAAAGATAAAGTGAACAAAACAAAAAACGGCGGATTCTGAGTACAAATTGAAAGTGAGCTATAAACGGCGGATTCATAATAAAAATATAAAGTGAACTACAAACGGCGGATTCTTAGTGAACTACAAACGTAATAAACAAAAACATTTAAATGAAGGAATAAAATCAAGTGTATAGTTGGTGACTTCAAGCCCTGTATTGTGTTAATTTTTTTTTACACTGAGGAAGGGGTATTTTGAGCTGCATTTGGTAGATTCATTTCACCGATAAGAAACTGGTGGGCTTACAAAGGAAGCCAACCACATTTTAAAACGGTCAATTATTTTCGGGTGTTGTTGGCGATCAGCGGCAGATGTATGTAGCAGCAGCAAAGAATTCCACAGCATGTGTTTATATTATGCATATATATTATATCAATTGTCATTTTTTTTAAAATATAATTTTTTTGTTTATATAAGTAATTGAATTTTGTATGTATAAATACCTATATAAAGTATATTACAGGCATTATATTTATGTTATTACTTAGGTCGTGTGCAAGTTAGGCTAAGTTGCGTTCTAAATGAGGGAAATTCTAAGTTGTGCCGATAATGTAGTGATGTGTCGATACGTGTTGATAAATGGCAAAATGTGTGCAGTGCAAAAAATCCCAAAAAATCTCCCATTTGGTTTAGCATCAACTTAGCCTAACTCGCACACGTCCTTGGTATTGAATTAGGTTTTTTTTTGAATTATATCTAGTGTGTAATAATGAAGCATATACTATATAAACTGTATTATTTATTTTATTAATTTTTTCTTTTTTTGGAATCTCCTGAATTGTTATTCTTAGTTTAAATAGATACATTTTATTTTTGTACTGAACCCTGGTATACGCTGAGTATACCTCGGACGTCAAAAGGACCGGAAAGGTCGTTACAGTCTACATGGATTTAAAAGCTAATTACAAAAAAATGCTGTCTGGAAAAAGAACGGAACATGAAATTAAGATCAAAAACAAGTTCTTTAACGTAAAAAGTTTGAAAGACTTTTGGAATCTTATTAATCGTACAATCGAAAATCTTTTGTCAACAACCCCATACCAAATTCTGTTTGGCAAAGCTTCTACAAGCAAATTTATCCACCTCGTCCTACCATTGAATTTATACTGTCTCAAATCTTTATCGAAGCGCTGGATTCGGAAATAACAATAATTGAAATAAAAACAGCAATAAATAAAATCAAAATCAATAAGACTTCAGGCGAAGATGCGATTACGGCAGAGTTTTTTAAGAATTTATCTAGTCAATGGATTTATATCCCATAGTCTGTATTCAATAATATTCTCTTAACTGGAAGCACACCAGCTTTTTGGTCACGGCCCGTACTTATTATGTTACACAAAAAAGGTGATATAAACTCACCCGAGGCATATTGCATAGAGGCATTGCTATGCAATATTATCTTAAAAATTTTTACCAATATTCTGCATGATAGCCTCTTGCCATGGGCGGGACAACACAATAAAATTCCTGAATCGCAAAATGGGTTTAGAAAAAAAAAATCATATACTGATAAAATTTTTACTCTTCAAACAGCAATTCAAATACATCTACGTCTAAAAAGCAACTCTGCTTACAGACTTTTTATTGATTTCAAACAGGCATTTGATTCTATTGTTTTTGCTCTGGCAAAAACTTCATTCGCAAGGTATAAGTTCGCGCTTAATTGAAATTCTACAGTCTATTTACAACAAGGCTTTCTTCGTGATCAAACTTCAACAAAAAGACTCCGATCCTATCTCTGTTACCGAAGGCGTTTTCCAAGGGAAATTCTCTGCCCACTCCTTTTCATATTGTTTATTGCTGATCTTGAGAAAGAATTAAGGAATGCAAATATTGAAGGGATTAATATTAATGGTTTACATGATATTTTGATACTGCCTTTTGCAGATGATTATTTTACGAAAAAATCTATTAGCACTTGAAAGCTACTGCGAAAAAAACAAACTTGTTGTAAACACGAAAAAAACCCAAATTGTCCACTTTAGAAGAGGGGGAAGGCCAATAGCAGAAAATTTCTTTTACAAATGTCAAGAAATGTCTGTCGTGAAGTACTACACTTACTTAGGAGTAAATTTCTCAAGCTCCACATTAGGCAAATGTGCAGCAGAAACTGCCATAAGAAAAGGGAAAATGGCGCTCGGTACGGCAGTACAAACTATTAGTAAATTTAAATCAGATTCTTGGGAAGGTCGGGCTAAATTTTTCGACTGCATTGTATCTGTAACACTTTTATATGCATCAGAAGTGTGGGGTCAACGTTACTGTGATTCACAAACAGAATTTGCGTTGGGGTTGTTGACAAAAGGTTTTCGATTGTACGACTTAATAAGATTCCAAAAGTCTTTCGAACTTTTTACGCTAAAGAACTTATTTTTGACTTTAATTTCATATTCCGTTCTTTTTTCAGACAGCATTTTTTTGTAATTAGCTTTTAAATCCATGTAGACTGTAACGACCTTTCCGGTCCTTTTCACGTCCGAGGTATACTCAGCGTATACCAGGGTTCAGTACAAAAATAAAATGTATCTATTTAAACTAAGAATAACAATTCAGGAGATTCCAAAAAAAGAAAAAATTAATAAAATAAATAATACAGTTTATATAGTATATGCTTCATTATTACACACTAGATATAATTCAAAAAAAAACCTAATTCAATACCAAGGACGTGTGCGAGTTAGGCTAAGTTGATGCTAAACCAAATGGGAGATTTTTTGGGATTTTTTGCACTGCACACATTTTGCCATTTATCAACACGTATCGACACATCACTACATTATCGGCACAACTTAGAATTTCCCTCATTTAGAACGCAACTTAGCCTAATTTGCACACGACCTAAGTAATAACATAAATATAATGCCTGTAATATACTTTATATAGGTATTTATACATACAAAATTCAATTACTTATATAAACAAAAAAATTATATTTAAAAAAAAATGACAATTGATATAATATATATGCATAATATAAACACATGCTGTGGAATTCTTTGCTGCTGCTACATACATCTGCCGCTGATCGCCAACAACACCCGAAAATAATTGACCGTTTTAAAATGTGGTTGGCTTCCTTTGTAAGCCCACCAGTTTCTTATCGATGAAATGAATCTACCAAATGCAGCTCAAAATACCCCTTCCTCAGTGTAAAAAAAAATTAACACAATACAGGGCTTGAAGTCACCAACTATACACTTGATTTTATTCCTTCATTTAAATGTTTTTGTTTATTACGTTTGTAGTTCACTAAGAATCCGCCGTTTGTAGTTCACTTTATATTTTTATTATGAATCCGCCGTTTATAGCTCACTTTCAATTTGTACTCAGAATCCGCCGTTTTTTGTTTTGTTCACTTTATCTTTTCACTAACCATCCGCCGCGGAGTATCAACCGCCGTTTTTTGTTTTGTTCACTTTATCTTTTCACTAACCATCCGCCGCGGAGTATCAACCGTACTGCCGCAAAACAAAAAAACCACGCGACTCCAAAGCAACCAAACAGTTTTTTTATTTCGACTCCGTTTTTTTTCTCCTCCGGTCATCGAACTCAACTTTCCCCTTTTTTTTCTCACCTTGCGATTTTAAGCTGCACTCTCAACTTTGGCGAAAACGAAAATGTAAACACCAGTCAACATGTTATTTATCTCATTGTTATTTTTTTTTTGTTGTTTGATTTCTTTTATACATATGTTTGTTGCCAGTGTTTAATTTATATTTTTTTTTATTTATTTATCAGAATAAAGGTGAATATAAAAAAAAATATATATATGAAAAAAAAAACTGTAAGAACAATTTTGTTTTGACAAAAACCATAAAAATTGATCATTACAATACCGTTTTAGTTTCAGATGAAAAACTTTGTCGCTTGCACTTTTTAGGGCATGATTTAGATTTTTCTTTGAGGCCCGTAGCTTTGAGTCAAAGCATGACTTAGAAGTATAATAAGGAGGCATAAAGGACTTAGCAATAACCATTTCTGATGCTTGAGTGGATTTTTGTATAGAGGTTGTAATTAGATCATTTTGTTGGTCATTGGATAAAGAAGAGAAGTGATGATTCATGTTCAATGATTCAAGACAGCGGTTCATGTGTATTGTAAAAATATCAGACTTATTTATATCCTATTTTAATCTGGTTTGCTTTCAAGAAGTTACATTTGTACAATTTATATTGCTAGTACCGATAGGGAATTCAAGTTTTAAGATTATATCATAATATGGTTTAATGTACAATGAGCCTAAAATAAAATAAAAGTATTAATACAATAAAAGCTAAAAATCCACAAATTTGTTTTGCTTATTTCGATGGTTTTTGCTAAATTTTTTTTAACAAGAGATACATGCCACCACTAGCTCTACCAGTGGACTTTTCCCTTGTTGGTTGGGCTGTCTGCGCATCATAGTTGCACCAAGGACTGAGGGCAGTATTGAAAGGTATATTCCAAAATGTTATTTGAAGCTCAAAAAGATTGTATGTAGATGCTGTATTTCGTGATGTTGATGGAGCGTCATCTGTAGTTGTTGTTAATGTGCTATATTCGTTCTTTAGTTTTTTACCATATGGTTGTTTTGATCTAGCTCATTCATGATGCTTAATAAGTTAAGATTAAGGTTTTCAAGTTTATTTCCATACATAGATTGGACAGTAGTAGTTGCCTCCACATTGTTACACTTCAGGATTCCGCTTTTGCTTCATTTGCACCACTTGTTTCCAATGCGTATTCTATCATTTCGAACGACCACCTTATGCGAACGATCTATTGAAAGAATTTTTTTCCTTATTAAGAGAAGAGCTTTTCTATGCCGTTATCTGTCTTCGTCAGATCTTTTTCAATCAACTGTGTATGTTTTGGAAAACCAGGCTAATCGATTCTTCTGACGTTTATTTTTCCGCTGTGATATGACTCTAGCTATACGGACTACAATGTTTATGCCAAGAGTTTCTTTACACAGTTTTGTGACAGCTTCTTTTGGTGACAGCTGATCTGAACCATTGTTTTTTGTATGTCCTGCAAAAGCTCCGACACATCCATACTGCCAACAGATTGTAGGTCACCTTTGTTGGGTGACACTTCTGAGACAGTACGTTTTGCTGCTGAGCCAGACATTGTATCGTTCATTAATTTGGTGGATTTGGATGGAGGGCTTCTTCCAATAGGCATTATATTTTTCGTGGTCGATTTCTTGATAAAAATTTTTTTAGATTGTTAAATGGACGCGGTTTGAAAACGAAAATTATTAGGTTTTTGAGTAGGTTTTTAAATGTTGTTTACCAATATTTAATTTATTGAATTTAATTGTTTACATTCCGCACTCTGTATTATGCAACCGGTCGCTTCGAACGCTCAACTCAAACTCATATTTTTAAAGTTACAAACACAAAGTTTTATTTGTAATTAATTAAATAACAATTTTGTAATTCCAAATTATTACAATGTAATTTACTAAAATTAAAATTATGTATGTGTATGTATATTTTCGTTGTATGTGGTGTTTTGCTGATTTTACCGTCGCTTCCATTAATCCTCGAAAATGAGGTGCCCTGGGTGGTATGAAGACAAATTCTACGCCCCTTTGTGCAGCATAATATGCCAGATCGTCCTTGCGCTCTTGGAACGCCTCTATCAGCTCTCTCAGATAGTGATCGGCATCTATAAAATTTGTAGCATTGTCGCAATAGATTTTTTCTGGGAGTCCTCATCTTCCGGCAAACCTTTTAAGACAAAAAAAAAACAGTTAGTAGTCAGATCTGTTACAAGTTCTAGATGTATAGCCTTTGACGTGAAACAAACAAACACTGCTATATACATTTTAACTGGTGGTCGACCACGCATTTTCAAAGTAGTGTATACAGGCCCACAAAAATCGACACCGCTAATTCAAAAAGGTCATAGTGCCTTTAACCGAATCGCAGGTAAGTTTCCCATTACTTGGGACAACAGCTTAGGTTTGTATCGAAAACAATGTATGCATGCTTTTACGGTTTTACTGCATGCCTTGCTTGAATTTATGACCCAAATTTTTTCACGAAGCAGCACTTCTAAGGCTTTTGGACCAGCATGACAATTGGTTGTATGAAGAAATCGTAAATAAATCTCGACAAAATGCAATTTTTTGGTAACAGCAAGGTAAATTTTGAATCATAAGAGAGTGGTGCGTTTAGTAAACGACCTCCTACACGAAGCAAATTGCATGTTCGAGAACCAGCTTGGACTGTATGAATGAACGGTGTTAGTTTTTGAATGCTAATTGGTAATTTATGCGACTTCTTCATTTTTTCGATCTCATCCCTGAATTCGTGATTTTGAATGAATTCAACGATTTTCAAGAATGCCCAATTAAGCTCCTTTGTGGTCGGAATAAGAGCGTTAGCTCTCTCATTTTTCTTAGTCATAAAACGTAGAATGTACGCGAAAATTCTCAGCAGTCTTGGGTAAGATGATTGGCTACAGATTAGTTTTGAAATGACATTAGTTTCAATTTCAACTGCTAAAAGTCCGACCTTGACCTTTCGTTTCTCCAAACTTTTTTCATCTATTGATAGTGGAAAATGACTATTTTTTGGCCAGTTAGTGGCATCTTGAAGCAAATATGGGGGACCTTTGAACCATATTGAGGTATTAAGCTCGTTGACAGTATAACCTCTGGAAACTATGTCTGCTGGATTTTGTTTTGACGGAACGTGTCTCCACAAAACGTCGTTTGATCATTTTTGAATTTCTGAAACTCGATTTGCCACAAATGTTGTGAGTGTAGACGGATGACTCTTGATCCAATATAATGTAATTTCTGAGTCAGTCCAAAAATATGCATTCTTGACGGCACAAGTAATGAGTGGTTGTACTCGAGTCCATAGTTTAGCCAGAAGGTGACCTGCACATAATTCGAGTCTGGGTAAAGACTTTGTACTGAGCGGAGCGACCCTTGATTTAGCAGTGTTGTAAGGCCCAAATTTTATTCTAAAATTTAACGCCACAAATTAAATGAATAGTCAAATATGAGTTTTAAATCCACTTAGTAAAAAAACATGTTTCTAAATTCAATAAAATTTTCCTACAGTAACATCCATTTTTATTATAAACAAATGACCCTGTATTTTCATATTAGAGACAAACATTTTGTATAAACGAATGACCCTGTAAAGTAAAATATGTTTTGATTAATTTTTTGCTGCTAATAAAAGTTAGTTAAATTTGTTGTAACTATTTCACTTGTTTGTCTGCATAAACAAATTTAAGAAAATATCGTGCACGCATTTTTTATATGATGCAGTTATTTTTATTGAATTTGATTACAATGCGTACAACAATAAGAAATTTGTTTTGACAAATTTACGGGACCTTGTTTACTTGAAGATAATTTTTGTTTTTGCCTGTAATGGAGGGAATTTCAAATAAAAGGGCAGCGAAATTGCCAAATCGTTTTGTTAGGGACGATAGTGGGAGCTCGGACTAGTTGGTCCAGGCACATATTGATTCGTTTGGCCATTGCTGACGATCACCATGTGAATGGATGGACTGGTTTGGGCGAAGTGATGGTGGTTGAATTACCTTCTGCTTGGCTTATGCTGGCGTAGGGTAGTTTAACCAGTTGAGTTACCTGCTGCTTGGCTTATGCTGGCGTTGGGTAGTTTAACTAGTCATCCAGTTTTCCATTTGGCCATAGCTGATGGAGGAATGGGCGACGAGTCACCAACACTGTCAGAAGGCGTGTGGACAACGAGCGTAACAGTAGGAAGGAACCCTTGTCTGGCTTTTGCTGACAAAGGTATTGCTTTATATTGATATTAGAGTATCTAGAGATTTTTGCTATTTGGAATTTCTCCTGTTACAGGTTAGCAACTTGCGCACCACTGCAAGCAATCGTCATACGACATTTCACAACATTCTACACCGTTTACAACATCGTGACAACGTTTATGACATCATACAACATTTCACAACATCCTACACCGTTTACAACATCGTTACAACATTTATAACACCATACAACATTTTACAACATGCTACACCGTCTACAACATCATTACAACATTCTACATCATTAGCAACATTCAACATCGCTTTCCACAACTTGATTATATTTTCTTTTTATTGTTAAATAATAAACGCTACTTTAAACAGAAGTGTCTCTATTATTTTACTTAGATAAATTTTCTTATAACGAACCCTGGTATACTCGCTGAGTATACCTCAGCTATAGATAGGGCCGGGGAAAGGTCGTTACAGTGTGCAACGCTGGATGGATACCATTAGAGTCGTGAGCTTATGGCTGATGTAAATACAACAGCCATAAGCTCTTATCGAAGCGTCTGCGAAACCGTGAATTTCGCATTTGGAATTTGGAATCACATTTACATATCATATATGCACCTTGACACATACATATCGTGTCAAGGTGGATAGGTATCGATTCATCCCAATTAAGTTTTTGAAGCCAAAGTTCGTGCAACAATATTTTTGCTTTAGTGATAATTGGGCAAATCAAACCGAGGGGGTCGAAAAGTCGAGCTGAAACCGACAATATATTTCTCTTTGTCGCTCGTAAATGATTGAATTTTTCTTCTAAATGAAATTTGAAAATATCACTCTTTGGCAACCAATGGATTCCAAGGGCCTTTGTAATATCACTGTCATTGACTTTGAACGGTTTTTCTAACAGCTCGGTGCTTCCATAGGCTGAGTGGTTTGAGAACCATTTCGCTAATTGACATCCTGCTTCATTGAGAATATAACTGACTTCTTTTCGAATTGTTTCTAAATTTTCAAATTTATCCGAACCAGTAAGCAAATCATCGCCATAAAAGTCATTGCGTATTGAGTTTGCTCCCCTGGGATAAATAAGTTGATAAATATCGTTCAAATGGGTTAAGCAGCCAGTAGCTAGGAATGGTACAGATGACGTACCATAAGTCACAGTGTTTAATTTGTACACCTTCAGTTCTTCGGACGAATTTTCTCTCCAAAGTATAAGTTGAAAAGTTCTGTCTGCCTCGTCAACTTCAATTTGACGGTACATTTTAACAATGTCAGCAGTTATTGCATACTTATGCATGCGGAAACGAATCAGGATTGAATACAAATCTTCTTGCACGATCGGACCGACCATTAGTAGATCATTTAATGACTTCTGCGAAGATGTTCGACTTGATGCGTCGAATACAACCCGAAGCTTAGTAGAGGTGCTCTGTGGTCGCAGAACACATTGATGGGGTATGAAGTAGTGAGTGGTTGCAGAAAAATTCTCGTTGGTTGGTGTCATATGACCTAAGTTCCGATATTCTTTCATAAAATCCATATAGAGATTCTGTAAAATGGAGTCTTTCGAAAGTTTGCGCTCTAATAATAGAAAACGGCTTCTTGCTGTTTGGAATGAGAATCCTAAAAAACTTGAATCAGATTTAAAGGGGAGTTTCACCTTAAACCTACCAGACAGTGTACGTTGAACTATGCTGACAAATTTTGTCTCGCAAAGTTGTTGTTCCGCAGTATATTTCTTAACCTTAATCTCCTTAGGAATTTCTTGTAATTCCCAGAATTTTTGTACAAGAGAGTTTAAGGAACAGTCATCTGTCAACTTTTCTTTATCTAAGCTTATTAGATTGCAAATTTTAGCATTGGGACTTTCGGTATGTTTGAATCTTCCAGATACAATCCATCCGGGTAATGTTTTCTGGAGCGTTGGAAAATAAGTATCTTGTTTTATTTGTCCAACCGACAACAGTTCGAAAAAGCTTTCGGCATCAAGTAGAAGATCTATCTTTTGCGGTTTGTGAAAGTGTGGATCAGCAAGTGAAAGATTGGAAGGAACATTCCAATTACTCATTGACACAAATTTGTCGGGTTGGTAAGTGGAGATTGAAGGCATTATCCAAAAATCAGTAGAAAACTCATAAGAGTTAATACGTGATCTCACAGTGGCATGTAATTTTTGCCGTACTGTGGAGTTTGTTTCACCAATGCCAATTAGATTTAGAGTTTTCGCTTCTTTTTTTATTTGCAGTCATTGTGCAAGTTCCTCGGTTATAAAGTTGACTTGAGAACCGGAATCAAACAATGCTCTGGCCAGCTGATAATCTCCAGATTTTCCTTGAATGGTTATGACTGCAGTGGCCAGAATAATTTGATCGCCATTCGATGAGCTATGATTCACAGAGGCACGAGAAATAATGGGTTGTTCTGGATTATAAGATAAACCTGTTTGAGAAGTGTTTGTAGAGTATTGGTGTAAAAGAGTATGGTGCGACCGATTACATACTCTGCAGCGTGATGCCTTGCATCTAGATACCGTGTGCCCTTTCTTGAGACAATTTATGCATGCCAGAGCATGAATTTATTACATGTTACTTCGCATTACAGAACAAACATCTACTTTCCTCTTGCGAACTATTTTTTTTGCACATAAATGAAGATTTTGCATTCTTACTTTGCCAGTTGTCCTGTTTTGGCCTGTTCGATCGAGATCTTGACGTGGAAGCTTCGTCAGCAGAAATGTGTTGATATCGCTTATTTAACGCAGTCTCGCAATCAGACCAGAGTGGCAGCTTGTTGTAATCTAATTGCTCCTCCCATTTGGATTTCGTAGCGGCATCGACTCTTGACATGACTAAATGAATAAGAATTGCATTTGAAATGTTCTTATCACCTCCTATTGACGATAGGGACTCATATATGGCAGAAATACTATCTATGATATTGCTTAATGCAGAAGCAGATGGCTTATTCATTTCTGGAAGTTCAAAAAGCTGCGAGATACTATCGAAAAAGATTAAACAAGTGTTATCGTAAACTCTTTTTAAACTAGCTAATGCCTTTAAGTAATTTGTTTCAGTGAGTTGAAATGCCTTAACTGTACCAAGAGCTTCGTCAGACAAACACGAAATGAGATGATTGAATTTTTCAATATCAGTTAGCGACTGATCATTGTGCACTAAGCTTTCAAAAAGGCTTATGAAGTTTTTGTATTCAGAATGTTTCCCACTAAATTTAGGTAAACGCATACTTGGCAGCCTGGAACGATGATTGCTGCATTCATGCGAAGTATCAGGGATACTAGACTTGCGGTTTTTACCTAACGCCTGTAAGAACAATGATTTTGAAGCAACACAGATTTCTTCTAGATCTGGTCGAAATACATCAGACTCGTTGATACATTCTATTTTTTGCTGGCAAGTCATAGCCTGTTTAATATATGAATTGGGAATGTCCAACCTACATTCCAGTTCTACAGGGTTTAAATCAAAAGTTTTCTCCAATATTACTTTTTTAATACGCAGGATGCTGGCCACTACAGTTTCTCGCTGCTGGATTAGTTTATCCCAATCTTCATTTTTTTGTGGGGATGATGGTCGCTTTTTAGTTGACATAGTGAACACAATTTACTAGAATTTTGAAAAGAAAAGGCAATGCAGCGCAAAGAACGATAATAATATTTGAGTATTGTTGAGCGATGGTTGTAAGTAAATTCCAACAAAAGTGAACGCGAGAAATTAACGAAACGAAAGAAGCACTCACTTTGTTTATAACGATAATAAGGAAAAAAACGATAAGTAGTCAAATATTGTTATTATGGGTCAATTTCAGCAAAATGGATACAAGTAACTAGCGAAAACGAAAACGAAAAATGCATTCACTTTGTATATAATTTGCCCCTGCAAATTACTCAATTATTTGTATTAAACAATTGGATTTACCGAACATATATGTTTAATGAAGCTCAACCTAAGCTAGGTAAATTTGTTTCTCGTTTTGTAAATTATTTATTGTAGATACGAATAAATATAAACATATGTATTTTAAAAGTGCAAATAATTACCATTGCAAAAGTTATTTGAAATACTTTCTTTGACTATTTTGTTTAGTCAGAGCATGACCTGGTACAACAATTTCATTACTTGCACTTTCTTACCTGACAAAGGACAGTGGTGTTACAGTTGCACTCCATCTAGAAAGAGAAAGAAACAGCAGCAGTGGTGAATAGCAGCAGCAATGAAGAGCAGTATCATTCCGCAGTGACAGCGAACAGCAGCAGCGATATGCAGTAGTAGTCTGCAGTAGCAGCAATGAGGAATTAATGGCAGTAAACTGCAGTGGCAACGGCCAACAGCAGCAATGAGAATTAAGCAGGAAACTGCCGTAGCAGCGGCCAACAGTAGCAATGAAGAATTAATCAAGGAAAAACCAATAGCAGCAGCCTGCACGTGTTTTCATCAGAATATATGAAATTGGCTGCTTCTTTGTCAATTTGTTGATTCTTTATTTCTTTATTTTATTAGCGGTTTTTTCCCTGATGCTGATACTTGACACCACACCGACATTCTCCGCAACCGAACCAAAATCACGATGCTGCCAGTTGCAGCTCCACAGAACAATGTTCATCAAATTTCTAATTATTTTATTATTCGATTTCAAGTCCCTGCTCGGGCGCCACTGAAAAATATAAAAATAAAATATTTATTTTATAAGTTATTCAATTTTATTTTCTTTTTATTCACTATTAATTATGTAATCTTTAGAGCTTTTAAACTTATTCTGAAATTAATACATATTGAAAAATAATTCAATTATTTGATTTAGTTATTAACTTAAACACGCGTGCTGCTCATTTGAGACTTGAAATGCAAGAGAAAGCCACCGACAAGCCAGTTCCGTAGCGAAGCTAAAGAACTGTAAAAATTAATGTTGTTTTTATATTTGAGAGTACCGTATATGTGCAAGGTTGACGAAAATCAACATTGGGTTGCATATTGACAATAAAAAATGAGCAGCACGCGCGTTATTTTAGCTACTTTAAAGGAAAGTATAGTAAATAAAAGTAAAAAATATAAAACATTCAACAAATATTATAAGAATTTTAATTATAATTTCGTTATTGTTTATTGAGAGTTGATATAATTATTTATTGTACCACCAATTTTATTATGTAATGAAAAATAAAGATTAAAAACAAAATGATCTATTTTCTTTTGTTTATATTGATAATGTTCCACTTCTTATTTATTTTCCATTTTTTAGATGCTTAGTGATTTAGTTTTGTTACTTGGATTATCTTGCTTTGTTGTGATATTAGGCCTTTTCGGTTGCTCGCAAGTGCGGCATAAAATGCATGTTGGCCTATGTTGGCCACGCGAGTCAATGGCATCACTGTTGCAATCTGTCAAATGTTTTGTTTTGACAAACAGCAAATCTTGTATATGTGCATATAAATCAAATATATTTTTATAAAAATATTATAAAATTAAAATGAACACGGAATTAAAAGGAATGGTAAGAATATTGGAAATTTAAAAATAAAACACTAAGATAAGTAAATTTTTGTAGGTACTGTCGATGTTGGGAGAAGAAAGCAACGTTTTGCAGCGACTGAGGGATGCAAGTTGTTTCACGGATTTTTTAAATGTTATGAATGCACTCTAGAAAACACTTCGTTTCCTTTGTGGTCCATAGTTTGCGTATATTTCTATAAAAAATTTTTTTAGAAAAACTTCAAAAATTATGTTTATTTAATTAATTTTACGTATGTAAACTACAAATTAAATGAAATAAAATAAATGTTACTTGTTAATAACTAACATAATAAAAAATTCAATGTGTTTAATAATTACGATTTCTCCATTCTTATTATTTCTTAATTACTTTTCAAGATTTTTCAAATTTTTGAATTCTGTTTGAATTTTTATTTCCTCAATTTTTGACATTTGATTGCACTATTCGTTGGAATTTTCAATGAAGGTTCACAATAGTTCGCTTATTGCGTTGGTAACATTTTTTTTTTACTGGCCGATGTGGTTGGCCAGCATAACTATGCTGGCCGAGGTAGAGAAAATAGTGTTGTTGTTTTGCGTATATTGCGGCCAGTATAGGCCTGCATAGGCCAGCAACTTGCTGTTTTTTGCCGTACTTGCGAGCTACCGAAAAGGCCTATTTTTAACTTTATTGCTGTAATTTCTTTATTCGCTCATCTCTTTGATCTCATCATCGTTCATCTCATTATAATTGTTATAATTTTATTTGTTATAATTTTAAAAAATTAAACCACTTTGTTGTTTTCACCACTGTTAGAATATTCTCCGCTATTCAAAACTTGTTTGTCAAAATTTGTGCGCACACTTTTGCTTTATACAATAGTAATGGAATTCATATTATAAAATGTAAAATTCACTAAAATCACATTTGTAAAATTTGTTAAAAAAATTTTTTAACACTTAAATAATTAATAAAATTTATGAAAGTTTAATAAATTTGCTTTTCTAAACAATCACCAATTTTTACATTCCGCACTCTGTATTATGCAACCGGTCGCTTCGAAAGCTCAACTCAAACTTTATTATGTAGAAACGAGTGGATAAAGCGCTTAGGAGTTAGAGGGACAAACAAAAATATTTTCGCTTGTAGTAATTATTTTTCGGTGAATATGATGTGTACAAGGAATTTTACAAAAAGCGCTATTCCTGATCAAAATTTAGCTTTAAGTTATCTTAATTCTTTAAGCAATCAGGATGACAATGAAGGTGGCGTAGTTAATAAATCTATAAGTCCCAAACTGTCTACATCAGCTAGGCCATTAGTGAATAGTAATACTATGTCTGTTTCTGAAAAAATCCCCAGAAAAAGAATATTAAAAGAAGATTTTACAGCTGTAGTTAAAAAATTAAAAACTGTAGAAAAAGTTGTTGAGGAAAAAGATATTATAATCCAATTAAAAGATGAGCAAATTCGTTATGTAAAGTTAATGAAAGACTAGCACAGCTAGAACTAGAAAATATAGAATTACAAAAAAAACTTTCTGAATGTATGTCATTAAGTAGTGTAGCAGAAAGGTCTGAAAGTGATTTTTTAAATCAACTTTGTGACAAACTTCCACAAAGTTTACGGGTATCCCTTAGAAATAGCTTAGAGAACTGCAGTCGCAATTGAAAACTATCGTCTTAGGAGTTTATTTTTCTTTACTTAGGAGTTTATTTTATTAGTTATATTAGAAGATTAGATGAAGAATTTTGTACTTATTTTGAAAAAAATTACTCTAAGGTAGGTACAGCTCAATTTTTATATAAAAAATTGGCTAACATACGCCCATATACTTGCTGCCAAAATTGCAAACCAGACAGTTTATTAATTCTTTTCATAAGAATGCGAATGCATTTTATTTTAAAATTTTTTAATAGGGACCTAAGTACCCCTGATTTCAGGCAGAAGCTTCTAAGGGTGAGTCATATGTGAGTTTCTGACAAGCATTTTCTATGTACTCTTTTCAAATGTGCACAAATTTAAATATATGAAAAAATATATTTAAATATAGAAAAAAGATATAAAAGATATAGAAATTTTTTTAATAGTTTTTTATATTCAAATATATAAGGAAATATATCTATAAATGCGATAGCCTTTCGATTTAATTAACTACATAAACCTTCACTTGTGTTTTCTGAATAAAACTTCACATAATTTCATGTTATATTATAAGAATATTTTTCAAAATGAACTACTATATCACAATTTTATTTTTTTATTAAGTAAAATGCTATAAATTTGTTTTTAATTTTGTTTTTAAATTTTAATTTTTTACATGTAAAGATATTGTATAATATTTATAATTAGCCAGTACTGTTCAAGAATGAGCATTGTTTTAATTTTATACATATATACCATAATGTTAATTATATAATCTTATTATTTTATATTATCTCTTAAAATTATATTTTATTTAATTCGATCTTTTATATTTAATGATTCTGCATTAAAGAGTTCTGGCAGAATGTTCAATAATGAACATGCTTTATCTATTATTTGAATAAAGAGAAATAGAATCATAAAATACTTTTCCAGAATAACAAAAGTAAAAATTAGCAACTCAACAACTGTAATCATATTGATAATTGAACCTAAGTAAATAATAGGTTCACCACATTGCTTACATGAAACTTAAATTGTAAGTTTCTAAAGATATATACAGATAGATTTAATTTTCAGTTTATTCCAAACAAATAACCTCTAATCGTTGTATACTTACGGATAAACATATAATACCAAAATAGCATATGAGCATGTGCAGCACTAAAATCTTTTTTTATCACTAATGTAAATTGTAAAAACCAGAAAATACAGTCCACTAAAAACAAATGCAATATTGTTAATGATAACATTAAACACATGCTGAGTAAGATTATTTCACCCTTAAATTCTAAGATAATTTTAAGACAAAAATTGTGTGTGTATATAAACCGTAGTATTTTAAGAAATAAATCAGTATCAAACGAATACTCAAGCCTTTCATTTCACAAGTACAATTATCTAGTCCCAGATTTTAATATCATATTGAACATATTTTTAGTATATTATTCAAAAAAGACAATTTATTTTATATAAATATTATTCATCATGTACGCAAATAATAGATGGTATATTGTTTTAAACAAATGTCTTTAATAAATATGTATGTTCATTAAATTATTGTTATTATTAGTATTATTATTTTAATTTTTAAAAATAATAAATTATGTGTACAACTTGTACTTCTTTTAATTAAACCCAGCTAATATTCTTAAATACTTTAATATTTATTAATAAATATATTTTATAAATATGATGGTAAATTAAAAATTTTTCAATATTTATAAAATACTTTTTTATTAAATTGCATATAAAAATATTCCTACTTAAAAAATTCATATAAATCTAATCCTACAGTAATGTATAACATACATTTGAAGCGAATGCGCGTACATCCTCACCTATCAATAAATTTTTCAGCTCTAAATTTGAAAAATTTGCCTATGCAGAGAAATATAATTTATCATTCACCACTTGAGTGTTGCCGTATAAAAAAGTAAATTGGTAGTAGCTTCGGTCTTTATTATTAATTACACATCATAACAGCATTTAAAATTATATTCGAAATAATGTTTTATACGCTCAAAAAATATTTAAGAAAATATAAATCATTAAATAAAATATATTCAAAATTTATAAGTATATTGTATTTATTTATCATATATTTATGTTGGTACAATATATATTTTGTTTATGTGATGTGATATTATTAACCATATAAGGTACGCACAAGTTTTTTGTATTATTTAAAGAAAAACATATGATAAGCAAGTTTAAACTTTGGTTTAATTTAAATTTGGTTTTTGCGTTAACTACAAAACGTTAATAGACTTTCTTTTTACATAACATTACTTTACTTTATTTAACTAAAACAATATATTTATTCACGACGCTACCCATCGAACTTCCGTTATTCTACTTCACTCGATTGTGTCATTCGCTGTCAAACATAGGTTAGGTGACCACATGTTGTTAAAAATTTTAAGGTGCCCAGTTGTGCGTTTCGGATGTAGGTTAACAGTCGGCCCTTCCTGACGTCAAGCGTCCTCGCGCTCGGAATCAGTTTCTTCTTCGTACGGCAATTGACACCATGGCTTTAGAAGATCAGACACATAGATTGATTTATAATGTCGTTGTTTTCGATCGGATCCTGGTAGATCTTCGATGACATAACGGTCATGATCGAGAACTTCGGTGACTACAAACGGTCCTTTATATCGACATTCAAGTTTGCGGGACGTGCCTGTGGATGCTGGTTTTCGTTCTGCTAGAACTAAATCACCTTGCTCATATTTCGTTGGTTTCCTGTGTTTATCGTCGAAACGCTTTTTCGCGCTTACCCGTTTACTATCGGTGTTATTAGCAGCAAGTAATCGTCGGCGTTGGAGTTCTTCTTGGGTGATGGGAATATTATCGTCTTCATCTTGGAGAATTTGGATCAGCTTGTTACCTAATATGTCGCGTGGCTTGAATCCAAAAAGTAATTCGTTTGGAGATTTTCCCGTCGTTTGGCTAATCAGTGAGTTCAATGTACATTGAATGCTTCGTAGTTGCTCGTCCCAGGTTCGGTCATCTTGTGTTGATGGTTGCAGCATGGATAAAACGGTGCGATTAAATCGTTCGACTTGGCCATTGGCTCGTGGCGGTCGGACTGCGTTGCGTATGTGTTTGATTTGTTGATCGTTACAGTATCTTTCGAATTCTTTTGACGTAAAGGCGGTACCAGGATCACTTATTATAGTTTCAGGGGTTCCAACGTAACTGGTAACTTCATTCAGAATGGAGATGACTTGTTTAGTGTTCGTACTTTTCACTGGTCTGACGATGACAAATTTTGTGAAACTGTCCACAATAATCAGGATATACTCGTTTAACTTTCGGCTTCGGGGAAAAGGTCCCAGGTGGTCAATGTGTATTGTTTTGAACGGAATAGGCACCATTTTGTCGCAATGTAACTCACCTTCCTTTTTACCTCCTCGACGCTTAGTGAAGGCACAATCAATGCACGCTTTCACAAAAGATTTGACAAAGTTTCGCATTCGAGCGAACCACATAGACCGTAGTAAGTATTCAATCGTTCGATCAACGCTTAAGTGTCCTGTTTTAACATGTGCATCATGTGTCACCTTCCATCGCAAAGCCTTAGGTATTACGAAGAGCTGTTGGTTTTTATACCGTTTGTACAGTCGTCCGTTAATTATTTTATACTCGTTAATAATGTCTGAATCCTTCTCCTCAATTTTCATTACGACTTGTTGAAGTTTGCTATCTTGTAATTGCATACTGTAAAGCCAATCTGCCTCAGTTATTTCCGCCTTCCAGACTCGCAAAATCGCTTCCTCAAGATCGCAACCGTCTTCGTTAGGCATACGACTTAGTGCGTCGACCTGCGCCATTCGTTGCTCGCTTCGATGTTCGATGATGAGGTCATAGTCTTGGATACGAAGCCACCATCTGGCTATACGTGGTATCATTTCTCGCTTTTGCATGGCCAATTTTACAGCATTGCAATCGGTAATGACCGTAAACGACTTTCCATAGATGTAATATTTAAAGCGGTCTACAGATTCGACAACTGCAAGCGTTTCTAATTCGTAACTGTGATATTTCCTTTCCAGCGGTGTAGTAGATCGACTAAAGTACGCCACCGGCTTCCAATCTCCGCTGTCATTTTGGAGTAAAACACCTGCGAGTCCGATGGCACTCGCGTCTGTATGCACTTGATGATCAGCTTCCACTCGGTAGCCCGTTAATACTGGTCCGGTTGTTAGTGCTTCATTTAGATTCACAAAGGCGTTTGTTTGTTGATCTGTCCATTTAAAGACGGCGTTTTTCTTAAGTAATTGTCGCAACGGTTCGGATATAATTGCGTAGCCTGGTATAAACTTACGGAAATATCCCGTTAACCCTAAATAGCGCCGCACCTCTGTTTGCGTTGTAGGCATGTTGAAATTTCGTATGGCTTCGGTCTTGATTTCACCCGGCGTTATCTCGTTGGGTCCCAACTGATGTCCCAAGAATTGGATAGTATCTTTCAGAAATTCGCATTTTTTTATATTCAATGTTAAATTAAATTCTTTTATTACACCTAAAATTCGTTGAAACTTTCCGAGAAGTTCTTCTTCTTCGTTGCCGCCGACAAGCATATCGTCCATGTAGTGAATCATATCGCTGGGTTCCAAGCGCGTTTTAATTTTCGCCATCAATTGTAGAAATAGGACTGGTGCGTTCTTCAGCCCGAACGGCATCCGTTTAAACTCGTATAGACCATCAGGAACCACAACTGCAGTATATTTACGACTGTTACGTTCTATAGGAATTTGATAATAACCACAGTTAAGATCTAACGATATGTAGATTCGATACTTCGTTGCTTCTTGTAAACTTTCTTCGATATTGGGCATTGGGTAGCATTCTTTTCGAGTAAATTGATTAATCCGACAGTAGTCCACGCAAAGTCGATGTTCGCCATTCTTTTTCTTCACAAGCAACATTGGACTCGCATAACTTGATTCGGACGGAACTATAATATCGTTGTCGAGCAACTCTTGAATTTTCTTCGCAACGATTTCTTTTTTCGGTTCCGGAACTCTATACGGGACTTGTGCGATTACCTCGTTGGTCGTTAACTCAATTTTCGTTTCGACTACACTAGTTTTGCCGATTCCATCCATACCTGTAGCGAAACATTCTCGGAATTCATTCATCACCTCTAACAGTTTTCCCTTAGAATCTGAATTTACAGTGTCCATACACACGTCATCCTCCGTTATTGGACTAGGTTTATTAATTTTACACGTCGTTTTTACTTTGTCTTCGAATTTGAACTGTCCGTTGTCATATACGGCGCGTATATTTTCGCTATTGAATATTTCGTCCCCGATCAATAAATCGTAATTCAACACACGATCTTTGAAGACGTGCAACGTCAACGGTTTTTCAACTTCATCGATTTTCAAATCCGTGTCGATTTGTATCTCAGATCGTTCTATACCACCACCGAATCCACTGATGGTAAATAGGTTTTTGCTGCGCGTACCACCAATATCGTTGGCAAATGTTTCTCGGACCATATTACATTCGCTTCCAGTATCAATAAATGCAATGGCTTGCTTGCCACCAATCGTTATTTTCTTAAGAAATTTATTGTCGATAATACTTGTTTTTCGCACGAAAGCTGATGGTTTTCCGCAATTTTGCTGTTCATTTTTGGGGTGCACCTTATTACAATCTATACAACGAGGACGTTTTGGGGGTCTTGCACAATTTACTGACAAGTGCCCTGACTCACCACAATTGTAACACATAACATTCTTTGCCTTACTGAACGATTGTATTCTTTGTTCGCTTTCACCCGCATTATGAAAAGGCTTTTCGTTTATCTTAATGCAATTTTGTAAAAAGTTCTCGCATGCTTCACGCATTTCTTTAACGGATACGAATTTTGCGGAGCAATCGCCATTTGTAGTTCTCGATGTTTTAATCCTTCTCGGGCGTATTTCGTGATAGCCATCTCACTAAGATTATGACGTCGTCCTAGCGCAGAGACACGAAAAATGAACTCAGTTATTGTTTCGTTTTGCCTTCGAGCAACGCGCGACATATTGTAATGTATATCCGCTTCATCGTATTCGCAACCGAACTCGGTGACAAGCTCATTTGAGAACTCCTTCCAAGTAGCATGCATTCTTGGTGATGCGTCCACCCACATGCGCGCTACACCCTTCAAACGGCTATACACTGCAAGAAGCACACTTTTTTCGGGCCACGCATATACAGACATAACAGCTTCAACACGTTCGACAAATTGCGTAGCCGTAATAGAATCTTCATTCGTAGGGTCGAATTCGGGTAGGACTTCTGCGATTTCTCGTATAGAATGCGCGTTACGGTCCTTACTTGGCATTTCGGAAGTACTGTTTTGATTGTTTCTACCGTTATTCTGGTTAATGGCCACTTGTTGCACCATTTGCCGCAGTTCGCTAATTTGTTTTCTCAATTCTTCGTTTTCGCCCCGCAATTCCTCATTATCATTTGTAAATTGTAAAACTACGCCGCTTGCCTTCACGTGTTCAGTTAATCTTGCAACTAATTCCGCCTTATTACCTGTAGTTGATAACTCTTGCTGTTGTAAGAAGTCCTTCAACTGTTCCTTCGTCAGTGTCTCGATGGTCACCATCATTACGTATATATCTGCGTTCGTTTGTTTTTTAATTTTCTGCGCCAAATATTCAAACTTACGTTTTAATTACTCCCCTTTTGGACATTGATTCAATCCCACTTCTGAACTTTAAACTTTGGTTTAATTTAAATTTGGTTTTTGCGTTAACTACAAAACGTTAATAGACTTTCTTTTTACATAACATTACTTTACTTTATTTAACTAAAACAATATATTTATTCACGACGCTACCCATCGAACTTCCGTTATTCTACTTCACTCGATTGTGTCATTCGCTGTCAAACATAGGTTAGGTGACCACATGTTGTTAAAAATTTTAAGGTGCCCAGTTGTGCGTTTCGGATGTAGGTTAACACAAGTAGTAAGAAATTAATATACTGCAACCCCAAAAGAGAGTAATTTGATGTTATCGTGGCAAAATCACATGTATTCTATACGTGTTGCAAAATATTATAAATTTCTCTTCGTTTCGATGGAAGTGAGCGAAGTTTCCGTTCTTGTAAAAGTATTCTTTGGTTTCAGTGTTAAAAATTTAAATTGCTGTCTCTATCAGCTGATTTTGTATGTGTGCAATTTTTTCAAAAAAAAGGAGCACCAAAACAAACAAAATTCAATAAAATAAAAAAAATATATGAAAATTCAAAAATTAATGAATTTAAAATGAAATTTATGAAAAAATAACACTTATCGGCTGCAGATCTTAATCGCTCCAAGTGATATTATTATTAAGTATATTATTTTCCATCGCATTTAAGAACTTTTTGTCGTTACAACAGTTCAATTACAGAAATTATATACCGAACCATCGGACCGCACTCGAAACGCGTGTGTTCACGGCAAAAACTACTGCGACAAACAACCGCGTTGTGTTGTGTTGAATTGTGGGCTTAGAATCACAGATTTTGTGGAACACGCTTGTAATGAAATAATACCTCTCTCTGTCTCCACCATATAATTAGAGACTGTATAAGATTCGTAGATACTAGACAAAATCTGGAGACAATAGTTGGTAAAGGCAGCCCATTTACTATGTGTAATGCAGATGTTGGTAAGTATTGAAGAATGAAGCCAGTGCAAGTGCTTAATCTCTAGTACAATAAACATTGTTAGAGCGCACAAAATACTTAGTACACAATAGGAGTGAAAGCACGCTAAATACTCTTAACCTGCCCTCTTCAACTTGAGCTGACAAAGATGGTTTGATTGAGTCCTGCAAAACGGTTACTAGAACGGCCGGGTCCACGTCCCAAAGCTTCTCGTCGAAGACGACCAAACGCCGTTCAACCACCCCTAAAGGGACTTCACAAGCAGGTATGTGTTTGTTGACATATGTCGTTTATATGTGTTTTTCCCACTAATAAGCAAGTTCCGGCCATCTTGCTTCTTATGTTACTTCTAATGGCCAGAATTGAATCTAATCCTGGTCCCGCTATACCATCTATTTTAAAATAGCACTGCTCTGTCTGCAACAATCTAATTCGCAGAAATTAAACATCTGATAGGTGCAACAGCTGCAATAACCGGTGCCACCTGCGTAACTGTTCAGGTCTGCATAGCCATACTGATTGGGATTCTGCCTTTAGAGGAGCATGTGTTCCAACTACTCCTCCAGTTAGACTATCTCCATCTTCGTCAAACACTGACAGTCCACTTCCAATCAATACCATCCAACCTCCCCCATGGCATCTCATTTTTCTACCAACTGGGTATGTACAGTTTGCAATCGAGCAGTCCTTAGGATATATGTACGTTGCAATTCCTGTAACGGATGGTGCCATCTTAAATCTTGCTCAGGATTACGCAGACATCATGGTTGAAATTTAAATTTCATTGCCACTTGTTGCCAACTTTCACCTATAATTCCACCTCAAAATCGCTCACTCCCTCAACGCATAAGTGTTTCCGCAACTATTAACAACTCTTCTCCTCTTAAAATTCTACAGTTCAACTGCAATGTCCTTAGAGGAAAGCTTTCTGAAATTGCAGCATTCATGACTTAAATAACATCGCAGTCGCCGCACTGCAAGAGACAAAACTTCTGTAAAACTCCGCTCTTTCGCCCGAGGGGGTCCTTTTATTGAGGGATTCAATATCACACAGTGAGCTGACATTATCCTTGTCGAATGACGAATATCTAGAGGTAATAGGGTTGAAAATTTACATTGGTAGGTCTACTAAATTCATTGCAGTCATTAACATCTACCGGCCACCCAACTCTAGCTGCCCACCGCAGCATACCCCTGACATTTCTCTTCTTCTCGAAGGGGACTTACATTTTGTGTTGTGTGATTTGAATACACACCATCCTCTGTGGTTTTCTAACCTACCAACCGATAGGAGGAGCTTACAATTGGCGTCCCAATTAGGGTAACGCCAACTTGCTCTAGCTCTCCTGATGTAAGTCTCGCCAGCCCTGCCCGCTGCCTTTGACTGGAGTGTGAAAATAGCTGTAAGCTCAGACCACACTCCCATTACCATCTCAATTTCATCGTTCGAGGTTTATTGCGAAGCAGACAATAAACCTTCAGAAATTTAAAAAAAGCAAACTTGGCCCTATTTAAAGACGTCTCCGAACGCGACTTCGGCAATATTTCTCTGTCCTCTGATTTAAACTAGGCGGAGATTCAATTTCGCAGAATTATCCGCAAATTAAAATATTAAGCCCAAATTTTCCTAGTGACGCTGTGCCCCTTGCCGAAGAACGGGATAATCTCCGTAGACTTGACCCAGCTAATCTACGTATAGCTATTTTGAATAGTAACATTCGAAAAATGGTAGACGAACATCGCCTTAATAAATGGAAGGAACACTTAGATAACTGCGACTCTCAAAATTGTAAATTGTGGACTACCATTAAAGCATTATCTAATCCTCTACGCCTTAATAATAAACCGATAACTTTTAATGGGATCATCTTCCCAGATCCCAAGCATTCTGCCCAATAATTTTGTCAGTTTTTCGTGCCCAATGCTTCTTCCTCCCATGCTATTCACAGACAGATTCGCGCTTTTCGGAAACCACATACGCTGTTTTCTCCAGATGATGTGAATAATGTGATCAGACAAGCCAAAGCCTCGAAAATCTTGGACCTGATGGTATTTCAATGCTCATGCTCAATCACCAAAGTCGCCCATGTGAACGGACGGTGCTAATAGGTCTAGATCTTGCGAAAGCATTTGACACAGTCAAATCCATCCCCGACAACGTTAAATGATGGCTCTGCAATTATCTCATAGGCAGATCATCTTTTGTTGATTTTAGAGATTGGATGTCGAAAGCTAGAAAATTAGAACGAGGTGTTCCCCAAGGCAGCGTTCTTTCACCGATCCTATTCAATCCTGCGGGATTCAGAATCATAACGTATGCAGACGATTGCATAATCTTTGTGACAGGCCAGGACCCTTCTACATTGTGCAATGAATTAAATGCATATCTTCCCAATATAGCATCTTTTTTGGCTGATAGAAATCTCCACCTAT
The DNA here is from genome assembly GCF_002237135.1 of Teleopsis dalmanni. Taxonomy (NCBI): domain Eukaryota; kingdom Metazoa; phylum Arthropoda; class Insecta; order Diptera; family Diopsidae; genus Teleopsis; species Teleopsis dalmanni. The sequence goes on along the minus strand of NC_051846.1, from coordinate 108,652,677 downwards.
CTCCAAACAAATTCTCCGCTACCCTCTTTACTTCCTGGATTAAAGAGGTATCCATGTCTTTGCTCATTAATATCAATGAATTCAGGATCCCTACCATCACCAAACCAAAAATCCTGGGTGTCGTTCTCGACAGTATGTTGACCTTTTCCGCACATGCTTTATCCTTGTGGAGCCGATTGAAATTTCGCAATAACGTGCTAAAAGCTCTCGCCGGATGCTCTTGGGGTAAGGATAAAGAAACCCTGCTGAGCACATACAAAGCAATAGGTCATCCTATTGCGGCCTATGCAGATCCAGTATGGACCCCACAACTCTGCGAGACGTAATGGAATAATATCCAAATTTGTCAAAACACAGTTTTGCGAATTGTAACCGGCTGCCATCGTATGCCGCATGTTGATCATCTTCATGCGGAAACGAATCTGCTTCTTGTAAAAGAACACAATCAACTGCTGTCCAAGCAATTTTTACTCGCGTGCCACACAGATGGACATCCTAATGGCATCATGGCTAGTAGAGCCCTCCCTCCTGGTTGCATGCGTCGATCTCTTGACAACTTCAAAAACCATATCGAATAATATTGCAATGGAGCTTACATCAATGAGGTCGAATACAAACGTGTATTAATAGCACTCCACACCGATGCAGTATCTTCTTCGAGACCTAGGTTGACTCCCATCAAGGTCCCCAATAGGCCTCCGCCTAACATTTCCCAGCATGAACGTAGTCTTCCTCGTGCTGCAAAAACTGTCCTATCTCAATTGAGATCAGGAAATAGCCATGTGCTTAACAGTTACTGGTCACTTATTAACGCGTCCATTGCTAATGTGTGCCCAAACTGTAGCTCCATGCCCCATGATGTCGCCCATCTGTTTTCCTTCCCCAATCGACCTTTGGACTCGTCCCCTTCAGGTAGCTAGGTTTCTTCGGCTGGATCTTGGTTTGTTTCAAATTATACCCCCCTTCTCCCTTCCTTCATTCTCTGCACTACAACCCCACCTATCCACTCCTTTACCCGTGTATTCGTCTTGTAATCTTTTCATGTTATCTGCTTATATTTATATATTTAAAAAAGGTTATAGAAAAATTATGATATTAGTTACGAAAAACACAGACCACATTGACTAAATCGTAGACATTGTTCACGCTACAACAAAATCTGCATCAATTTTGTGAAGTGGAATGACACTGAATATCCAAGCTTGACCCTTTTGTCTGTATGATTTGCAATATTAGATATTAGTTACGAAAAACACAGACCACATTGACTCAATCGTGGACATTGTTGGTGCTACAACAAAATCTGCAGCAATTTTGTTAAGTGGAATGCCACTGAATGTCTAAGTTTGACCCTTTTGTCTATATGATTTGAAAAAAAAAACACACAAACTTGCAAATTATACAATATATTTTTAGAACACATATGTAATTTTTTACAAATGTAAAATTGGTTGAAATTTAATTAATATAATTATATACACATATCAATAACCACACAAAATCGAAGTACAATTAAAAATATTAATTTTGCTTCAGGATTTTTTTGTTTTCATTATTATTATTATATTATGGAAAAGAGTTGTAACGAACCTTTTTCGCCGAGGTTTAGCTCGCCGGATCTCAGGATCAGTTCTACAATAAAATTCATTCGTTAGGAACACTGGAAAATTACAGTGATATATGGAAGACCTGATTTCGTTAGTAGTTAATAAAAAAAATAGAAATGAAAATTTCTATTTTTTGATAGTTTCTTTCTGTCTTCTAGCTCGTTATCTCACTGAATGTCTCCTGAAAATGATTCCTGAAGAAATATAGATTCTTAGCAGCATAATTGATTTTCACTAGAAATGTTGAAGGAATCTTAATTTCTTCCCTAAACTAGGCAGCACTAATAATTCGATGTGATCGCAAGCTTGCTGTGGTGCTAACTGTGTTTAAAAAAAATGTAAATTTCCTTCCTGATTTAAAAGATGTGCTACGAAATGTGAATTTCGTGGTCACGAAGGGAAATCAACGGATTGGTGATGGAAATGTTAATTTCTATAAAGTTTAGTAGAAGTAGAGATGTGAATTTCTATGAAGAGTGCACGGCAAAATGGCTCTTTCGGAACATGCCGAAAAGGCATGTTATGTAGACTGTCACATCAGTACTGCCAATTTCATATTTTTACTACATTTTGATTGTGCCTAATTTTCAAAGAAAATTATTTAACAACAAAAATAACCAGCAAGAAAAAACTCACAGAGGCTGTAATAATGGTAACATATTATTATATTATATTATAACAATTGTTAGCATTACTTACAAAATTATACGCTTTTGTTTAAAATCGAAAAGTGCTATAATTAGATTATAAGCAGTTTATAAAAAAGGCTGTGTTGCTTATTGCCATTTTTCCTCCGAAACGTATTAAGAGTGTAATAATTTACTCCTAAAAGGCGCATTTTCTGAAATCTATTATTAAACAACACTGTTTTGCCTTAGTGCCGAGCTATAAATACGCCGGCTCTCATGTCGGAATTTGAACGGACATACTGTTTTTTCTTTCATTCTCAAATTTAAAATTTGAAAAAAGCAACAATTGTACTCATGCCATGCCCGCGACACTCTGCATAACATGGCCCTTAGTGAGACGATACCGATACAAGCTCGTTGCATTGCTGACTGCCTCGAAATAATCATGCACCCTTATGTAGCATTATACGGCATTTACATTGGTAGAAAATGGCTCACTTTGGTCAAAAATCGAAGATGAGAAGCGAATGGCTCATTCTTGCATATAAAATTTCAAGTGCTAATGCATTCAATGTCAATATATTCTGTAAGAATGCGTCCCAACAACGTTCGGATGCATTTCAAATATGTTCCAAATACACAGGAATACATTGAACATACCCTAAATAAAAGCTCTTCATGGCATTTTGACAGTTTGAGAAAGCTGTTTTTGATATATTTCCAAAAAAAGGTAAACAAATGTTTGGTGGTTGGATTTCCTTGAAAACGATACACCTCGTTTTAGAACTTCAACTTCCCAAAAAGTAATTAATCGAAGATAAAAATATGTTTTAACTTTATATTAGCTGCGTTTCAGCAAACATGATCCGCTCAATTTTACATGCAAAACAAAAACAATGTGGTGAACCAGCAATTGATCTGGTTCACTTTCTGGTTCAATGTGGAATGTATGTAAAAGATAAAAGTGGAACGTATTTTAATGCAAATGAGGTTGGCAATGCGATGGAACGGTGTAGTAAAATTATAAACAAATTTACATTTATATTTATTTATTATTGATTTTATTTATTTATTATTTATTTTATGTACTTATTTATTTAATATGTCATTATTATTTATTTCTTTGTTTGAAGTAATGTTTTAATTATTACTATTACTATAAATTAAAATTATTAAAATTAATTAAAATTATTACTTTAATTATTTACGTTTTGTTATTATTAAAAAAGTGTTGTTTGATAATTTATGAAAATCAATTAATTTGAAATGAATATTTAAACATTAAAGTGCCTATTATGAATTGTCTATCGCTGATAGACAGTAGAAAAATTTCTACTGCTGATAGACAAAATCAAATTTTGGTATTATGAAGTGCAAACCGATAGAAGTTTTTCTATCAGCGGTAGACAAATTTGTCTACTGCATTTGAGCAGTAGAAGTTTGTCGATCGTATAAAATATATGCTGTTAAAACGCTTTATATAGTCAATTTAACATATAAATTTAATATAACTTAAATATTACTAATTTAATAGTTAGTAATAATTCATTTAGATTTAATATAATATAATATAATATATATTTAATATATTTGATTTCAAGTGTAGTGTTATATGTATATTGAGAATAATGATTGTTGCATTTTTGTTTTATTTTGTTATATATTTATGTGTATTTATTCAAATATTTTCAACATACGCAAGCATTTTTCAAATTTCTTAGATATATTTCTTAGATATAATGTATTTACATAAAATTAAGAAATAATAAAATTAATAAATTTTGTTGTAGGGAAAAATTGAGGAGCAATAAAAAGCAGATAGCAAAACTTGTTGCAAATATTGGAAAAAATATTGTTGCAAATATGGAAAAAAGAAAGGCATTTCAAAAAGACACATTCCAGACCAATGTGGGACAAAATTATGATTGAGCTTTCTAGGGGCCTAGAAAATATTGAAAACATTTTAGTGAAGGGAGGCAAGAGTATTGTGATCAAAAACTTACTGTAATACAAGAAATTGGCTATGGAATTAAAATTGGCTATGGAAAACACCGACAAAAGATATAAATATCGGTCCTTTAAGCTTCAACTGCTTAAAAAAAGATATGAATATTACTAATATAATTTAATGTAATATACATATAATGTAAATATAACTACATATTATAAAAATATTAAAATTAATATTTATATAAACATATTTATTTTTAGAATATTAAAGTTTAAGTTTAATATATTACTTTAGTTTATTAATGTAATGTAATATTAAATAATAATATCGTATTAAGAAAAAGGTTTTATTTTATTTTAAAAAGAATTTGAATTCAATTTTAATGTTTCTTAAGCATGATATAGACGATGAAATTTGTTTGCAAACAAGGTTTGCTGGCTATCAAATTGCATCGTCTATACTCAAGTTTGCAAACCAAAATTTGGTTTGCAAACTAGTTTGCAGTGAAATTAAAATTTTTCAATTATTTGTTAAGTTTGCAAACATGTTTACTTGTGTATATCGAAGTTTGCAAACTTCTCATAATTTAAGAATTTTGGTGAGCGTCGGACAAGCAAAGATTACAGAAAAAAATTATTAATTCTTAGTAAAAAGAAAAATAAATGAAAAATAATTAAAAAATTGCTAGACATTAGACAATTATTGAAGAAGTTTATATATTTTAAAAATTATTTTGTGCTAAAAACATTTTTATAGTAAGCTTTAATATTTAAACAATTATTATATGAATAAAAATTTTAAAATGTAACATATTAAAAAATTGAAACAAAAATAATTTTAGTTTAAAAAATGAAATAAATAACAGGTTGCTATGATCATCACCTCAATTTCTTCAGTTTCAATTATTGTTTTGCACTCTGTACTTACTCCGCTGTTGATATGAACGCTGTAGAAAATAAATAAAAATAAAGTTTGCCAACCTTGTTTCAAAGTGTATAGCAAAGCGCATATTCGGTTTGCAAATTTGGTTTGCAAACAAATTTCATCGTCTATATCAAAGAATATCTTTACAAGAACGGAAACTCCGCCCACTTCGTGAGAGTGCATTTGAAATTGTTTTTGAAAACTTATTTTTTATAACATTTCGGCACACGTATTAAATACATGTGATCTTACCACGATAACATCAAATTGTTCTCTTTTTGGGGTTGCAGTATAATAGTTTGCTGCTACTTGTTAATCATATGTTAACTTTTTAGTAATATAAAAAACTTATGCTTCCTTATTTGGTTAATAATATTACATTACGTAAACAAAATATATACTGTAACAAGTAATATATGATAAATAAATTTATAAATTAATATATAATAATTTGAATCAATTAATTTGAATCAGTTTAGTTTGTTTAATAATGTAATATATATTCAGTGAATTAATTTTTGTTGCTATTTTCATATGAATTTTATAGTATTTTAATTTATTACGTTCGGCAACAAACTTTTGTAGAAGCAAATTTTTTAATTAAATAAAAACAAACAGTTTTGAATATTTCTTATTTAGTGAGTTATATTTTCTTATATATTTTTTGAGCCTGTAAAACATTATTTCAAAAACAATTTTGATATAATAGCATTAAATACCGTTTTGATGTGAAATTAATAACAAAGATTGAAGCTACTACCAATTCACTTTTTTATACGGCAGCACTTAAGTGATCCATGATAAATTGTGTTTCTCTGCGAAGACTTAATTTTTAAATTTAGTGCCAAAAAATATGTTGATGAGGAAGGGTGTACGCGCATTCCCTTTAAATGTGTGGTACGTATCATTGCCTTGCATGCATTTCTAATTGATTAGTAACAATAAATCTGTTGATAAGGGAGGATGTGCGCGCATCCGCTCTAAATGTATGTGGTGAATAATACTTATTATTAATTTACGTACATTAGTGTGTGATCAGTAGCGAAAAATCTATTGATAAGAGTGGGTGCATGCGCATTCATTGTCGGATTTATGAGTTTTTCTTATGAAGATATATTTTTATATAAAATTCAACAATTTTTAAATTTTAATATTGAAAAATTTTAATTTTATATTATGATTATAAAATATATTTATATATAAATACTAAAGTATTTAAAAATATTAGCTAAGTTTAATTAAAAGAAGTACAAGTTGTTTACATAATTTATTATTGTTATGAAATGAAATAGACTTGATTATTTACCAGAATTAATGCAAGATTTAAACGAGATATATGCTATACATTTTTAGTTCATCTGTTTTATGAATATTATAAATATTTACATAATATAAAAATTAAAAACATATTTATTTTTTTTTGTGTTGTTTATGTATAGAATATATGAATATTTTCTTCAGAATTTAAATGACCTTAAAAACATAAATTTATTTGGGATATGATTATTATCATGTAGCGCCTTATGTTTATGTTTTAAATATTTTTATCTCAATGTGAACATAAAATGTACACTTACTAATATTTTAAAATAAATAGTAAAATACTTTCGTTAAACTGTTTTATTAGAAATATGCATAGAAATTAAATGAAAATTAATTTTCTTTCATCATTATTGTGTGAAAATTTAAAAAAAGAACTATAACAAATTTTTTACATTCCTTGTATTTTCCTATTTCTACATTTAGTTTATTTAGCTATGTAGTTTATTCGACCAAAGTTCAAGATTTGGTATGCATTTTCCACACCACCCAAGAGGTATGCATAAAGGTGCGTTACCGAGTTTATATGTCGGTTCCCCAAGAGGCATATCCACTATTATATATTGGTTATAATTTTTTACAGATTTTTACAAATACAAAATTAACAGAATAATAATTACAATACTTTTAAAAATTAATTGCAAATTTAAATATACATAAACTAAAAGCAAAAAATTATTAAAGTAAAAACTTAATTTATATGTAAAAGTCAACTGAATATCATGTGAAAAACTAAGCTTATGAATGCGTTACACGCAAGAGCTTTTGCTTATAGTCAGGTGTATTTAGAACCCTATTAAAAAATTTTAACAGGAAATACATGCGTACCCTTATAAAAAGAGTTAAAATACTGTCTGTTTTGTAGTTTTGACAGCAAACATATGGACGTATATTTTTTAATTTTTGGTATAAAAATTGTGCTATACCTACTTTTTGGTAACTGCTATTAAAGTGTTTGCAAAATTTTAACTACTTTTTGTTAAATATTTGCGCAGTAAATTTTGTATGATTTGGCGCAACGAAATTTTATATTACTCTCAAAAAATCAAAACCAAAAAACAAAACTACACTCTTTCTTACACTCTTCATGGTAAACTTTTTGAAATATTCCGTTCTCAAAAGTACTCGAAGCATCGGAAAAAGGTGAAAAGGTGAAAAATTTAAGTGATTTCAGCTGGTGTTAGTGCACTTTTCACTAACACTTTCAAGGGCTCTACGGCAAATTGTTGTTGTGCGAAAAAACAAATTTTAGTTCACAATGGAGTTGCCGTTCTTGTAAGGTATTCTTTGGTCTATATCATGCTTAAAGTGAACACAATACAAACAAAAAAAGTTCAATTAAAGCTGGGCGCTCTAAAACCCTTACATCATTCACAATAGTGCAAATGTTTGTCTATCAAGTTTCATAATATCAAATTTGCCTACCAATCGACTCGGTAGACAACCACAAAAATATGTAAATTTCCTTCATTGCTCTCGTTCAGTTGTGACCACCACGGTTATTTTGTATTTGCTGATTGGATTTTATTAACAAATCTATTAAAATATGAAACATAATTAATATATAACAATTGTAGTTTTTATGCGCAAATACCAATCAAATAATCTTTAACGGAACAATTATTGATCGTTTCCATAAATATCCACTATATTCATGCTGATGCACTTCATCCCTTGAGCTTAATACACTTGGACTAGTGTTTAAAAAGAAAATGGAGGAGTCAGTTTTGCTCGATAATTCTAATAAAATCTGCAATTTCCATTTATTTACTATAGAATTAAATTTAAGTTTTTAAGTAAATACTAAATAAAAACTTACATTTCATACTTCAGACATTTCAACAGATTTTATTTATTTTCCAAGTTTTAGATTTTTTGTATTCAATATTTTTTCACTTATTTTTTTAGCGCCTAAATTATTCACATAAATCAAAACATTTTGTACACAAACCCAACTGTCATATTTCATGCGTTGCCAATTATTTTCAAACGTGATCCGTATCGCTTCAGCAAAGATGATTCAGATCATTGAGCGGATCATGTTTGCTGAAACGCAGTTATTGTTTGGTTTGAAGGCATATATAACCTTCATGCAACATTTTTTTTTGGCACAGGCCAAAAATTAAATCAACAAGCAAGTTGAAAAATCAGCTGTTTGAAATGAGAACGAATGAACTACAACCAATGTAAAGACTTTCAAATGGCCCATTTAAAATGAGCCATTTTCAGCCAATGTAAACACCATATTAGGCTTTTTGTTTGTGTACTGCGTGATATTTTCACATTCTTATTGAAAATTTTGAATATTGTTTCAGTTTCTTTTCTTTATCTTCTTTGATCTTCACTATCCATTTTGTTTTAAAGACAAACAAAGATGAAATGTCAATTCACAAGTAATGTAACCGTGATATGCGGTAAGTCCGCACGAACAAATATTCTTACAGACACGGAAGACAAAATTTGTATGCAATATAACCGCAGCCTAAAGTAACTTGTTCAATACATATCACAAAAAAAGTTAAAAAATAAATTTTCGTAATAAAATTTTGTGTTTATTCTTTTAAATAAAAAAGTTTCCGTTATATATCAAAACTTTTCTGTAGCCAACATTTATATGTAATATGTGATGCCACTTGACTTTCCGAGACCTGTTTCCATTCTTGTGCAAGTATTCCTTGGTTTTGATATTTCCATAGAGATGTGAGTCTCATGCACTCTCTTTTACTTGGAAATTTGCCGGTGAAACGCACTTTTATGTAGTCATAGTTACTCGAAGTTCCTACAAGGAATTTGCTGCACAGATTAAATGTATTTTTAAGCTGCTTTATTCTATGATGTGCATTCTTAGGCTACAGTAACAATATCATGATGTGTATAACAATAAAATATTTGTGATTTGAATCTGGTATATTAAATGAAATGATAAAAATTGAAATAGTCTTAGCTGTGCTTTTCTGCATTTCTGATTTACTACTTTCATCTATTGATGGATTCAATTGTACTGCTAAATGTCGTTGCAAAAGTGTTTTAAACAGTATACATATGAAATGTAATATTGACGGTCGAGCTTCTAATTGGGACGATATACAATTATCAAGTAACATATCCAGATTAGTATTCTTGTAAGTACGTACATATATTAAAAAACTAATAAATAAATAAATTTTTATTACCATAGGGATCTAAGCAAAAATTCCATAAGTCATATAGATAAACAACGATTAAGCAATTTGACTGGATTAACACGGCTTGACATTTCTTTTAATCTTTTAAAAGATATAAATAATGATACCTTTGGGGACAGTTTATTAAATATTGAGCGGCTTAAATTATCGAACAACTTAATTACTCATATATATAATGGTTCATTCAAACATATGACTAAATTGAAACAACTGTAAGTAACACATATAATATATAAGGTCTTGTTGTGAAAAGTGTATAAGTATGGTATATTATGTTTGTAACCGAAAAAAAGGTGTTTTTGGTTTCTCCGGGCAACTCAATGACATTTTTTTTATTAAGCTTCGTTTTAAAACTAAATTAAATAAACCTACAGCGTGCGCGTCATACTTGAAAACTAAACTATTCAAAAATAAATTGACAATAACTATAACCCTTAAACATTATCCATTACGGTTATTTGTTTTTGTCAAAAAATATTAACAAAACAAATATTTCTTACGGAATATTGTTCAATTATATAATTACTGTAACTTTTTGACAAAACTGTAACAAAACATATTACCTACTGAATATTATTTCGATTCGATTAATTAATTTTGTATGATCATTAAAATAAATATTCATTAAATTATATAATTTTTCCACAATACCATTTAATATTATAATTTAATATAATAGAACTTTTAAAAATTTATGTCTGAAATTTCAAAGCGTGCAATATGCTATATGCAATATTTTTAAAAAGTTGACAGATTAGGCCATGTTATGCAGAGTGTCTCGGGCACGACAAAATGTTTTGATACATTTTGGTTGTGCCTAAAATTAAAAGGAAATTTAGATATGCTCACTTTCAATTTGCCACCAAAAATAACTAGAAAGAAAACTCATAGAGGCTGTAATAATAATTTAATAATTAATTTAATAATAATTTATATTACATTATCTTACAATAATTGTTAACAGTACTTAACAGTATATACGCCTTTCTTTAAAACTGGAAAAAGTAATAATTATATTATTAGCGATTTATAAAAAAAAGGCTGTGCTGCTTACTGCCATTTTTTCTCCAGAACGTATTAGAATTGTAGTAATTTGCTCCCAAAAGGCGCAAATTTTGAAATTTATTACTAAACAACACTATTTTGCCTTAATGCCGGGGCACAAATACGCCGGCTCTCATGCCGTAGTTTGAACGGCCATATTTTATTTTTACTCATTCTTAAATTTAAAATTTGCATTGGAAACAACAACTATTGTACTCATGCCGTGCCCGAGACACTGCATAACATGGCCCTCACTAAAACGAGTAATCTATTATTATAACAAAAAAGTTTTGATTCTTTCACTTTTATTTACGTTTCAATATTTGAAACTTGCTCTTTCGCATACAGCGGTCAAAAAAGGTATTCGACATTAATTAAATTTTTGTTAAATATAATAACAAAAAGAAACGAAAAAATGAAAAAAATAATGCTCCGTGTCACAAACGCTCACTCTTGAAGGATGCTGTCTTCTTTTCCGAGTTATAAATATAGCCTAGGTTTTGTCATTATTAATTTTAATCTTCCATTTTTGGAAGTATTCCACTATAAGGTCTATATTTCCCTGTAATGTGTTGTTTACATTTATTGCATCCCGATTCGAGTAGATCAAGCACTACTACAATTTATAAAATGAAATATTTACAAAAAATTATCATTTCAAGAAAATCTTTTTGTTCAGTAATTGTTATGTTGAAGCTGTTTTAAGCTAGTGCACTTAAGCACTTATACTCTTTTTTAACTCGAGGTTTCATCGAAACCCCTCTCTACACCTTGACTAGTATAATATTAGGAATTTACCTTTTGGATGTATTCGGATTTCCGCTTAGAGAGCAGAATATTCATCTAAAAAGAATTCTCGCTGAAGGAGCAATATATTCTTGTTTTAGCAATTTTCGCTTAGAGAGCAAAATATGGCTATCAGTCAAACACGATTTCTGTATTTAAACTGATCTTTATTGAAATTTCTTCTGTTTATATACATTTTTTAGGACTTTTAGTCACGTTATTATGGATTTATTCTGCTTAACGTAACTTATTTAACATGACTTATTTAACATAACTTATTTAACATAACTCATATTTAATACAACTTATTTAACATAACTTATTTAACATTTGTTAGAATACACTACATGCCACCTCCCTTTTTTTATGAGGTTTGTTTTCTTTTCAAAAATGATAATAAACATCATATATTATTTAATCTTGATTTGATTATATTATTGCTATGTACTTCTAATGTCTTCGGTGCTGAAAAGTCGTGCTTTTAATGCGGTCCGTGTTTTTGAAGTAATAACCGGGAAAAAGTCTTTCATTTAATGGCGAATTATTAAATAAGCTAATAAAAACTTGTAATAAACTCTTTACTTTACTGATAAAACACTGAATAGTTATATTCTTAATTAATCAATCGGATTTAAATTATTTTTACCGCCTTAAAAAGTGATTTGCATATCTTAGTAAGTTCTGTGTTTTTGTTTACACAAATATATAAAACACCTGATAGAGACAGCAAATACAAAATAGTACTGCAAAGTGTAATTGTGTAAATACTATTGTTAGAATAAAATAATTCTATTTAATTAAATATACAGATTTTTTTTTTCTTTTTATTTTTTATTTTATTTTATTTTTTTATTTGTAAACGTTTTGATTCATTATAATGGCGGTTGATCGTACTCCACCGAAAGGTGAATACCAACAACAACTTAATCAAGAGCAAGTAATACAACAACAGCAAGAGCAGCAACATAAAACACAGAAGCAAACTTTACAAATTCTGCAGCAACAGGAACAAAAATCGAAATTATGTCAAAATTCATTGACTTCTGTACCATCTCATTACCTCAGCTGTGGAATGTTTAATGTAAAACTCCTAATTCCGGGAATAGTTATGAACTTCCAAATAAACCAATCAAAGTAGAAACAGGAATTGAACGATATACTCAAATAGTTAAGCGAAAACTTAGCTCATAAAAAAACACAAACAATCCTGACAAAATTTAAAAAATAAACAACAATAATTATAGCAACAGATTTAAACCATTGAGTGATGAAAGTGACAACGTAGAAGAAATTAAAGAAAAAATCATTAAAGCACCGCCTATCTATCTAAGAGAAAAAAACTCTAGTGATTTAGTTAATTCACTATCAAATTTAATAGGTAAAAAAAATTTCTTTGTTGTACCTATTAAAAAGGGCATGATTAATGAAACCAAGGTACAAGTTTCAAGTGAAGATCATTTTCGAAAAGTAATTGCTGAATTAGAGAAAAACTTGAAACAATTCTATACCTATCAATTGAAAAGGAGTAAAGGATTAATAGTGGTCATAAAAGGCATAGAGGCTGCAGTTGATATTATAAATATCATAAAAAAAATATTTCGATGCAAAAAGTGTATCTAATATCTTAAATAGAGACCGCAAATCGCAACCAATCTACAAAGTTGAACTGTATCTAGTCAGAAACAAGTTGAAAAGTGGTGAAGTCCATCCTATTTATTTCCTTCGCTTTCTTTTAAACAGAAAAATACTATTGAGGAGCCACGCAAACGTAGTTTACCAGTACAGTGCTTCAACTGTCAGGAATAAAGACACACTAAGTCATACTGTAAACTTGCCAAGGTTTGTGTTATTTGTGCCAACATCCATAGCTCAGATAAATGTCCTGAAAGCAAAGAAAACCCAGCTGTTAGAAAATGTTCAAACTGCGGTGATAGCCACACAGCAAACTACAGAGGATGTCCAGTTTTCGCTGCCCTAAGACAAAAATTAAACGTTGCCCAAAGACAGTGTGCAAAATATGATGAATAGCTTGATGCAAAGCATGATACAGAACCAAAGTTTAATTGCTGAGGTGGTAAAACCCAAATGAAAGCAATGTCTAACTTGCTGGCTAATTTTAATACAGCAACCTTGTTAAAGAAAAATATAAATAAAAACTCTTTGGAAGGGGAGATAATTATGAAATGCAATGAGAAACATGCATTTTTAGCATATAAAAAAGGTTTAAATGCACAGTACTCTCAAACAGTACAAGCTGCTCAACCTAAAACATTTGAGGAAGCTAGGACGTTTGCCGAAAACTTGATTCTACGACGTTCACAGCATGATGAAAGACCCCAATATCGAGTCAATAATAGGTCATACGGTAATAGAGATGCAGGCTCAAACAACCGAAGATACAACAATTACCCTAGAAGTAATAATAATGGTTACAGCCGTAATCAACAGAGAAACAATCGCGGCAGCCATTATAGAGTCTACAACATGAGGGTCAATAATGGTCAGAGGAACTCAAATACAAATTTTAGACGGATAAACGTGGCAGCCATGCAGGAAAACTGCAGGCGACCGGAGGGAAACATGGAGAATTCCCCTCTGGTATAAAGAAAAAGAAAATTTATAACCTAAATAAAAATATCTCCAATTACATAAACATCTTCTGTATTGACTTAAATACCCATGTGAATCTACTTATTGATACTGGAGCAGATGTCTCCATAATAAAATACAAATTTAACTTGATGTACGACCCCAAAACTACATGTAAATTAATAGGTATAACAGATAATTATAAGTCATCTTTAGGCATCTCGACAATAGAAATGGATTTTGAAGGACAATTAGTAAAACATGAATTTTCTGTAATGGAAGAAGATTTCCCTATCGACCTTGACGGTATAATTGGAAGAGACTTCTTAACGAAATACTTTTGTAATATAGACATTACACCTTTTCTTTCACAATCACGATTAATAGGCAACAAATAATAATACCTATTCAATATAAACCAATAATATTATCTGCTAGAAAATAGAACATATTACCTATAGATATACAATTTAAAGAAGATACGCTACTGATTTCGAAAGAATGCAAACGGCTTAAGCCAACATGTACTGGAAGTATCTATATTTCTGGTGAGTAACAACATCGATATACTGCTTATATCCGAAACACATTTAACCTTCAAAAACTGTTTTCGAGTTTATGGATATAAGTTTTATGATACTAAATATCCAGATAGTAAAGCATGTGGCGGTTCTGGAGTACTTGTTAGAAACACAATACAACGTTATGAAATCCAAAAGCATGTTTTTAAATATCTATAGGTTACATCAATTTGCGTAATTTCTGGTCTAACTAAAATCGTCGTCTCAGCAATCTATTGCCCACCCAAATTTGCTATTAATTCTGATCAATTCCGGAAATTTTTTAATGATATCGGTCGTAACTTTCTAGTTGCTGGGGATTTCAATGCTAAACACACCTTTTGGGGTTCTAGACTGATATCTCCAAGACTTTAACTGTATGCAGTACTTGGCAAAAGCCTTGACGTTCTGACCTCGGGTCATCCAAGATACGGGCCATCAGACAGTCGAAAAACACCAGACTTGATCGATTTTGCATTCATTAATGGAATGAAACGTGAAGACATTGCTGTAAAATCATCTTATGACTTGTTCTCTGACCATTCTCCGGTTATTTTAACTCTAGCAAAATTTAAAACTAACTTAAATGAGCAGAATAAGAAAACTCTTATAAACTGGAAGAATTATAGAAATTTTAATAATGAGGAAATAAGTAATAACTCAAATTTTAGATCACCCAAAGAAATTGATAAAGCAGTTGATCACTTCACCAAGACATAATGCTATAAATAATGCTATAATTAAAGCCTCTCAACCAGAAAGGTCAGTCCAGTCAAATATAGTATATCAATCACAAATTAATTATCTTATTTCCCGAAAACGACAAAGCAGGCGAGAATGGCATAGACTTCGATCACCCACCTCAAAACAAAGATTTAAAGACTTCAAAAGATCTTAAAAAAGCCCTATCTGATGACAAAAACCGTGCTTTACAAGAATATCTCGAGTCTCTTGGTCCACATAAAGAAAACAACTATTCTCTGTGGAATGCAACGAAGAAATTTAAAACTCCAATACAAAGCGACTCACCGCTTAGAAAATCGGATGATTCTTGGGCTCGCAGTGACAAAGAAAAAGGTTGTATTTTGGCAGAACACATAAAGGGCGTCTTTCAGCCAAACCCACAAACATCAGATTTCCAACCTAAGATCGATCACCTTCTATTGTTGAAACTCCCCTTACGTTGTGTTTGGATGACGTCAAGGAAACTATCCGAACATTTGCTATCCGAACAGGTAAAATGATACAATTGCCTGATTCAGCAATAACCATTCTAACGTTGATATTTTACAGCATCCGTGCTTATGGCTACTACCCGAAGTAATGGAAAGTTTCAGAAATAAAAATGATTCCAAAAGCAGGAAAGGACCTAACTTTGGCATCATCATATAGACCAATTACTGTTTTGCCCCAGTTATCCAAAGTCTTTGAGAAAATGCTGCTGTCATATATTATGTCAATAATAACTCAAAACAATGTGATCCCAAACCATCAATTTGGATTTCGAACAGGACATGGCACTATTGAGCAAGTTCACAGAATTGCTAAAGAAATACATACTGCCTTTCAGCGCAAACAATAGTGTTGTGCCATTTTCTTGGACATAGCCCAAGCTTTTGATAAGGTTTGGCACGAAGGTCTTATGTATACAATAAAACATTACCTTCCTGAAAATATGCATAAGCTATTGTATACATACCTTGTGATCAAAAAAGAAATTATTCACGGGAACTGTGATTCCCGCGCTTATTCAATCGGTAAATTTTTTTTATTTTCACGCTGGCAACACTATTATACACATTCTGTCAAAGTTTAACGCATATCGTACGATTAGTTTTTGTTTGGCGTTTATACAAGAAGTCGAAAAATTTGCGTGTGGCGATTTTTACCTTATGGCCTCTATGGTCTCAAAACGCTTTCCTCGCAATGGCAATTTGAGTCGGAGGAAGGGGAAAAAGTCACACGGGGCCATATCTGGCGAGTACAGTTTTTTTTAATAATATTGGTGGAGTTTTTGTTCAAAAACTGATGCTTTTTTGAATGAAATTCAGCTTTTTTGCACCCAGCCGAGAAGCGACGCGTTTCAAACCCAAAACATCAGTTAAAATGTGTTCGACCGAACCATATGAGATGCCAACAACACTGCAATCTCTCTAATCGGTTCACAACGATTTTCCAACACGATCTGTTTCGCCGATTCAATGTTTTCTTCAGTAACAGAAGTTGTTGGGCGGCCAGGGATCTCATCATGCTCCAAGCTTGTAGGACCGTCTTTGAACCTTTTAAACCATTCGTATACTTGTTGTTGCGACACACAAAAATCATTAAATCACTAAAATTTGATGCACGCACGTTGTTCTAATTTTTGATCTATTATAAAAAGCGCCACACGAAAATTTTTCGACTTTTTTGTATAGACGCCAAACAAAAACTAATCGTACGATATGCGTTAAACTTTGACAGAATGTATATAGTAGTGTTGCCAGCGTGAAAAAAATTTACCGATTGGATAAGCGCGGGAATTCAAAATAGGCCTCTCGTTCTTTTTTGATAAGAAGGTATATATCCTCTAGAAGATTTAGATTGAAATACAATACTTTTATTTCAAGAGAAATCGACATAATGGCTGGTGCTTCCCAAGGAAGCGTATTGGCGCCGTTTCAGTATAAAATCTACATAGCTGATCCCCCACTACTCTCAAATCATGTACTTGCTACTTTCGTGGATGACGCTGCAATTCTCAGTTCTAACAGTGACCACATAAGGGCGTCCCAAAGTCTCTCGACTCACTTAAGTCTATTGGAGAAGTGGCTAGCAAAATGGCGCATAAAAGTAAACGAAACGAAAAGTGTGCATGTCACGTTTACTCTGCGAAAAGAAACGTGCCCCCCTGTTAAGTTGAATAACATCATTATACCTCAGTCACATGATGTAAAATATCTTGGCATTCATCTTGATAGAAGGCTGACTTGGACTAAGCACATTGAAAGCAAAAAATCTCAAATTAAATTAAAATCACAGCAGCTTCTTGGCTTATTAATAAAAACTCTAAGCTAACTCTGGAAAATAAAGTCCTGGTATACAATTCAATCTTAAAACCTATATGGTCCTATGGTATAGAACTCTGGAGTGCAGCATGTGCTTCTAATATCGAAAAAATACAGAGAGTTCAAAACAAATTACTTAGACAAATAACCGGTGCTCCTTGGTATCTCAAAAATGTACATATCCACAACGATCTTGGAATCCCAACTATTGCAGACGTCATTACAACATGCGGCCAAAAATATAAAGTGAAACTTCACCAGCATAGTAATCCAATGGCGCAACAGCTGCTTTCTGATACCACAATATCTAGACTTAAGCGAAAAAGCTTCGTACCACCTTAACGTAATTTTACTAAAAATGTTGATATAAATTTTGATAATAATAATCCATTTCATTTTATTATAAAGTTTAAACTCCTTTTTTGCACCTGCTAATTGCATTATGTTTAGTTTTTAAGATTTGATTACATAATTGTCAATTTCTAATCAGAAAGATACAATTACAATCAAATAATATATAAAAACAAAATTTCTATTTTCAATCTGCAGATTATTGAATATTTTTTTAAGTCTGGTGGAGAATTATCATTGAATAATACAAGAACTTCATTGTCTTATATTTTTATATTAAAATCTTTTTTAATATTATTATTTTTCGTAAATTTTGACTTCTTTAGATTTCTTATATCTGAAACAGATGTCGTTTCCCAAATATGAAGGTTATCAGGCTTCACTTTTTTGGAATTATTATCTTTTTGTTTCCTTATTTCACTAGCCATAATATTATCTTTATTGTTGGCATTAAATTTCTTTGTAGCTGCTCTTGTCAGGACATTTATTTCTTTCGGTATCATTTGTATTAATTTTTCAGTGTTTAGCTTAATTCTAGACAAAGCATCTGAATTCGTATTCATGCTGCCCTGCTTGAAAATAATATCAAAATCGTAATCCATTAAATTCAATCGTACTCTAGTCAATTTAGATGAAGGGTTCTTATGTTGAAATAGGCCAACTAGGGGTCTATGATCCGTATAAACAGTGAATTTTCTGCCATACAAATATGGACGAAAATAGTTAATTCCCCAATGAATGCCAAGAAGTTATTTTTCAGTTATTGGTTTATTTAGTTCATGTTTATTTAAAGTTTTGCTACCATATGTAATTGGTCTGTCTTGTCCTGGTTCTCCTTGAGATAAAATTGCACCTAAAGCAAATTGTGATGTATCGGTTGTAAGAATGAAAGGTTTATTAAAATCTGGATAAGCTAACACTTCATTTTTTAAAAGATTTTTTACATGAGTCAGTCAAATTAAATATATTATTTTTTCTTTGTAATTGATTGATTGGTGTGGCTATTTCGGCAAAATTTTCAATAAAACGTCAGTAGTTGTTGCAAAAAGCTATGAATCTTCTTGCTTCATCTGCGGTAGTTGGAATTGGATATTTTTCAATTACTTCATGTTTAGAGGAATCCGTGGTAATTCCTTTTGAAGTAATTAAGTGGCCCAGATAAATGACTTCCGTTTTGAGAAATTCACATTTGTTTAAATTAAGTTTAAGATTGCATTCTTGTAGTTTTCGAAAAACTTTTTCTAAATTTTTATTATGGTGTTGTGAACTTGACCCGAAGACTATAATATCAACATATACAAATGCTAATTCTTGTAGACCACTTAGTGCAATTGATAACATTCTTTGAAAGCTGTTAAATAAAAGCAAAATATAGTGTATCTAGCAAAAATTAGTTATGAAATAGATTGTTATTAGAACTCGTGAATAAGTACATTCCGGAATGGATTATGTTGGACAAACAAGAATTTCAGTTTTCTTTTCCTGAATTCATTCACGACTTCTATTAGCGATTTATATCTACATGATGCTTCAGAACATTATTCAGAAAATTAATAAAATTTTGCGAATTCATTCAACCTGAAATTTGTATATAAGTTATACAAAATTGATAACTAAAAGCGGCTCAAACTATAGTCAAAATTTTACTTTGCAGAGAAGCACTACAGGTTTGTCTATATTATGCCAAATATAATTAAATCCACAATCAGTGAGTTTCCCCTATCCCTGGAAGACCAATCAGCCATCAGAAACCTCACAGCAGGTGTCATCGATTCTACCGACACACAACAAAAAAGAAAAGAATAAAGACCAAAAACTGTTAAAGGAACTAATAAATAAACCAGGCATTTCCATTGGAAAGGTTGACATTTTTTACCATAACATCACTCAGAACGTGTTGTCATTTAATTGTGAATTGTTTTATTTACAGAGACTTCAAAAATTCATCTCGACCAAAAAATGGAATTAACACGGACATTTTCGTACGATCATTTTTCACAACTTTTGACGTGGATTATCACGACAACAGTGCATTGATGAACTTAAATCTTTGTATGGCGATAAAGCACCATCCTATAGCACTGTGAAAAACTGGTTTAATGAATTCAATTATTGCCGACGCTCGCTCAACGACGAATTTCGCGCAGGTCGTTCAAAAACGGCCGTTGTGCCAGAGAACATTGATGCCGTGCGTGAACTGATAATGCAAGATCGTCATGTGACATACCGTGAGCTAGAGGCATCCTTGGGCATTTCTCCCACCAGCATACATTCGATATTGCATGAACACTTGACCTTAAAAAAGGTTTGTTCTTATTGGATCCCGCACAATTAGACAATCGTTCAAAAAAAGGTTCGTGTCGATTGGTGCAAAGAAATGTTAAAACATGTCTCTCCACGTGCCTCTGCGGCTTGTGCACCTTTTCCAGTCTTCTTCATCAAGTACGGTTAGTGCTTCCTCAACTTGATCACTTCAAATACTTTTTTTGCTAGAGCATCGTCATCCATTCTCACGACATAACTAATGAAACTGCAAACTGAAAATGAAACATAACTAATGAAATGCACTGAACTATATCATGTCATGACAAAACTCGTACAGCTCGTGGTTCATTTGGATGTGCTAGTCGTCGCCAACTTATAGAGGACCAAAGATCTTACAAAGAATTTTTCTCTCGAAAACTCCCAATGCTGCTATATCATTCTGTTGTAGTTACTATGCTTCTGCGCTTTACAGACCAACAGGTTGTATAAGCGACATACAGATCGTACGTTTTGTCTCTTAAACAAGAAGTCTACATCCTAATTGTAATACGACAGGTGGTCTCATGTCAACCGCAATAATTTTGTGGGACAAACAAAGAATATCCCTATAACAAAGAATATTAAAAACCTAAAGCACATGCTATTCAAAATTATAGTAAAACGATAGGTTGACTATATCACCAATAATATTGTGTGGCAAAGAAAAAATATTTCTACATCAAGAAATATTAGAAATCAAAAGTATAGCCTACTCACGTCTATACTGTATCAATTATAATTTTGGGTAACCATCAAGAAAATATAATGACACAAAAGGGGCTAGAAGAGGTACAATCCATAGAATATACATGTGGAATCTAACACCAAGGACTCCCAGGACGAGTATTTCTCTCCAGATTGTTTCGTAGAAGATAATCAACACTCTTAAATTGATTTTATTGACACATATATTTTTTTTTAAACTTATAAAATCATTATTAATATATTGATTGTCAATTTTACTTAATTATACTTAACAATAAAATTTAAACACAAAAAAAATATAAAACGACAAAAACTTTTGAATACGTTGGATGCAATAAAATAATTTGTTGTAACCATCCTGATATCCCAGCAAATCGGAATGACAACGAGAAAGTATCGTAACAAGTTACATTAAATTTGCAGGGATACCAGGCTCAGATATTGCTGCGTAAACGCGATTCCTTAAAGGGTTATTGAAAGCTGATTTATATTCGACAAAAAGATGGTGGGTGTCGATATTATGTTACGAGATTTTTCCAATATTTGTCACAGTGTGAATATCTTGTCATTGGTGGAGCGACCAGGACAAAAGCTGCACTAATAAGGTCCAATTACTGAGTTAACATATGGCCTCAATCTTTCACATAGTACACTTGAAAATTGTATGTATGTGATAGGAAATCTCGCTATAGTTGGCGCAAATCGACGAATGGCTTTCAATACAAGTTATAGGGTACTACAATTCCAATCGTTGGACATACTTTCATTCAACCATATTCTGCAGAGCATGCTACCTGTAGTCTCGGGACTCCGACAGCAGTTTTTCAAAAGCGGAATTGATATCATCGCTAAATAATAGTTTGGGAAAATGTTCTTTGCGTATTTTCAGTACACTCTGTGCACAGAAAATTAATAAAACTCCGTTGTACATGCTGCTACAACTTTTTTAAGGGATTTTAAGGGATGGAAGCGAAAACATCGTTTAAATGCACGCATGATTTTATTTTGTAGTATATTTGTTGTTTTATTTGATGAGGAGTGTTCAAAATAATGTCGGCTGGGCATGATGTGTAATAGCAAGGGACGTCGCACCAAGTACGATGTGTAATACCCATTTAATGAACGCTGACTCTGAGCTTCAAGTTTGGCAGGTTACGAGTTCAACCCTTGATATTTGCAGTCTCAAAAAATTATTTACGAATAAATATAAATATAAGAAATAATTCCAATCCACTGAAATGGGTATTTGGCAATACTCGAAACTGTTTTACTTAATTTAATTAATTAAAAAAATCATAGTTATTCTGAATACTCCTAGGGAATAAATCTCCTTATTCTCACGCTATTCCCAACAATAAAAATCCCTTATTCTGAATTGCTTAGGAGACAGCTGTTTTGGGAACAACAAAAGTTTCAAATTTGTTTTGTTGAATTTTGGCAACCATTGCATTTTTTAATGGCGAAACTTGCGAAAATGAGCAAAACAAAGAAAACAATTGCGTATCATATGTTGATTTTAATTAAAAAATCGCATTATTTATCTGCAGCACAAAATATCAGAAATGAATGAATCTTTTATTTTATTTTTTAATATCCACATAATTTATTTTTTTCTTATATACAGTAAAACAAAGTAAAATATCTTATTTATTAATTGAAATTATTAACGTTTTAACTAAAATTTGAATTCTTCTCCAAAAGTCGTATTTATTTTTATAATTAGATAGAAATAAATGTCTTTCAATTAATAAATTGTAATAATAGTTTATAATTGCGCAAATGTTATGATAAATAAGAAGCAATGTTTTACTTCTTCATAATAACAAGAAATTATATTAAACGTGTTCCAGAAATCCGGTTCATTCTGAGATTTGGTTTTCTTTTATTATTCAATTGTTTTATCGCCATACAAAGATTTAAGTTCATCAATGCACTGTTGTCGTGATAATCCACGTCAAAAGTTGTGAAAAATGATCGTACGAAAATGTCCACGTGTTAATTCTATTTTTTGGTCGAGATGAATTTTTGAAGTCTCTGTAAATAAAACAATTCACAATTAAATGATAACACGTTCTGTCATTCTGGAAATGCAGGAAATGTCAGATTGCACCTAGCAACACTTAGTGTTGTCTAGGCCAGAAATATATATAGCAGCCCTCGTATTAAATTTGTTAAAATATTTTTATTATAATAATAATGTTATTTAAAATAATATTAAATAAAAATTTAGATGTATTAAATTTGTTATAATAGTTGTATTAAAATATATTCGAAAAATAATTAACCCGTATGGATAAAATAAAAACATAATTTAAATAAATTTAAAAATATTATATTTATTATGATAATTTTATTAAAATATAATATATTCAAAAATCTAATCATTATAAGTTACTTACATATTAAATTAAACTCTTTTTAAACACTTTCTTCAACTGTCTCCCACACAAATTGCTTGGGAAAGATTTTGTGCTAAATTGGGAAAAAATCTCCCGTTCCCATTTGATTCAGAATAGCAAAATTGGGAATAGGGAACAAAACTCCCATTCCCATGTGATTCAGAATAACAAATTTCTATTCTTGGGAATATCGTGGGAATAGGGAGACGTATTTCCTGGGAGTATTCAGAATTACTATGACTAAGAATTTTGTGTTACGTTTCTAGTTATCTCAAAGAGGTATTTTATTATTTTTGCATTTATTATGTGTTAAGGTAATTGAGAAAGGAGGGAGCTTAATTGTACGTCATTTTAATACTTGTAGTATCCTCTAGTTTATAAGATTATTGATTAGTTAATTGTAGTAATTGATAAGTGACAAGTTTTTGTAACTCTGAAAAATATTTTTTTTTTTACATACAGTGATATATCTAACAATCCTCTCGTGTGTGATTGTGATCTCATATGGCTGGTGGCTTGGTCTAATACACATTTGAAGTTGCATCCACAACCTAAATGCGAAGCTCCAAGCGATTTTAGTGGTGTATTTTTAAAAAAACTTAAAGTTGGAATTGATCTTCATTGCGAATCTCCTTTACAGCCTCTACTTGAACTTAGTCCTTCAAAAAATCAGGTATCAAATTGTAGAATTTTTAAAAATTGCAAACATTGTTACGAATATTTATTTTATAGCTTGCATTTGAAGGAGATGAATTAATGCTTAAATGTGGGGCACCTCGTATTGCTATAGGTGTTCCTCATGAATCTGAAGACTTGCCAACACGAGCACATGTCTTTTGGGGGTGGACTAATAAAATGCAAAAGCAAAATTCAACTGAAGCTGTTGAATATAAAGATCCTTTAAAAATATTTGCCGATGTATATTTGGAAATGAAGCACTCTGCAGATTCAGGCATTTTAAATTCTGTTTTGAAAATAAAAAGTTTAAAAAAGAATCATACTGGCATGTGGGATTGTGCACTAAAATCACAACATGCCAATTTGTCTAAGTCCATTACGATTACTGTGATTTCAAAATCAACGAAATATTGTGAAGCAGTTAAAATAAGCACAAATAAAGGTGTTTATTACTGGCCTCAGACAGTCCGCGGTGAAACAAATATTCAAAACTGTGAGGAAGAAGGAGAGTCTCAAGCTTGGGCATCTTACTATTGCAGTCCTAACGGTACATGGTTATATTTAAATGTGAAAAAATGTCCATTCGTAAGTGAAACGACCAGAATTTTGGAACAATTTGCAAAAATGAACTTTACGCTTGCTAAAGGTAAAGAATTAGAAATTGCCAATCGTCTCTATCATTTTACAAACACTACTACAAATATAAAAAAAATTATAGATCCAATGGACTTAGAATTTATTGCACAAACGCTTACTAAATACTTAAAATATATTAAGAATCAAACTGATGTAGCACATATACTGCTTGACACTGCATCGCAATTAATAATTTTGCCAAAATCATTGTTTTATGAAGCTCAGAAACTGCACGAAAGTGGTATTAAAATCCTTAGCGCAGTTGAAGCAGCAGCAGCACATATACAAACGTCACGTTTATTGGATATAAACGACGAAAAATCTGAAAACAAAAACGTATCTCCAAAAAATATATTTATTGACACTTTCAATCTGAGATCAGAATCATTTACTGGCTTGTCATGCATGTGGTTAAGACCAAATGGGAACATAGGTAAACGTACATTTGAGTGTACTATATCAAATGATTCTTTTCCTATATTTGAGAATTACGTGGATGCAGCAATTCATATACCCAGTAATTTATTGTTTAATAACTCACACAAATCTTGCAAACTGATGGTTGGAATATTTCGAAATTCGAATCTGCTGCCATATTTAAATAGAAGCGATGAGAATGATGACAAAATATTATCTTCAGTAACTATAGGGACAAAAATAATAAATGATGTAATGGATTACACAAATTTCCATTTACTCGGAAATATTTCAATAATAATTCGAATGCGACCGTACCATAATGATATTAGTGCTCCTGTAGGAGCATGGTGGGATAGTAAATTAAAAATATGGAACCATAATATATGTCGAAAAATATACATGTACCGCGGTTTGCTTTGGTTCACATGTAATCGATTAGGTTATTACGGTTTGCTACAAAGAAAACAATTTTTAAATGATATACCTAATGAAAACACTGGGGCTTTATTTCGTTTCACGCCTCTTAGTATTTATATTGGAAGCCTAGTGCTTTTTATTTGTTCCTGGATTAACATATCAACTTTTATTATTTTTGGAGAAGCGATACGTATAAATCGTCAACAAAAACACTCATTTGTAAATACATGGATTGCTTTATCATCGCTTTGTGTAGTATTTACTCTTGGAATTTTTCAGACGGAAAATCGGAATATCTGCAAAATATTTGGATTACTTATACATTATTTCACTATGTGCGTATTATTTTGGTTATGTGTTAGCTTCAGAACTATGTACAAACGTTTCGTTAAAAGGAGGCATACGGGCCCAGAAAATAATTTGTCAGTAGATATCGATCTCAAAAAACCAATTTTAGGAATATATCTTGTTGGCTGGGGCGTTAGCGCTATCATTTGTGGTATTAGTGGCGCTGTAAATCTAAATGAATATGCATCATATTCGTATTGTTTCGTACATAATACATCAGCTATAATTGCAATAGTAATTCCAGTCATAATGCTGCTATTATTTTTTCTTATTCTGGTTTTCAATGTATATTATCATAATAGTAAAAAGATAAATGAAATTCGAAATCCTAAGTTTTCAGATAACACAGATGCTACAGATATGGAACAGTTAAATTTTGCAAATACAACTCGTAAAAGAAATTCACAGCTTAATATGAAACTATATAGTTCTCTGACATTAACTAATTCAATTAGTAGCAAATTAGATGAATTTGAATGTGTTAATATAGCCGACTTAAGAGCACTTTTGATTTTGTTCTTAGTATTCACTATATTGTGGTTATCAGCTGCTTTCTTTGTCACGCAATCAACAATATTGGAAAACCGTGTAAATCAAATATATAGTACAATATGTTCCGTTTCCGCTATAGGTTTAGGATTGTTTTTAGTTTTTTTTTATAATTTTTCGCGAAATAAAGCAAGACAATTGAACAAAAATACCTTTTGCTTAATAGAGTACCATAAAAACTATAAAGATGTTCCTTCTGTTAACTTGGCACTTACTACATATAAATCGACTCCATATGACGCGAATAATTCTACATGCCGCTCAAATAGTCAGTGTTCGAGGCATCATACTAATAGTATTTGCAGTATGAAAAGTAATTCCCATCAAAAAGAACATCCAATTAAGTCAATTAATTTCTCAAATCAATATTTACTAAATGCCAATATTAAAAGTTTGACAGCAATCGATCACAGCCAAAATACTGCGGGTATAAATACTCTTACATATGAAGTTCCATGTGCTGATATATTTTACAATCCAAATCAAATAAATGTTGCACGAAAATTTTTTAAAAAGCAAAAACGTCTTTCAAAACGAAACAACTTTGAATTACAACGTCAAATGAATCGTCCTAGCATCGTGGATAATGCCAGCGATTTAAGATCTTTATCCAGCAGTGCTGCTAATAATTATGCGCATTCAAAACAATGCAATGCAGTGAAGTGTTTTAGTGGAAGTACTAAGCTGAGTAACACAAATTTATCTTGCAGACCGGTATACAGTTCATCCAATTTAAATCAAAAAAATGATTTTAGCAACGTTATAGCAAATATATATACTAACATTTCGGAAACAATAGAACCGCAACACGAAATAATTAAAGTAGTTTATGATGTCAAAAATTCAATACATCATCGTTCAGCTCTTTATGAGGAGGATGAAATCAAAGAACAAATGATTAGTCAACGTGGCGAGAACAATCCATTATATGAAAATTCCCGTGTTTCTAATAATATGTATCCTATGTTAAATTATATAACATCACAACAAAAGAAGAGAAAAGATAACGACTTGTATAAAGAATCAATTTTAAAAAACTCAATAAGCAAGCCCAACGTAGTAAATATTTCGTTATTAAAAAATACGAACGTCATTGGAATCACTAATAAGACAGTATCGAATTGTCTGAGCAATATGGATAATAACATTGCTGGTCAAATTGCACAAGATTTAAATAAAAACAAAATTTTTATGCCAAATTTTCCAAAAATATTTAACATAGAAGAACATAACATAGAGAACAATAAAGCTTGTAATGAAAGCTTTAGCTCAAAGCGATCTAAATCACTTAGTAGTCTTAATAATTATCTTGATAGCAATATGCTTAAAATGTACACTTTATCTGACTTCAATATACGCACAAATTTTGAAATTAGTGACAAAAAACAATGCTTTAAAATTTTTAATAAGGGAAATGTAAAAGTTACGGACAAATGTAGAAACTATGACAGTAATGTGATTTCAAGTACTCATGTGGTCTCTGCAAGTCCAACAAATGAAAGTGATGTGAATTATCAAAATTCTGAAATTAGTATTCGGAGCCATGGACTGTATGCTCCGCAATGCGATATTGATTTTAACTTGGTTTTGACTGATGGCTTTTCATGTGAATCATCCAATGAAAGTGAATTAGATGATGATAACAAAGAAGTTGTTATAAGTTTTGACACATCTATTGATTCTGATGTAACAAAAACATCAATCGATGAACTATATGAGGCTATAAATAGACGTGCATCGATGGAAGTTAATGTTAATATCAATTCTGGGACGTATCTCTGTAAAAATACGATAAAAGAAAATGAAAGTTTAGAATAGAAAACAAAATTTTAACATTTAAAGATAGTAGTAGTCAAAATAGTTTAATTCGCTTAATTAGTCATAAAACAGAACAAGTGAACAATAAAGGAATTACACTGATATGCAATATACCTGTGTACAGTTCCAGTAAAACAATTCACTTATCTCCCACCAACTATATAATTACAATTTGCTTCATAATAGTGTCTATTGTGTCAGCACAATAGACTTCATAAACTTCATATGAAAGAGAGTAAATTTAAGAGTTCTGTAATGTAATGTAAGTTTAACATAAAATTTCTTTAACCTAGTAAAATAATACAGATAATTAAATTTATTTAAAAAATATTACAGAAGTAAATAAATAAAAGTATATAAATAAATAAATGTATATAAATAAGTAAATGTATATAAATAAATAAATGTATATAAATAACTGAATGTATATAGTTTTAGGAATTTTTTAACGAAGTACAATAAACAAATAAAGAATTTTAATAACTACAAATATAAATTGCAGACATTTCCTAAGTATAAATTATAAATATCCCATATATAAATAATTTATTTTATGTAGTATTTGACTTCAAAATATTTTAATTGTTGGACGTTATAACTTGATTAGTATACACTCCGAATAGTTATACACTCCGTTTCACTTGAATCGCACACTTCACACATTTAATTTCTTTTGTTTATATCTTCTAAGCCAATGAAATAAAACAATTTGTTTTTAGTTTTTATGGGTAGTGTGATTAATAATCTTTATTATAAAAACAAAAAACTTGAACTTGTTCAATAATTTTTATGTTAAAAGATGAGAAACTAAATAAGTATATAAGTGGCATATAAATTTCGTTTCACTTGAATAGCACATTTTTGTTTTTTAAATAAATTTAATAACTTTATGTGTTATTAAGGATTAATTTGTTAAAATTAAAATTTTAGTAATCGATTGAACCTCCCTTGTTTAATATAATCTCATAGATCCTATCGGGAAGTGAATCATACACAATTTTAATATAATCAAGGGAAATTGTAGCCCATGCTCGCTAAATTGCTTCAAGTTCAGTTTTTGTTGAAAATTGTTTTCCATATTCATAAACTTTTCTAGCCAGCCATCCCCAAACATTGTCTATTATGTTAAGATCCGGCGAGTATGGTGGCCAGTTCAGAACAGCAACATTTCTGGACTCAATGAACGATTTTACAACATGGGCAGTATGTATTGGGGCGTTGTCTTGTTGGAAAGTCCACGGCAATTGTCCAAAAAAATTCTCTAACAAAGGAAAAGCCTTTTCTAAAACTCCTTGGTACGATTTTGCGTTCATAGTTGTGTTTAAGAATTGGAGTTCACAAGTGCTATAGTAACATATGGCTCCCCAAACCATAACTCCGGCAACTCAACTGTGCAAACGCTCAAACTGATGAATTTTTTTTCTCAAATCATGAAAATAATAATTGTACTAGTCGAGCTCAGAGAAAAAAACGCTTTGGTTAATGCATTACCACGACCCATTATTCATTTAAATCGTCACAATGTATTTAAAATTCACAAATAAATTAAAAAAACCTAATATTGTGTTGATCTGTTACTCATAACTGAAATTAGAACTCAAATGTGCTATTCAAGTAAAACGAAAAACGAACTAGTTAGCTATTGATGCAAATTCAAAAGAAACTAACGGGAAAATTTAACGGTACATTTCTGTAGTGGTAATTTTTTTTGGAAGAAACTACATAAGAAAACAAACAAAAAACCCTAATAATTATTACAACAAAGTCATGAGATCATTGATAGAAAAGCAAATAATAATGCAAAAACAAAGTGTGTTATTCAAGTGAAACAGAGTGTACTTATTTTAAGAGTTTTTCAGTCTATATTTTGCATTTCAATTTAACCTAAAAAATCATCAAGGCTCCAATGTTCCCAGCGTTTTCATTTTTTCGGATTAAGTTTTGGAATCAGAACAAGAAACAAGTGATAATATAAATGTGTAAATAGTAGTTAAAAAGAAATTAAAATTAGATTATTGTAAAAATGCTTACACAGAAATGCTAGTTGCTATCTTGATAGCAAGAGATATGTACACTCACTCGCATATAACTGCGCACGCCCCAAATAAATTTTGAAATCAATCTTTCAACTCATATTGTTCAACCATTTATTAATATTTTTAACGAATTCTTTTTTAAACCATAACTATAATTAATTGTCTTCAGTGATATATTTATTCCAAAATTTAATAACAATGTCTTCTATTTTATTTTTAATTTTAAAATTAATAATACCCTGGTTTAAGTTGCGTGGAATGCAAGATTTTGCGATTAACATTAGGTTTTTTCGTCGATTTTGCTTATATGTTATTGTCTAAGCAATTAATATTCTGCTGTTAAGCTGAGTTTTTGTATCACATTTCGCAGAATTACAGCACGGAGAGTAAAGGCAAAGAAACGGAAAGAAAGGACGACAGCCCACACAGCACAGTTTCAAATCAAAAACAGTTTCTCCAAAACGGTTTTCGCGGATACGGTACGTCGTGTCATAAAAAAAGCCGAGTACCATAGAAGAGTCGCCCGTAATAAACCAATTATTTCAGAAGTTGTAATCGATTATGTAAAACACCGGCCTATTATTTCATTGACAATTTATTTACTATATATGATATATATGGTATTAGTTTACAATCAATTTGTTATTATTTATATTAAAATCGACACGTAACGTGTTTCACATTTGTGTACTTTTTTAGATCCGTTTTTCCTCTGAACTGTCATTCATGTCAACTGTCATGCTGCCTAGCAGGGCTGCATCCAGCTCAGTGTTGCGTTTTCTGTTGCATTCCGCCCTCCCGTGAATCTTCGGAAGATTCACTAATCTGACAAGCGGCTAGCTTGGTGGCTGGACGAGTTAGGATACCATTCTTGATCTGTACGCGGGCTGATCTAACCTGACCGGTCTTGGAAGGAAACACTTCAACAATTCGACCCTTGAGTCATTGACCTCTTGGTAGCAGATTGTCACAAACGATCACAAAATCCCCAACCCTGAGGGGCACCACCTCCTTACACCATTTAGGGCGTCGAAAAAGTTGAGGCAAAAACTCCGTAGTCCACTGTTTCCACAAACGGCTGTTTATATCTAGGATATGCCACTGTTTACCGAGCCTGAGAGGTATAGCATCGTTATAGCGTGTCTTTTATCGTTCTGCGAATTTGACATTATTTCTCATTTTAGCTTCAATTCCCTGCAAACGTTTGACAGCAGCTACATCACTATGGCCCGCGGCAGAATGTTCAAGATTAGTTTGAACAATAATACTGCGCGCCTGTGGATAAAGAACGGCAGGCATAGTTAATCATATGTTAAGAGTAAAAGTATAAAAATCTGCGTATCCTAAAATAAATATAAGACAATATAAAGGATGCGCAGAGATAAACATTTATCTTTTCCATGTGCCAGTATTTTAATTATGCAGATTTACAATTTTGCCTAAATAGGATGCTGGTAATATGTATTAAATTTATGGTTGTTAATATTGTAGGGTTGTTATCGTGCAGATTCTAAGAATTAGGGACAAGAAAAAAACATGTAAAAAGATATCCTAATATAATATTGTAAAAACATTTTTAGTAGTTTATGACATAAGGCACCGTGTCTAATTATAGTTAAAATAGTTTGTAAAAAACAATTAAAAGAGAAATCTTTGATGCTGGGATTTCCTGTTTGTATCCTTTTAATATGAACCTCTGCTGCACAGAATGCAGTTCAAACGATAACAGGCAAAAAATATTTCAACCCCTATTTTAGTTAAGTTAATTGTAAGAAAATTTTGTATTTAAACGTAAGATTTTTGAAAATAAAATTAGTTTTGAAAGAGATTTGACGCAAGTCGGTTCTTCTTAATTCATTATTGCTTTCAAGATAGAAAACTTGGAATCAATACTTAAAAACTTAGTATTCTTTTTTAGAGACACATCTAAGTTTTGTATAACTCATATAAAATTTTTTCGTTAACTTTTATGAATTAAAAAAATATACACTTAACTCATTTATTTATATATACATTTAATTTTTATTATAAAATACACTTGTAACAAATCATTCAATACTTAAACAGTTATAGTTAGACAAACAAGTAAATATAGAATAAACATGTTTATAATAAACTTAATATTAAAAATGTAGCATCTTAAAATACTTAAATACAGCAGTTGTAAAACATATAAAAAAAACAATAGTGATGGTATTTCTTATTATTATTTGCACAGTACTGAATCGGAATACACGAATACGAATACTTGCCAAATAAATATTTCATATTTCAAATATTTCACAGATTATAACAGTATAACAAATAATAACAATTGCATTCTTATCTTCCTTCATCGGTTGATGGAAATTTGTATAATGTCTTGTACGTGGCACAGCCTCTAACACAATGTGTCACCATCTACAAAACATTAATTTATTAATTATATACACTAGTATTTTTAAATTATAATTATTATAATTTACTTACTTTATTATTATTTGAAAAAAATTTATAATTAAATCACTTTGATCATTTTTGCTTTATACTTTTTCTAATATTGGGCGCAGTTTTACTACTTTTTAACAATCAATTGCGCGGTATTTTTTTTAAATATAGTGCAGTGCAATTGATTTCTCAAGAAATCAAAACAGAGAACCAAAATTATGCTCCCTGTTGCACTCATTGCCCATAAAATTTTTCTTAAGAGTAACAAGGTTCGTATTCGGAGCAAGTTAGGTCCGTATTCGGAGAGAATAAGGACTTTAACTTGCTCAAGTTGGAAATAATCGTACGTTTTGAGATGGTATTACTGCAATTTCTGAGAGTGTGTTTGTTATTTTGTGTTGTGCTCATTTAAGTTTCCCTAGCGGCACCATTAGGCCAGCGCTGAAAAAGTAAGCGAGGAGGTAATAGCTCTTTGTTTTTATTTTTCTTTGTTTTCGACATTTGTGTTCGACATAGGCAATTTCGGGGTTGAAATAATAAAAGAATGAAAAAGAAAAGCATATGAGTATTAAGAATTTCTTGTTTTGCCTACATTGTATACATTTAGTCTGCTTTTAATTTTAGTGAAGTGCGTCAAATTAGTGCAGTGAACAATTTTTAATTTTTAAAATAATAAAATATAAAAATATATATAAAATATAATATGTGAATCTAAAAATATAAATAAAATATTATTTGTGAATTTAACATAAACTAACTGTTAGTAGATGCAAAATTAACTAAATATATTTAAAATGATAATTGTAATTTTTGTTTTGTATAATGTAGATGCTACTCCGTGTTGTGGCGGGATAAGAATACCACCTCAGTATGTCTCTGCTTGTCGTAAAAGGCGACTAAAAGAGAAAATGCACAGGTCAAAGTAGCTTGCTACGACTTCTGATAAGACGACCCTTCTGCTAGTAGGTCGGCATTTGCTCAGGCCCTGCTAAGTTGACCAGCCTTCGGGAAGTGCGACTATCTATCAGGTCAACTGTTAAGCGATAAGTACGGTCATGTCTCTGCTTATCGTTTGACGCAGATAGTCGGGCGGGGTGAAGGAAAACACCCTTTTAGTGAATGAGCAGTGAGAATGATTGAATGAATGTGTGAATGAATGGAATCTGTGCATTAGAAATAAAATCCCCCAAACTAAGGTGGAACAGCTAGGCCTTTAGCTTGGCTGCTGGGGTAGAAGCAGTCTTAGTAGCGAATTGAGGACACCTGGCGACCTCCTGTTTTAAACAGCCTTACCTGTGTAATGCGAAATCTCCGCAGGTGGACATATTTCTCTTCGCAACTCGTGGGAATCAAAATTGACGAAAAAATTTTAACTATACCAACACAAGGCGAAGTGGTTGACGCTGATAAGGTGGACAATGAGGCCTCACAGGCCGAGCTGATAGCCTTAGCTTCAGATACCACAACGCATTACGGTCATGAGACCAACAAAATGGTGGACGAAGAAGCCCCATAAGAGGCTGAGCCGTTAACCAAAACAGTTGGAAACATGACAACGACTGATCTCGACTTGGCCGAGCGTATCCGTCTGAACAAGAGGGAGAAGCAGAAGCGGAAAAGAGAGAGGCAAAAGGCTGCAAAAGCCACAAGATCGGTTGAACAACTAGCTGATCGACTAAGCAACTATCGCATGTGGAATCATCGCTGAAGGAAGAATAGCTAGCAAAGAGGTATAAGGGCGGATGTCCTGAAGCTCCGACAGCAAGCTCAACTCCGTCAGCTAGAATCACAGGCGATAACTCTGATGGTGGACAACCAGTAAAGGATGTCAGCCAAGCTGAATCGACAGTCAAAGATCCAACCAGTGCGCGAGGTGGAGTACCTTATCAGGCACTCAACCGACCTGCATTGGTTGGTAAAGGGACCGTTGGTCGGCGTGGTGAACAACCTTTAGCGGCTGACAACCAGAAGAGAACGCAAAACGGATCTGGGGTTAAGAAAGGCGGACAACCCATAGAGGGTGTTAACCAACCAAAACCCATAGGTTAGAAGGTTGGGGTCAAACAAGGCAGCCAACTAATAACATAACGACTCAAGAGTAGAAGGACCTCTTGGCGAGAAACACATAGTTGCTTTTAAAGCATCTTTTAGTTGCTTTAAAGCAGTGCTGGTGTCAGGCTCACAGTGTGGTGCCCGAAAGAAGACGCGGAGGCGATTAAGACCGCAGGGGGTAGGCTCAACTGTGGTATTGATCAAGCCAAAGTGAAATTCTAAAGGGATGCACGACGAGCAAGACAACGCCTCTGGTATGGAACTAGCGGGTCTGTGTAGACCGTTAGGGAGGCGGGTGCTCCCATACCATAAAGGTTGAACAACTGAATATTCATCACAGTAAAGCAGCATCAGCAATGATCTTGCGACACTTTGACGAAGAAAAGTTCGACATACTACTGATTCAAGAGCCCTGGATTGTTCAAAACGCTATTAAAGGACTTGGTACATCTGTTGCCACGCTGTTCTTTCCACAGGCAGCTGGTTAAATAAGGACATGCATAATGGTGAGAAAGGGGATACAATGCATCCAATTGCCTCATCTATGCTCACCAGATCTTACTACGGTAAGAGTAGGGAGCGCTGCATCGTGGCGTTAGCCTATCTACCATACGACTCTACTGAACCACCTCCCAGTCAGGAGGTAATCAGACTGATGGAGTATTGCAGGACGAAAAGGTTAGAAATTGTCATAGGATGTGATGCGAACGCACACAACATTTTGTGGGGTAGCAGCGATAGTAACAACAGAGGAGAATCTCTCCTCGAGTTTGTTGAAAAATACAATCTGATGATTGTAAACAGGGGGTTAGAACCTACCTTCGTTGACGCACGAAGGTCAGAAGTTATTGACCTAACCCTGTGCTCAGGCGCAATGACACAGAAAATTTAGAAATGGAGGGTAGCTGATAGACTAACAATGTCGGTTCATCGGGCTATACTCTTTGAGATACTCTGTCGTCCGAAACGCACTAATAGTCAGAGGCTAGTAAGAATTCCTGAGAATACTGATCAGGTAACGTTCTTGACGTTATTGACGGAATTATTACAAAACAGGCCGCTGAGGAAACTCAAGACCACATGGAATGTAGAGACAAAAGTCAAAGCAATTGCTGCTGCGATGATTAATGCATTCGAAAACGCTTGTCCCCAAACCAGCATTGCAGAAAAGTCATCGACACCTTGGTGGAGTCAGGATCTTGATGTAATAAAAAAGGAGACAAGGAAAGCCTTTAATAAATAAATGAGGGAGAAGAACTCCGAATCATGGGACCTGTTTAAGGCCAAAAAGCGTGAATTTAAGAAAGCACTACGCAACCGGAAACAGAAGTCGTGGCGGAATTACTGTTCGAGCATGAAGGGGACCTCTGAAGTAAGTCGGTTACAAAAGATGGTCACCAAAGATCCGGTCTCAAGTCTTGGTTTAATCCGAAAGAAGGATGGTATAATGACGGAGACAGTAGGTGAGTCATTGAGTACTCTCATGGAGATCCATTTTCCAGGAAGTTTCAAATTTGGTGATCACTGGCCCTCTCCCAAAATGGGAATGAACAGAGAGGAAAAATTTGATGCAGAACGGATAGTGACCATAAATGCAGTTAGGAATGTCATTTTGACATTCGCTCCATTCAAGTCACCGGGGTTGGATGGCATTTTTCCAGCACTCCTGCGATAGGGAATTGACCTGCTCGCAGTTAGGCTCACGCAAATATTCAGGACATCACTGGCAACAAGGTACGTCCCTAAAGCTTGGAGAGAGTCAAGGGTGACCTTTCTACCAAAGGCAGGAAAGAAGGATTACACAGAAGCAAAGTCATTCAGGCCAGTTAGCCTTACCTCTTTCATGCTTAAAGCTATGGAAAAGGTAATAGTGAACTACCTAGAATGCACCACGCTAATGAAATATCCTTTAAGCAGATGTCAACATGCCTACAGGGCGGGGAGGTCCAAAGAAACTGCCCTGCACGAAGTCGTGAGGACAGCTGAGAGAGAGCTGACTTCAGGAGGCATTTCGATGGCCATCATGATGGAGATCGAAGGAGCCTTTGACAAAGTAAGCTTTGATAAATTAAAATCTGCTCTAGCTGACCGAGAAGTCGGTTCACTCATTATTGGATGGATAGATTTCATGTTAAGGCAAGGAGCAGTAAACCTACAAAATGAAAGACATAGACTGAGAGGCAGAGCAGTCAGAGGCTAACCACAGGGAGGGGTGCTTTCACCATTTCTGTGGAACGTGATGTTGAAGTTAAATCCTACCACAATGTTAATAACATTACACATATGTATATAGATATTTTTATCAAGGTTTAATAAGCCTTTGTTTAGCCTTATATAATTTAATTTAATAAAAAACGACAGTTGTGACTATATACTCGAAAAGAAAACAACGCGTTTTATTGAAAAAGGTGTGTTCTACATTTGATAAATTCCAACAGGTTATGGGCCCAGGCTTAACTCAAGTAATATGAATTCTATATATAAATTTGATAAACTGGATGAAAATAATTACGACTCATGGAGTATCCAGATGCGGAGTGTCCTCATACACCAAGGGCTCTGGTGTGTCATAAGTGAAAAAATGCCTAAAACGACCAAGGATGGAAAAGATGTGGATTTATGTGAAAAGTGGAGACTGAACGATGAAAAGGCGTTGGCGGTAATAACGTTGTCAATAAAAACTTCAGAAATTGGACATATAAAAAAATGTAATACCGCAAAATCCGCTTGGACTGCATTAAGAGAAATTCATCAGCCCACTGGACCGATAAGAAAGGTATCTTTGTTTAAGAAAATGATATATATGCGCATGAGCGAGGGTGATTCCATGCAGCAGTATATCACGAGCTTCGAAAAGGTCATTGAACAACTTTCAGAAATTGGCCTTGAATTGCAAGAAGAATTGTTTGTAATAATAATTTTAGCAAGTTTGCCAAAAAGTTATGAAAACTTTGTTGTTGCGTTAGAAACAAGAGATCAGCTCCCAAAGCTTAGTGCTTTAAAAACAAAATTATTTGAAGAAAGTGAGCGGAGAAAACTTAACGAAACAGTCGAAGCAGATGGTATTGTACAAGCATTAGTTGCTACAACAAGCCATAAATATTCCAACAACGAGCACACCAAAAGAAAAAAGAGTAACTTTAAATGTCAAGAGAAACTTCTGTTAAGAGAACTGAAAAAGTTTCTAGAGAGTATTCAAAATCATTTTTTTCTGTTTTTGGAGTTAGTCAAAACACGGTACTTGATAAAAAAACTTGGTGCTTGGATAGTGGCGCACCTTCTCATTTGTGCGCACATCGTGAAATGTTTGAAGATTTTGAGCAGTGCAGTGAAAAAATAATGCTTGCAGGTAATAAATTTTTCAAAGCTATAGGACGTGGTAACGTGAGAATAAAGAGTCACATGGGTGTACTTATATTAAAAAATGTGTTGTATGTTCCGGTATTGCAATGTAATTTTGTTTCTGTAAGCAAGGCAGCAAACAATGGTTACAAAGTGACATTCGATAAAAATAACGCGTATATTGATGATCAAAACGGTGAAACTGTGTTAAAAGCAAAGCAAATAAAACAATTATTTTTTTGTGAATTATTAAAGAAAACAATCGATTTAAAAACGCAATTGTTTTTTAATAATAATATAAATGATGATTTAGTTCTGTGGCATAGACGGTACGGACACTTAAATATTAATAGTTTAATCGAATTAAAAAATAAACAACTAGTGCTGGGCTTAAAATTTGATTCAGATCAAAAACATATAAACTGCACAGTGTGTCTTAAATGCAAATGCAACATTAAACCGTTTCAATCGTTTCAAAGTAAAACGAAAAATATCTTAGACTTAGTCCATAGTGATGTTTGTGGACCAATAAATGTTAATTCAATCGGAGGATCCAGATACTTTGTTACTTTTGTAGACGACAACTCGCGATATATTTTTGTTTACTTTATAAGGCAAAAATCAGAAGTTTTAAATGCTTTCAAATCATTTAAAAGCATGGTTGAATGCCAAACAGATAAAAAAATTAAAATATTACGTAGTGATAATGGCACTGAATACGTAAATACAGAATTTAATAATTATTTAAATGAAAAGGGTATTCTTAGACAATTGACTGTGCCTCATACTCCACAACAGAATGGCGTTGCTGAAAGAGTCAACAGAACTTTAGTAGAGATGGCACGAAGTATGATCTTAAACGCAGGTGTCGACGAGAAGTTCTGGGGTGAAGCAATTAACACTGCAGCATATATAAGAAACCGATCACCAACAAGAACAATAAAGAACTTGACTCCATATGAAGTTTGGTGGGAAAAGAAACCTGTGGTAAGTCATTTGCGAGTATTTGGTTGCTTGGCGATAGCTCTTGATATAACTGAGAAAAATAAATTTCGACCAAAGGGCAAAGAAATGATTATGGTTGGCTATGCAGAAAAACCAAAGCATATCGGCTATATGACAAAATAAATAAAAGGCTTGTTGTAAGTCGCGATGTGTATTTCGTTGAAAATTTAAACGATAATAGCAATATTGATCTCCTACCTTTATTAAGTGCAAGTAATCTTGACCGCTTTATTCCAGATAATGAATTTGAAATTCCAACTGAAAATCTCAAAAACAGTGAGAAGAACGGAACTGCCAACAAAGAAAGTAGTCAAATGAATACACCACAGGAAGATGATATACCTGATGTTCCAGAATCCGAAGACTATACTGGTACAAGAGCTGGTTATAATTTAAGACCACAATGTGATATTGTAAACTCCAGTCAAGACGCCAACTGATATAATAGTCCCAGAAACAGTCTTCGAAGCTCTACAGAGCGAACAGTCCGCTTACTGGAGACGCGCTATGCAGGAGGAGTATGATATATTGGTAAAAAATCATACATGGGACGCGGTGAAGCTACCAACAGGGCAAAAAGCTATCGGCTGTAAATGGGTTTTTGCAGTGAAATTCGATGCAACAGGAAACATCGAGAGGTACAAAGCACGATTGGTCGCTAAGGGCTGTAGTCAAAAATACGTTGTTAATTATACTGAAATATTTTCACCGGTAGTGAGATACGAAACCATAAGAATAATTTTAGCTATAGAGTAGAATATGAACTTCATGTTCATCACCTTGACTTTTCATCAGCATATTTGAATGGTAATCTCGAAGAAACAATTTTTATGGAGCAACCGAAATTATTCGAGAAAGATGATAATAAAGTGCTTCAGCTCAAAAAATCTTTATATGGACTTAAACAGTCAGGCCGAATGTGGCATTCCAGATTGAATGAGGAATTGGAGAAAATAGGATTTGTCTCATGCCGAAGCGAACCATGTGTATACACAAAAAATAACAATAAATGTTTGAATATCATCGCAGTGTATGTGGATGATTTGTTACTTGTGTGTACAGACCTAGGTGAGTTGGGCGCAATAATAAAGAAAATCTCTAATGTTTTTCAGATAGTAAATAAGGGTCCTATAAATAATTTTCTGGGTATGGAAGTGGAGCGTGAAAATCCAACTGGTGCTTTGACTATTAGTCAAAAACAACTTGTATTGCAGCTCTTAAAGAAAAATCGTATGAGTGTGTGTCGCCCAGTCTCTACCCCTCTTGAGACAAACTTTCAGGTACATTGCATAAATGAAAGTTGTAATAAAGTTGATATAACGGAATACCAGTCATTGATTGGCTCATTAATGTATATTGCTATTAATACAAGACCTGCATATTCTACGATATCTTAGCAAAACCATCGACATGAAACTGCATTACAATAAGAGTGGTGCAGCAATTAAAGCGTATGTAGATGCAGATTGGGGAGGTGATGCAACTGATCGAAAATCGTATACGGGCTATGCGTTTGTCTTGGCAGGAAGTGTATTCAGTTGGGAGAGCAAAAAAACAGACTACAGTGGCTCTGAGCAGCACAGAAGCGGAGTATATGGCGATTTCTGCTGCAGCCAAAGAAGCTATATATTTAAGAAAACTACGGTCAGAACTAATAGGACTTAGTGATATTGGAACAATAATGATAAATAGTGACAGTATGAGTGCTATGAATTTAATCAAAAATCCTGTATATCATGCTCGCAGTAAGCACATAGATATAAAATATCACTTTGAGATTGATTTACAATACTGTCCAACTGATATAATGTTGGCAGATATCTTTACCAAGAACTTACAAAAAATTAAGCATTGTAAATTAACTATGGCTCTTGGATTAAAATAATGAATGATGAATGATATTAATAAAAATTATTGAATTGATGAAATTGTATATATTATAAGTTAGTATTTTATATTGTAATAAAATGAAGTATATTATTTTATGTTATAAACATTGAGGAGGAGTGTTGAAGTTAAATCCTACCACAATGTTAATAACATTACACATATATAGATATTTTTGTCAAGCTTTAATAAGCTTTTGTTTAGCCTTAAATAATTTAATTTAATAAATAACGACAGTTGTGATTATACACTCGAAAAGAAAACAACGCGTTTTATTGAAAAAGGTGTGTTCTACATTTGATAAATTCCAACACGTGACCATAGACTCTCTACTTCAACAGCTTTACTTCAAGGGCATACAAACAATTGGGTATGCGGACGATATAGCACTGATAGTGAAAGACAAGTTCCTAGACACCATTAGAAACGTAATGAGAGGTGTTCTCAAATGCGTCAAAAAATGGTGTAGGGAACAAGGCCTGGTCATCAATGTCACGAAATCAGACACTATCCTCTTCACGAGGAAGAGAAGTCTGTCAGTGGAGCCCTTACAACTTTTCGATAATAACATTCGCATATCAAAGTCGGTGAAGTATCTATGTGTTGTCCTAGATAATAAACTGACTTGGAATGAACATGTGGATGAAAAGATCAGGAAAGCGAAGAGAGGTCTATTTCAATGTAAGAGAGTGTCCGGAAGGCGATGGGCGATATCCCCAAAATCGATGCACTGGATCTATACGATGATGGTCAGACATATTATAACATATGCGTCAGTTGTCGGGGGTTTAAAATCACCCAAAAGACAATAAAAACGAAGTTAAATAGAGTCCAGCGACTAGCCTGTGTTGGAATAACAGGCGTTATGCGAACTACACCAACACCGGCATTAGAGGCGATGCTAGAATTGCTTCCGTTGGATTTACATATAAAGAAAACGGCGGCACTGGCAGCAATTCGCATGAACCGGAGCTCCACGTGGAACAACTTCGGAAAATTAGTGGGCCATGGTAAGATTCTTGATCTCGACCAAACCGCGGTCAAGGAAACGCAGATGCCATTGGAGACTATGAGGAGAGTTTATGGGACAGAACTGTCCTATAGAACACTATATAGTAGACGGCCTTCTATATAATGAATGTGAAAGGAATGACATATGCATATTTATCGATGGCTCCTTAATGGATGGCAAAGCTGCTGCTGGGTTTACTCGAAAGAGCTAAATCTAACGTGTACTCTACATCTAGAAATATATGTTTCCGTCTATCAAGCGCAACTTATGGCGGTCTCACATGCTCTGGATCACCTATTTGATTGTCAGGTGTATCAGAAAAAGATTCTGATAGCGCTGGACAACCAAGCAGTTATCAAAAGCATGTAAAAGACATACATAGCCAACAGCTTAGTACAAGAATGTGTAACGAAGCTCATGGAATGTGCTCATGGAAATGAGGTGACGATTATGTGGGTTAAATTCTTATGTGGGTTTCCAATTCAATCTGAGTAGGATTTACTTCAGTTTAACGAAGAAATCACTGGTGTTGAAGTAGTTGTAAGTTAAATTATGTTTCTTACTTTCAATTTCAACTTATTAATATTTTCCCATGTAACAAATTTACTAACTCATATATTTCTTTTCATCTATTACGTTATTTATAGGCTGCATCAATTAGACGCGTTATTGACAAACAACCAATTACGGGAAAGATTTCGTGAAATTTTGGAGAAAGTATACTCATAAAGTACAACTTTGATGGTACACAAGGCAAGAAGTTCTTAAGAGCGTTGAAGAATGTGACAGCAGCACTTTTTGGTATGGTATATTGTACATAATT
The DNA here is from genome assembly GCF_002237135.1 of Teleopsis dalmanni. Lineage (NCBI taxonomy): Eukaryota > Metazoa > Arthropoda > Insecta > Diptera > Diopsidae > Teleopsis > Teleopsis dalmanni. Next base: position 108,609,826 of record NC_051846.1, on the reverse strand, counting down.
TACTTTAGCGTATACAATAACATACTTTTGTATTTACAGATGCTTTAAGGACAGAGGGTAAGCCGGAACAAGTGATCGGGTCGAGTCTGGAAATCTCTTCAAGTCTCTAGTAATAATTCCACAGAAAAATATTCTTTTAGCGCAAGGTATTACCATTCAGCGCTGAAGCAATTGAATACCTCAGCGCTGAAAGTCCCGCTGGGTTCCGTTCTATATAAAATATTCTTTGTTATGCTGATTCTATCAAAAAAAAAAACCACTGAATACTTGAATCCAGTGATTTCGACGACTGTATTTGTTTATGCTTATACTTATTTAGTATATAGTTATTAAGATTTACATTATTATGGTTTTATATATATACATTATATTATTTTTATATTATATTTTGTACTGTATTACATTTATTTAAATTTATATGCGTACTGCTCACGTTTATTTGTTAATATGCAACTCAATGTTGACTTTCGTCAACCTTGCTTACTGCATACGGAAATTTTACATAGAGATAAATGTTACCTTTAATATTGTTTTTTAAATTTCTTGTCTTTCTTTTTGTTTTGACTACCGGTGATGCAGTACGCGTTTTTTACTTACATTTTTTTTTTATTTTATGAAAAAACACAATTCTTTTTGAATTATTTTATTTGATAAATAAAATTTAAATGAATTTATTTTAAATAATTTTTAAATACTTTTCATCTTGTGCAAAAACACATAATTCCTTTTGAAGTTTTTTTGATAAATAATATTTAAATAAATTAATTTGAAATAATCTTTAAAAATAAACTCCTTTAATGAATCGTAGAAAAACATTTTTTTGGAACAATTTCACAAACATTTAAACGTTCAATAAATTGAAAATAATTAAATTGAATTTAAATTGAATTAAATTGAATACATAAATAGTGAATTTTGTTTATTACGATTAAAATAAAAAATAACAAGTAGTTTGAGTTACAAGTGTTCAAACAAATAAAGCTGCCAAGCTAACACAGATTAAGGATCTGGGTTAGCATCAAGTAGCGTAAACAGTATTCAAGAATCCTAAACACTGAACACTTAAATCCAGTGATTAGGCGCTTATGTGACGTAAATTTAGTACTAGAACTAATTTTACAAAGCTAATAGAACAATTAAAAGAATTAATGACGAATGTGGCTTCGCATCAATTGAATTGTCAAAAATTCAATTATGCCTTTTATTTAAAAATTAATAATCAATTACAACAAATAAATTAACTAAAATAACCTTGCCCAGGCATGCCAAAAAATGAACTTGTTACAAACTGCAAGAGTGCATTTTCTTGCAGACGAAATTTGACGCTTTTGTTTATATGGTATGTGCAAACAAAAGCGTGTGACGTGTTTTGGGCATTGAATTGACAAAGATATTTTTTACAATAAATATATTTTAAACAAATTATTAAGACAAACAAATCATTTCATACAATATAAACAAATTATTACAAGTAAATTAATACAAACAAATAAATTTATACAATTCATATAATATAACATTTAACATTCTCCCCCGCATTGAACGACAGTTCAACAATGAACCTCTAGTTGTCATGTAGTCAGTCGGACCTTATGTTGATGACGAATTCTTGTGACTGCCGACGGGTCATTGTATAGGTAGTGTGCGGGTGGCTTCTGCATCGGATGGAGCTTCAATTGGGTTTACAGGTTTCTTCTGCAATTTCTTTTTTATCATGATAATGATAAATAGCAGACTTATAAGGAGTGCTACGTACGCTAAGGTGAAGCTGTGGTACTTGTGCGACTGATATTAATTTGGAAGATCATGTATCTGGTATAACTGCAAAAACTTCTGCAATACTGTGAGCTCTTTCAGCTGTTGATCGTATTGGTTGTCGCGTAATGTTGACAGTGTACTGTTGCCGCTGTAAGCAGTTGATGGTTCATAGACGATTATAGCTTTAATTCGGAAATATTGCCAATTCTACTGTATGAATATATTGACGTGCTTGCAATTATTTGTTGTCCTTGCACGGAAACGAAGTTGTGTTTAAGCACGCAATCTAAATCAATCGTCAATAAGCCTGAACCTTTCAGATTCAGTGGTATGATTTCCTTATTACATACTCGTGAAGATGTTGATGTCGCATAAATCCATTGATTTTTGTTATTCAATGCAATCTAGGTTAGAGTGTTGACAGTGTGTTCCAACTGACAGTTTGGTAGTGTGTTGTTGTTGAATAGGTTGATCTTACACGCACATACTTCGTGTTGGCAACCCTGGCCAGTGATGACAGATGACGTATAAAGAAGAATCCACATGTTAGTTTGGTAACTTGTGAAATAATAATAATTAAGAGTTTTTAATAAATAAAGATTGAAATTATACAGATATAATAGCAGCGACGAGGATACGAATTTTTTTTTTGCATTACATTGAAAAATATATGTACAAAAGAAAAAAATGAATCCACAAGAATTATAGGTATTTTTCCAAGAAATGCAAAACCAACGTGCGAAAGCACGGAAGCAATGCGTGAACTTTGGAGATGGAGATTGGAGATTTTAGCTTCGAGTGTCACGGAATTTGTTTATGATCCAGAAAATAATCTAACATTTCAAACGTGGTACACGAGGTATGAAGATTTATTCTTGGTAGATGCTAGCAAACTTGATGACACAACGAAGGTCAGGCTTCTATTAAGGAAAGTCAGTACAACTGTATATAATAAATATATGGACTTCATTTTGCCTAACCATCCACGTGAATATAATTTCGCTACAATAGTGGAGAAATTAAAACATCTGTTTGGACTCCAAAAGTCACAATTCATTTTAGGCTATACCTGTTTACAGTTAACCAAACCACCAGATACCGACTATACTACGTACGCAGCCGAGGTTAATAAACACTGAGAAAATTTTAAGTTGAATAGCCTGTCACTGGACCAGTTCAAATGTTTAATGATCGTATTGGGGCTGAAATCGGAAGTAGACTTCGAAATTAGAACCCGAATATTGACCAAACTGGACACAGAAGCTGATACCATCAACTTGGAAAAACTTACAAACGAGTGTCAGCGTATCATTAATTTAAAACCCGACACAGCGCTGGTAGAAAATAAATCACGCGAAAATCAGGTGAATCGATTACTAGCAAATAAGCTTAAGAACATTCACAAACCGAAAACACCTGGTGGTTTTGTGGAGCAATGCGTGACTGCCCATACAAAAATCATAAATGCGAAAACTGTCACAATATAGGCTATAAGAAAGGTTATTGCAAAGCAAAAAATTCAGCAAAATCAAACTGCAATAACAACAACAAAAATAATAGCACTGGTAAAGCAAGAACATTTTTACAGCCACGATCCAACAGTATATACACAACGAACAGCTTCACAGCGTAAATATGTCTACGTTAAAATCAACAATCTGCTAATCAAATTGCGATGTGCAGATAAAAGACACAATTTGAACACTTACGTGCTTCGTCACAGCGATCGATTTGAACGTATTCGGATTGAACTGGATAACTGCTTTTCAACTTAGCGATACGACGCTTTATGCTATTTGCTGCCTAATTTCAACAACAAAACAGGCAAGTAATGTTTCCATAAACTCTTCAAATTGCAAATTTCTTCCGGAAAAATTATTTCTTTTCGAGACTGCTATGGGTCTTTGAAATAAAACTAAGGCACATTTAAGTATTAAACCAAACTGTTAACCTGCTTTCCGACCTAAGCGCCCGGTAGCATACGTAGTGCAACATTTGGTTGAAGAAGAAATTAAGCGACTTCAAGATCTCGACATTATCGCACCTATCAATTACTCTGACTAGGCCGCACCAATCGTAGTTATCAGAAAGCGAAATGGAAGCATTCGTATTTGCGCTGATTTCTCAACTGGCCTAAACGACGCGCTTAAATCTTACAAGTATCCATTACCACTTCCAGAGGATATTTTTGCAAAAATCAGCAATGCAACAGTATTTAGTCATATAGACCTTTCGGACGCTTTTCTTCAAATCGAAGTTGATAGCAAATCGCAAGAACTTCTCACAATAAACACGCATCTAGGTTTATTCAAATACAAGCGTATGGTATTTGACGTCAAAACTTTTCCGGCAATTTTCCAACAAATTATGGATAAAATGCTGGCGGACTTACATTACGCAGCTGCTCACATTGACGATATCTTTGTCTCAGGTAGAAACCAACAAGAGCATGACAACAACATACAGGAAGTTCAACAACGTATTTATCAATACGGGTTTAAACTCAAGATCGCAAAATGCAATTTTTCAGTTCCTGAAATTGCTTACTTGGGATATATTGTCAGTATAGACGGTATTCGCCCAGATCCAAGAAACATTGAAGCAATTAAGACAATGCCTGCGCCAACCAATCAATCAGAACTTAGAGCACTCTTATGTGCTATCAATTTTTATGGAAAATTCCTAAATCACATGCGCAAATACCGAGGACCATTAGACGAACTACTTCAAAACCACAAGCAGTGGCAATGGACGGAACTTCAGCAACGCTGTTTGGATGGTTTCAAACAAATTTTGTCATCAGAGTTATTATTAGCGCATTACGATCCACTGAAAAGCATAGTAGTCGCTGCAGATGCATCAAAGTATGGGCTCGGAGCTTGCATTTTACATGAAGCTGACGACGGTTCAATGGCACATGGTTAATTTGTCATGCGTCGAGATCATTAACGCCAGCAGAAAAACAATATAGCCAAATAGAAAAAGCAGCTCTTTCGCTTATTTTCGCGGTCACAAAATTTTACAGAATGGTTTTTGGTAGAAGATTTAAACTTCAAACGGATCATAAGCCTCTTTTGGCTATATTTGGTAATAAAACTGGAATAAATGTTCATCAAGCAAATAGACTTCAACGTTGGGCAATTAAACTGATTGCATACGACTACGAATTAAAATTTATTTCAACTAACAGTTTTGGGTATGCAGACGTTTTATCACGACTCATACATAACACAATCAATACTTCAGAAGATTATGTCATCGCTGCAGTAGAGTGTGAATTTGAAAGTAAACAAATTTTACATAACTCACTTGATATGCTGCCGTTTTAGCTAAAAAGTTCGAATATGTAACTGAAGGATGGCCATCAAATAACAGTGATTTAAAAGCTTACTTTAACCGAAAAACGACATATGTATAGTTGACGAATGTTTAATGTTCGGACAACGCATTATTATACCTCAAATTTTCCGAAAGCACATTCTTAAAGAAATTCACCGAGGTCATCAAGGCATAAGTCGTACTAAAGCCATCGCGCGGAACTACGTTTATTGGCCAAATATCGATTACGATATTGAAGCAATGGTTAAAAGTTGTTTAAATTGTGCCGCATCAGTTAAAATGCCACAAAAACAACTTTACATCCTTGGCCAAAACCTTCTGATTGTTAGGAACGACTTCATATTGATTATGCAGGACCAATAGATTTATACAACTATTTGGTTGTAATCGATACGTTCTCAAAATGGTCCGAAATTATATAATCAAAATCTTTAACAGCAACTCAAACAATTTCCAACTTGAAAGAAATTTTCGCTAGATTTGCGTTACCGAAGACAATAGTTTCAGACAATGATACAAAACAAATGCGATACACAACTCAAAATGAAAGCGCAGTTTGACAAAAGGCACGGTGCAAAGCCAAAGTTTTACGAAAGACACGAGCTCGTTTATGTCAATATATATAAAATAAACACTTTGAATGGACAAAAGGTAAATAATCTAACGCATAAGTAACGTCATTTACAATGTTCGCTTACAAAATGGCAAATACGTACTTCCGAAGATATCGCCCACGAAAAGTGTTTAGCTGATGCATTTGGCCTCTACGAAACAACACCTAAAAACACCTAAAAAAATAACTAAATAAACATGGTTTCGACTCCAGCTCAATCTTTCAACGAAGTATCCGAGATTGCAATTCCTCAAACTGAGAAGCACAATGAGGCAGTTGTTCTGTATATCCGAACAAGGCGTACCAGACATCCTATTGACTGATTTAGACCCTAGAATCACCGCATTGGAGATTCAATCTCAAAAGGGGAGGTGTTGGCACCCCTGGCCAGTGATGACAGATGACGTATAAAGAAGAATCCACATGTTAGTTTGGTAACTTGTGAAATAATAACAACTAGGAGTTTATGAGAAAGATTGAAATTATACAGATATAATACTTCGGAACCAACATTGTATCGTATTTGGACGTTGGTACAAAGAAATTCCCCTTCCTTTATGGTTTCACAAAGACTTAAATCGGATTTCATAAGAGAAAAATATTGATCGTGATGCGTATTAATAGCCAACATAGAACTGCATGAGTCAATTATCGCCATGGAGTTATTTAACCAGTTCGGGATTGGAATTAGTTGAAACAATTCAAATCGTTCATGTTCAATCAAGGGCAGTGTTATACTAAAAACTGCATGTTGCTATGTGATCGGTAATTCTAATGATGGCGATAAGTGAAGTTTGATTTGATTGACTTCCTTTTGTAATTGTGTTGGTGTTGCGGATTCACTTTTCCATGATTGTATCTTCTGTAGATTGTGTGCAACCAGTGTTAGTTGGATGGCTCCTGCATTGAGAACTTGATTAAACCGTACTTGATTTGCCTCTCTATTTGTATCCACTATGAAATTCAGCAGTCCCTTTATTTCATTGTTAATGAGCTCAATATCTTCTTGAACTGCAATTTTATCTTTACTTATTATGTTGATCGTTGAATCGACAACTGATGTTTGATTTTTAAATAACGTCAATAATTGCACTTTATTTTGTTTCACTTCTGAAATGATATTTGACATTCCTTTGGCATATTCTGAGTCCAATACTCCAAACAGCGAATGTGCAATGTTGCCTACAAGATCAATTGCTCCTTTTCTGGAGTAATGGTCATGAAGTAATTTATCATCGAGTTGTAGTTCGGATTCAATATGTTTAAAGTGATTAACTGTACTCGCACATGATGCGTTTGGTTTCATTTGTTGACAAGCTTGATGTAGCGACGTTATTCATGTGTTTAGAACTGATGCTTGTTGTGACTTCTTTTCTTCCACATATAATGAAACAATCCCCTTGCCAAATTTTTGTGTGTTCCACAATATTTCATTCAAGTAAAACACTTTATATTGTTGTTGATAAATTTTTGTGTAATTCCATTTATTAGAGAAATGAATTGCACACACATATATATATATATATATTTAATTTATATTGATATATATATATATTTAACTTTATATTGATAACTCTCACAGAAGTTTGCATTAATTTTTAAATACAATTTTAAATATGTTTTATTTAAAAAACAATTATATTGCTTTTATTTAGTTTTTATTTATTCATGGTTCAAAAACTCCACACAGTCATTGTACTCTAACTTTATTACGAATTTAATATAACCACATAGTTGTGTCCCTTCAGGACCAAAATTTTATAAATTTAGGTCGTGTGCGAGTTAGGCTAAGTTGCGTTCTAAATGAGGGAAATTCTAAGTTGTGTTGATAATGTAGTAATGTGTCGATACTTAGCATATTTTCGAGGTGGCTAAGTCGAGACTAAATCGCCAGGGTTGCCATTTTAGTATTTTCATAAGATAATATTTTCATAATTGAATTCAAATAAATATAAGAATATAGAAAATGACAATAAAAAATAATTTTATTAAAATGTTTTGTGTTATTTGTATTGAAAAAATTAATAATCGCTATTAGGAAACTTTTAACCGAAAAATGATCACTTTTAGCATATATTTTTCATTATTTAATGAACATTTGCAATAAATTCTGTAAATATTTGTATTTTCTAAAATTTTAATTACTTTTATTTAATATTATAAACATTTCTTTGATAAAATTTTATTATAGTGGCTGATTCCAAAAAACAAAGTCAATTTCTTTTCAATGACTTGGCAATCTTGTTTTGCTAATTTTTGACATTTGAATAATTTGTTTGTGTTCAACATTGTTTATAAACAATTTGTATATTGAAACGGTAAAACATCTTGATCCGCTTTGGCAGCCAAAGTTAAAAAGTGCACAGAAATGTGAACCTGCCTTTAGTTGGGTAGTTCATTTCACTGAGCTACCGATAAATGATGTAGTACAAAAAGCTGAACATGAAAAAGATGTTTTTTACTTTGTCAAAGAAGCCAATCTTGGAAGTTTTGCTAATGAAGAACAGACTGCTTTACATTATGCTGTTAGTGGTGGTCACTTTGATTATGTACGTCCTTACTATCATTTAATGCAAATAGTAAACGTATTGATACAAATGATCAAACGTGTTGGGATGTTACTGACAATAATAATATTCGTATGGTGGTGTCTTCATAACAAATACAATTTTTAAATTATCTTTTAATTCAGATCTTGTAATTATTGTAAATACGGTTTTAGTAATATATTAATAAATAAAATAAAATTTGATTCATTCAACACAATTATTTTCTGAATATTTTATATATAAACCTGGCTAGATTTTAATTAACTTTGTAACAAAAACTCTATATGATGGTGGCTTAAATAACTTCAAAATATGGGTATCATTAGCACTAGTGGCATGTAAAATATTGAATTTTTGCCTTAACGATATTATTTGTTTCAAAAATATTGGTACTACTCTTTGCACTAGATGCTTTTAATAATTTTTTTGTGAACTACGGACGTGTGCGAGTTAGGCTAAGTTGATGCTAAACCAGATGGGATGATTTTTTGGGATTTTTTGCACTGCACACTTTTAGCCATTTATCAACACGTATCGACACATCACTACATTGTCGACACAACTTAGAATTTCCCTCATTTAGAACGCAACTTAGCCTAACTCGCACACGACCTACATTGAATATTTTTTTGGTCTACAGCATGTCTTGAGTCGAGAATCACTGCTCTAATTTATGCAATGTCTGCAAACATTTTGTTGTTAAAGCCGAAATAAGTGCTTTGATTTATTGAATCCTACTTGATCTCGTTTTCTTACGAACAATGAAACTTTCTCTAAAGTTTTTAGTGGCAATGGTTAGTTGATGCTGAGTAAGTCCGAGACAAAGTCAATAATCTCCTAGATTTTTATTGTACTGTGGCATATCACGAAATTTTTTATTTAGAAAACGCAACTCAAGAAGTTTTGAAAAAAAATTTAAGACAAAACATTTTTTATATAAATTAAAATCATCTACAACTGCAATAAAATATATAGTAATAAGACCAAAATTTTAATAACAAAAAAAAAATAATTATGCGTTTCTCACAAAAAATTATCAAATACCAAAAACGTAAATGTTATATTTAGTTTTTAACTTTTCATTGTGAAGATCCAAGAAATAATTCAATTACAAATCAATAATCATTTTATAATATTCGGTGTATAAATATATAAAAGTCTTAAAATTTACTTTCATAATTTCTTAATACCATAGACATGAATCCTCTGAATTCATCTGCATAACTTTAGCGATAGTCATTTCAAAATCTTCTTGAGTAACATGCGCACCACGCCCACACAATGCGTACATACCAGCTTCTATACAAAGCTGGCCCGCAAATTAATGCAGCGGGTCAAGTTTATTTTACACAAATGAATTTTGAGAATATCTAAACAAGTTTCTGCATTTTGTGAGAGAATTTCGCTTTTTTATGATCGATTTATCCTTTTTTACAACAGTTCTAAATATTTCGGAAGAATATCCATTTTGGCATAAAAGCTCGCGCTAAATTATCAAACTGATAATTTATGTTATTTACTGAAATTATTTCATAATTACCTTTGGATATTCTTCTAGGAATCTCTTTATCAATATGTTAAGACAAATATTTAATTAAATTAATTCGAAAAATTGAATAAATAAAAATGATTCATCAATTTGCTCCGCTATTGCAAAATATGTAAACAAAATTCTGAAATCGAAACATATTCACAGCTGATATAAGCTGTCAAAATGTAACTCGCACTCTTTTTTGGGCTAAGTGGCTAAATGTGTGCAGTGTAAAAAATCCCAAGAATAGTCCCATTTGGTTTAGCATCAACTTAGCCTAACTCGCACACGTCCTTAGTTGTTATTTAATAGTAATTAACTTAGTAATTTTTTTTATCGACTGGCTGACTAACCGAACTTACAGAAGTGACACAATGAACTTACGCACCAGCGTCTCTGTCACAACACACCAACTCCAGCTTTAGTGTTTTTAATTCTATCTTATATACCCAAATTTAATGCAATACCTGACCTTAGAAATGCCCCAATTACCCCATTAGGTTTTTTTACATAATTTCATAGCTTTTTAGCTTTTGCTAAATTCGCAAAGTGTTTATTGTTACAAGAATGCCCTTCATATTTTCGCAATTCTTCCGCATTTAATATTTTTTCAAAGTCACTTACATCACGACACCAATTATTAACCAAATACCAAAATCATCAATTTTTATCGTCGAACTGACGAACTGCTGTTTTGGTTCTGGTCAACAATCGCCCACATGTAAACCACCTTGCCTACTTTTAGGAAAATGTACGATCACCTAAGATCGTACACACTACATTACGGTAGAACTGCCAAAACCCGTGAAATTAAATAAAACAAATATTTACTCACAACATGCTTCCGTACAATAAAGATTTAAGTCGTAATAGACTAATAGTTTCCATTCAGTAGTTAATATGGCTGCGATGCCTAGATTTTCAAAGTGAATACCCAATTTCGACCCAAACCTTTTATTGTCAATTGGAGACCAATTGGCAACATCAGTAATAGTGTAAGTATTACAGAACAATACAAATTATTCCACGCAGTTTTCCACGTTTTGTCTTGGGCTCTTCATACGAATCTTTTTTATCTCTCATATTTAAGTTGTCAGGAGATATATTGTAAATATTGGAAATTTTTACAAATTTTCAACCTACATGTAACTAGTGTGCAGTTGATATCTGAAAAAAAATTGGTTAATTTTTATTTAATATATTAAATGTAAACAACTTACTAAAAGACACCCTAGCATGCACGCAACTGCATTACAATGAATTAAACCTAAAATTACATTAAACCTAAAATTACCTAAAATTACCTAAAATTTTACATATTTAAATAAATAAATATTGTACTTACCTCATTTATTTAACATTTATATTTATACTTTTAATATTTTAACATTTATTTTATTTTAATAAATAAATATAAATATTTAAAGCTGCCAGTACCGACACTAAGCTAAACACGTTTTAAAACAAAACAAGAAATTTCAGAAATAGCTTTTGTGCAAAGAACTTTGTGCAAAAACTGATGCGCGCGCATATCATTAAAAGAACTGCGGCGAAAGCGCAAAACAGCAACGACGTCAAAAATGCAAACCAGCTGTAAACTAAGCTTTGCGTTACACTACCGTTTGGTCGAATGCGTATATAAGATAACGCATTTGTTCAGGAAAGGCACTTAGTGATCAACATACCAAGTCATCAGAAGCACGCAGGAAAACTTTCAGCAATCATCGTAGACACCTCAAAGCAGCTAAGTATCAAAAAAACCGCGTCAACAATTTTTTTTTTTATTATTAACTTATATAAATGTTCATATAAAAATTATATATTTATAAATTTCCCAACCAAACCTCACGTAAGCGTGAATACGTTTATGTTCCTTCCCACCAAATTCCACTTAAGGGTAATGTAGTGGACCTACCTCTAAGCCATTTACCAGCACTAATAAATAACAATAAGCAAATTTATGCATTAGTCACATTTCATGCATACCACACAAGAAGCATAAGCAAAGCGAAGTACACAAAAGAGTTTCGCATTACCAACGAAACTATTGCCACACGCTGTTCCAATATTTGATGATTGCTGAACACATGTGGCAATAAATTCAATAATAATATTTCCTATGTTGCAATTAACATGTGCAAACCACATTGTCAATGCACTCTAATAATAACTTTAACGTTTGACCTAAATGAGTAAACAATGTAGTCGCATTGCAATGCATTTTGCAAGGTCAGCAATCACTTTGATTGGCTGCCTTTATACTTTTCCAGGTTTTGTCTGGAATGAAGAGGCGGAGTCATGGGAGCGCTACGAACAAGAAAATTGTATAAATACCCAAATAATTGTTCAAAACAATAGAATATACTTATACGTACTGCAAACCTAAGCGTTGTTGACTTATTTTCGCACCCTTCTGGCCACGTAACACTGGCCTAGGTACCAGCGGTAACAAGCCGCTTCATAACTTGTTCTTGACCGCATCAGTAGGACTTGGATGCATGCTTGACTAGGCAGGACTATCTTTCTCTATTATCATTCTCAAAAACATACGTTACCTGTAACAGCTAACTCATTACATGGCAATCCTGCCTACAACCAAGTAGTTAAACATTACAATTTTTTACAACAACATAAATTAATTTTGTTATTAGATTTCACTTAATTTTTTATCTTTAATTACAGCTTAAATTTAACGAAGTTTTTGAAATAATTTAATATCTTAATTTCTTATTAAAAAATGTTTAATTTTTATTACATATTTTTTTAAATAAATTTTCATTTAATCTTATTAATAACATTGCTGAAATATTTTTTTCACTTAAATTATATCTCTGCTTACTTAGCACAGTAGAAAGGGCGCTAAAATCCTGCTACCTGTTCAAGAAAATATTTTCCTAATCTTTCGCGTTTTTTAATGAATGTTAGATACTCTACCTAAGTATATACATAATTTTTGGGCATGAAAAAATCTTCCTAAAATATACCTTTATTTCTTTTAAGCTGATGCAAAACTTACCAAACAAATACTTTAAGTTCACTTACTAAATTTGCATTTAAAAATGTACAAAAGTTGGGAAGTAATATGCAAAAAACTAATATTTTAAGTTAAAATACAAATAAGGTTAAGACAGTTATAATTTTTAGTTAACATTATTTAACAAAAATAATTATTTTAAATATTTGTTAATTTATGCAATTTTTAACATAAGTTACAATCCCAACGAACACAAAAATCAATTTTTTCAAAATTTGCAACAAAATAATATTTTCTATTTCAAATAAAATTGAGAAGTTCCTGTAATTTTTTTCCAACCTTGGGTGCAAACGCAAAATCGCACATCTGTGCACGTTTGTGCAATCGCACATTTGTGCACATTTGTCTTTTTTTTTTGGTATCGGACCTGGGGGAAAAATCTTCAAAAGATACAAATGGCCTGTACCATTTGCATGCCCGATTCATGCACGACTCAAATTGAGTCATACATGCCTACGGACTAAAAAGTCCCCTACATTCTCAACTCAAAAACCTGAAAATCCCTGTAGTACGACCAGTTAAGGTATTCCTTCACAGGGCAGGTTAGAAGAGCACTTAGCGTGCATTCACTCCGATTGTGTACTAAGTATTTCGTCCGCTCTAACAGTATTTATTGTTCTAGAGATTATGCTCTTGTAAAAGCTCCATTCTTCAATGCTTGCCAACATCTGCATTACCATAGTAGAAGGGCTGGATTCCCCAATTAGTGTCTCTAGATTTTGTCTACTATCTACGAATCTTATACAGTCTCTAATTATGTGGTCAGGACTCTCAATTTTATCTGGACAGGACTGGCAGTACGGGTTACTTGCTAGCCTAAACCGGTATAAGTATTCACGCAAGCAGCCATGCCCCGTAAGAAACTGTGTTAATTGAAATCCGAAGTCTCCAGATCCTCGGTTAATCCAAACTCTTATATTTGGAATTAACGAATGCGTCCATCTTGATTTTTGGGAATGGGCCCACCTATGTTGCCTTTCATTAAGGTATTTGTCTCTTATATCTAGATAAGACTCTGCCAGAGATTGCCCAGTTTCAGTCGTTCGCCGACGAGAGCGCTGTAAGAAACTGTCTCTGGCCAAGAATGCTTCAAGGTCTATTGGCATGCGTCCAACAAATACTCCCGCAGCATCGTCCGATACTGTACGGTAAGCACGGCGGATGCGTAGGTTTGACAATCTATGTGCACTTTTCATTACAAGTGAATACGACTTAATGGTTGTAGCACGTGCCCACACCGGAGCAGCATAAAGCATCACCGACTTGGAAACTGATGCTAAAAGAACTCTAGCGGCGTCCTTGGGACCTCCTATGTTTGGCATTAATCGAGATAATGCGTTGCAGACATGTGATGCTTTATCTCCCGATTGTTTTAGGTGAGTTTTGAAACTCAACCTACTATCTAAGGTTACACAAAGATATGTAAGTTGGGGGCTAGATTGTATATCTACTCCACCCACTTTAATTGAGAGTTGTTCAATCTTTTTCCTACTGCTGATTAATAGCACCTCAGTTTTATGCTCAGCAAGCTCTAATCCGCTGTATTGCAGCCACGATTTAGCTGCTGCAATAGTAGCGCTGCAATTCCTAGCCACTTCGTCTAGAGTTTTTGCAACCACTACTATTGCAATCGCATATTTGTGCAATCGTAATATGAGCAGCACACTCGTGTGCACACAGAATTTTTTGACGCACAGTGCGGTGCGAGCATAAAATTTTCTCGCACATCTGATTGTGCACATTTTTATAATTCAGTCACATAGCACAAATGTTTTTTTTTTTTTTAAGTTATACGAGCTAAGGGATGTGGAATCTTCAAAAGATACTGGTAGCCCGTACTACCAGCATGCACGATTCGCAACCAAGACTTACTCTTTTGCTTGGCATTTGCGCCTACGTACTAAACCTCATCCTAACACCGTGCCTCTTCTAACCATAAATCCCTCCGGAACCACAATTGAGCATTACTTCGGAGGGTGGTGATTCAGCGATTGCTGTCATCTCTTACTGCATTTCTAGATCTCTCTGCTGCTCTCTGTCCTTCTATGATTTCTTTCGCAAATACACACACCAGGTTCCAGATTTCTGTTGACTTTAACATCAGTTGGATGATGTTATCAGGTGTGACCTGCTCTTTGGTTGCTCTTGCCAAGGAGCTGCGGTGGCTCTCATATCTCGGGCAATCAAAGAACACATGTTCCACCGTTTCTTTTGTATATGGACATGCTGGGCACGTGTCGTCTTCGTCATGTTTGAACTTAAAAAGATATGCTCTGAAGCAGCCGTGTCCAGTTAACATCTGGGTAAGATAGTAGTTCACCTGTCCATGCTTTCTGTTGGTCCAATCACTTATCTTTGGAATGAGCTTATGTGTCCATCTTCCTTTCGTGGATATATCCCAACTCCGTTGCCACTTATTCAATGCTTCTTCATTGAGCTGATTGTAGTTTGTAAGCCCAGTTCTTTTTGCCGCATGTTTTTCCTTTTCAACTTCTGCTTCCTGCTGTAGTGGCATCATTCCGGCAATAACCATGGCCGCGTCAGTAGATACTGTACGGAATGCGGAAACAACTCTGAGCGCGCATCTTCTGTAGGCTGCGTCTACTCCTAATCGGTACGTCTTTTTATTCATTGCATCTGCCCATATGGGAGCTGCATATATAGCAATAGACTTAACTACATTTGTCAATAACTGCTTCTTCTGTTGCCTAGGTCCACCTATATTGGGCATTATTCGCGATAGTGCACATGTTGTTTTAGCACATTTCGTAGCAACATATCGCAGATGCTCTTTGAAGGTGAGTCTGTTGTCAATCATTACTTCAAGATACTTGATTGCTTGTTTTGATGTGACGCGCTCATTGCCAACAGTTATTGTAATGAACTCGATCTTCTTCCTGCTGCTTACAAGAAGGACTTCAGTTTTATGGTCAGCTAGTTTAAGGCCTACACTTGCGATCCAGCTCCTTACCTTAGCGACCGCATCATTGCATGTTGTTTCTATATTTTCTATATATTTCCCTCTAACTACCAGGGCGATGTCATCAGCAAAACCAATAATTTCTGCGCCTTCTGGGAGCTCAAGTCTCAACACTTCGTCATACATAATATTCTATAGTATTGGGCCCAGTACCGAGCCCTGCGGGACCCCTGCTGTTACTTGATATGACTTCGTGCCTCTGTCTGTGTAGTACAAAAGCACTCTCTCTTTAAAATAATCAATGATTATTTCTACTAGGTACTTTGGTACATTTTTCCCATGAAGTGCTGCTAGTATAGTGTCCCAAGCAGCCGAGTTAAATGCATTTTTAACATCTAATGTAATAATGGTACAATATTCTTTATTTCCTTCGAGCCAACGGTCTCCTTTAATGGCATCCTTTGCTATGGCTAAGACTGCTTCCACTGGGTCTATTGTAGAGTATGCTTTCCGAAAGCCAAATTGTCTATCTGAAAGACCGCTGCCATTCAAGGCTTCCTCAAGTCTTCGGCTGATTATCTTTTCTAAGAGTTTCCCGGCCGTGTCAATCATACATAGAGGGCGGTAGCCCGATGCATCTTGCGCGTTATTTCCTTTCGGTATAAGTACCAACCTTTGTGTTTTCCATATCTGAGGAAATATTCTCTCTTTTATACATGCGTCGAACACTTTCCTGAATGAATCAGCGTTGACTTCTGTGGCTATCTTTAGTGCCACGTTTGGTATTCCATCTACTCCGGGTGCTTTGTTTAATTTTAACCCTTTGCATACTGCTTCCAGTTCTTGTCTTCTTACGTCAGGTATTTCATTCTGTGGCTCACTATTTTGTACTGTATAGGTTATTTCAGCTCTCTGCGGAAAGAGACCTTCAACCATTGCTTGTAGCTTAACTGCGTCTATTGTAACTGGTGGGCGGTAGCTATATAGTTTTTTCATAACCACCTTGTACCCTAGTCCCCAGGGGTTATTCTTGACCTCATCACACATCTCCCTGTAACATCTTGTCTTACTATTTGCTATCGCCTTTTTTAATCCATTTCTCGAAATTTTATAGGCTTCCTTGAGCGCTATGAAGTTTTCACGACCCCTTGCTCTTTGACATAGGCGCCGCGCATGTTTGCATTTTCTTCTCAGCTCGGAAATTTTGTCGGTCCACCAGTATACATCTGCTATCTGCCATTCCGCCGGCCTCTCTTTGCCATAGATGCGTTACATGCATTTGTTATGCAGCGCATGAGTTTTATTGCTTTGTCATTCGCACTGCCGGTTAGATGGATGTCGTCCATTAAGAGCTTAAAGGCTTCTTTGTCCAAAGTTAACTCTTTCCATCGGAGATTTAAGGTAGTTGCCGCAGAAATAGCTCTTGTTGAGCGTTCATGTATTTCAAAGACAATAGCTTGGTGGTCACTATGCGTGTAGATATCTGACACTTGCCAGTCCGTTGAGTTAGCTAGTGGATCACTGATAAATGTCAGGTCAATGTTAAAGCTCCTACCGTTCCTTGAGAATATGTCCTTTTGACCACAGTTCAGTAACACTACATCCAGGGTGGCCAATGCCTCTAGTAGGCACTCACCTCTGGGGTTTGTCAATGTTGAACCCCACTCAACGGCCCAAGCATTGAAATCGCCGGCAATCACTATCGGCTTTATACTTTTAGCGTCTTTAACAATATCGTCCAGTCGCTGTTTGTATTCTTCGATTGATAGACTGAGGGGTAGATAACAGCTGAAAAACGTTATTCCGTTCACTGTACTTTTTACGTATGCTTCCCCTCTGTCGTAAACCTGTTCTAGTGGAAATTTACCACACGTCCACATCGATGCCTTGTTGCATTTGCTAGTAGCCCAACAATGTTTGTCTAGTGTACTATAATGTTCGCTCATTATAGCAAGATCTATTTTTAATTCGCGTACAGTCTGCTTTAGAAGATCCTGTGCAGCTTCACAGTGGTTTAAATTCAGCTGTAGGACTTTCATCTTTTTTTACTTAGTATCCTCCTTCGGGCAGACAGGTAGTGGGGGCATTTCGGTCCTACCGTAGTATGCTTTGCGTCAATATTTTGGTCATTTCTACAGAGGAGACAGTGAGGGGCCTCTTGACACGCTTTAGCGAGGTGGTCCTGTCCACCACATTTGTAGCAGTGTTTAGACCAGTCTTTAGTGCTTTGGCAGTTCCTTGCAACATGTCCAAAATCGAAGCATTTGTAACATCTTCTGGGGGTAACTTTTTTGAGTAATCGGCACACTGTCCATCCAACTCATAGTTTGCCCACCTCCTCAGCTTTACCGGCCTGCTTCTTTGGTATTACAATTATAGCCGTCCTGGTACCTCCAGGGGCTCTTCTTATTGTTTTTATTACCGATGGTTGTATTACTCCTATTTGTTCTTTCCATGCTGTAATTATTTCCTCCATTGTAGTTATCTCGTCTAGGTATCTGAGTTCCAATATGACTTCTTCTGTCAGTGTTTTGACCTCAATTTCTTCGGACAGTATACTCTTGATGTTAGCTTGATGTACCATTGTTGCTTCCGTTGATCTTTTGAATTCAAGTAGAAGTTCACCTTTCTGTGTTTTCCTAATGGAGTGAACATCATCACCAACTGTTTTAAGTTCTGGGGCTCCTTTTACTTTCCGGAGTATATCCGCAAAAGACATTTTCTCGGACGGTTTAATAATCACTACGTTCGGACGAGGCGGCTTTACACGCTTTTTTGTTTTTAGGACCCAAGCATTGTGCTCTTTGTTACCTTCAGCTTCTGCCTGAGACACTTCGGTGTTGCCGTTCATTCCGAGCTGCGAGTCCCGGTTGATTGCCAATGCTTTCCTTGGATCCTTAAGTAATGCATTATTTGATCGAATTGTCTTCGTCTTCTTAGGTGGAGTCTTTCTACTCCTTTCGGTATCGTATCTCAGTCTCTTGGATGAACCGGCTGCTTGCTGTAGCTGGATAGTTTGAGTACATCTATCGTTAGTTCTGATGTCTTTTTTTTGTCTTGAATTTTCTCTCGCTATTTGTTTATAGAGTGACGTTATTATACCTACAAATTCACGCATAGCTTGGTGGATCGACCTTCTTCCTCCACCCATCATTTCGTTGAGTTCGGATATTTTATCTCCGAGTTTGCTAAATGTTTCTTTTCTCTCTTGTGGAGCAGTGGCAGTATTAAGCTCTGGTGGGGACGAGCGGGATCTCTCGTTGCTCTGTATCTCATGTGATAGCATAGGTGAGCGGGTCAGTCTTGGTGCCCTCATGAAGGGGTTTTGACTAGGACTATCAATTATAGCACAAATGTGTGTGCACGAATCTGTGTGCACAATCATCGCTTTGTGCGTTTTGAAATTTAAAACCGCACAACAAATTTGAGTGCGTGCATTTATTTCTTAACACCACAAATGTGCGTGTGCATATTTTAAAAATAATTTCCACACGCACAGTGCAGTGTGCGATTTGGTGCACCACATTCCGAACTCTGTTCAGAACTCTACTACATACGGTTAGATATATGCTGCGATTTGTAAATTTGGCAAGGCGCATCAGTTTAAGCAATAACACTACGGCCCTGAGCCCTAAAGAATTGGAGCTGTCACTTAGGCACATAGTGAAGTACATACAACAGTCAGAGCTAAGAAAAGAACTAAATTAATAAGACCGCAACCAAATAATAAATCCTGCAAGTGCACTCGCTGGGTTGATGCCATTTCTAGATGAACATAAAATAATTCGCGTGGGGAAAGGTTTGAAGCATCGTTACTGACATATGATGAAAAAGACCAGATAGTCCTTCCATACAATAACCCTATTGTAAAACTGATAATGAAAGACATTCACGAATGCAAAATGCATTGCGGCGGTCAAACACTGCTGGCGGCAGCATGACAAAAATTTTAGCCGATCAAGGGTAAAATTATGGCAAAACCAAAAATTCACTTATTTCCTGAAAGCAAATCTATTAAAACACAGAAAGGAAACCACAACAAAGAAAAACGAATGGATAATGAGATAGTCTCACGAAAACAATGGCGTATTTCCTCTAATATAAAATTAACTACATTATTGATATCTCTGCTTTTACTTCCAATCATTCTATGTTCACCAGTAAACGTAACCGAACTTCGCTCCGCTCCTGGTATACACTTTGAACAAGTAGAAACGAAAACAACGATATTAACAACATCCCACTTGAAAATTATAATTTATTACGATTTAGCTCCCTTTAATACAGAGCTGGACGTACTAAAAGATTCAACGTTAAATCTTTTGAAGCAATGTGATCAAAGCAACTTAAACTCAACATGCAAGTTTGTGGTTCATCATTACACAAAAGAAAAGAAAAGGAATTAAGAACAGCATTTGAATTTATGTCAAGAACCCGAAAGAAGAGAGGGGCAATCGAAGTAGTTGGGAATATAGCAAGCTCCCTGTTTGGAGTACTCGACTCCAATTATGCAAGTGACATGTCAAAAACGATCAAAATTTAGAAAATAGTTAAACTAAAAGAAACTACCATTTGGACTCAGCTGAAACACAAAAATCACTAGATTTACGCTACCAAATATCCTATTCAACTCAATGCGGTATGCGGTTCAAATGCATTTCCAGTAATGTTAAATAATACTGACATGTTAAAAATTGCATCAGATTGTGTCATCAGAGACAACACGATTTTTATTCAAGGACACCAATTCACAACAAGTCTGCTAAAATCAGCGTATACGAGCATAGGAATTTCAACTCCTGAAATTAAGACATCTACGCGGATAAAAAATTCCGAAATTGAATATCTTCCACAATTAGAAGAACTAACAATCCTGCAAAAACAACTAACAAAGGATACATTACCTGAACTATCATCAAAAGTACAGCAAACTGAAAAACATGGCTTATCAGTGGGGTACGCAGCCTTGTTTTTGATTATTGGAATCATCATCTTAAAATTAACTAAATTCACACGGAACAATCAGACGCAAGGTCAATCGAATGTTTAGACACCTCAGCCGCTTCCAAGATCAAGGTCGACATTTGTTATCACAACAACATAAAGATAGCATCACACAAACTTGAATTAAAAATTCAACGCGGGCGAGGATATGTTAAGTATTACGCATAAACATAAGTAATTTCTTTTTTGTCTTTAGCTGACCAATGCTAACATACATGTAACGTATACTACTTTTGCTGATTATTGTTTTGTTAAAAGTACATGTAATATAAATATAAGTTATATTTCTGCTGATTACTGTTTGTTTTGATAAATAGGTCTAGAATACATTTTAAGTAATTCGTTTTAAGTTGTATTCTGCTGAATATATTATGTGTCATTATAAGTTGCATTTTGCTTATTATTTTATGTGTCATTATAAGTTGTATTTTGCTTATTATTTTATGTGTCATTATAAGTTGTATTTTGCTTACTGATAATTATTGTTTTAATTCAGGGCATACGGGCACTATGATGTAGGTCAGTAAATTATTGCATGTTTGCTTATTCTTTTTAGGTGACAATTTTAGTAAGTAATCATAAGCAATTATTATAAGAAAAAACATTAAAATAAATATTAAAATAAATAAAATTATTATCAAAAAAGAGTGAGAATTTAAAAAAAAACGCAAAATTTTAATTTTTAATAATTTTCTTTATTATCGCCTTCAAAGTACTCTCCTCCTGCGGCAACGCTTGATCCAATTTTCCATACAAATTTTATAGGCCGTCGAAGGTATGGCTTTTAGTTCACGCGGCGAATTCTCTTTTATGGCCTCTATGGTCTCAAAACGGGTTCCTCGCAATGGCAATTTGAGTCGGGGGAAGAGGAAAAATTCACACGGGGCCATATCTGAAGAGTACGGAGCTTGGTTGATGATATTGGTAAATTTTTTGACCAAAAACTGCGACACAACCAACGCTGTGTGAGTCGGTGCGTTATCGTGGTGTAAAATCCATGAGTTTTCCTTCCATAAATCTGGCCTCTTTTTGCGAATGGTCTCACGCAAGCGACGCATAACTGCCAAATAATACTCTTTATAAACCGTTTGACCGTCCGTAAGGAATTCATAGTGCACCACATCATGAATATTGAAGAAAACAGTCAGCATAACCTTGATTTTGGACCGACTTAGGCGTTCTGTTTTCGGTTTCGGCTCACCTTCGAAGTACCATTCGGTCGATTGTTGTTTGGTGGGCATGTCAAATT
Organism: Teleopsis dalmanni; assembly: GCF_002237135.1. Taxonomy (NCBI): domain Eukaryota; kingdom Metazoa; phylum Arthropoda; class Insecta; order Diptera; family Diopsidae; genus Teleopsis; species Teleopsis dalmanni. The sequence continues at coordinate 108,587,829 of NC_051846.1, read as the reverse complement.
CATAGGCCAATGTCTCACCATCAGTTATGATGCGTTCGATGAATGTGGGGTCACTATCTGCGTTGGAAATCATCTCTTTGACCACATCACAACGACGCTTTTTTTGATTGAATTTCCGCTTTTTTGCCACCAGCCGAGAAGCGACGCGTTTCAAACCCAAAACATTAGTTAAAATGTGTTCGGCTGATCCATATGAGATTTCCAACAACACTGCAATCTCACTAATCGGTTCACAACGATTTTCCAACACGATCTGCTTTGTCGATTCAATGTTTTCTTCAGTAATAAAAGTTGTTGGGCGGCCAGGGATCTCATCATGGTCTAAGCGTGTACTACCGTCTTTGAACCTTATAAACCATTCGTATACTCGTAGGTGCGACACACATAAATCACCAAAGCCCTTTTTTAATAGTTTTTAACAGTTTCGGTACACTTGAATCCATTTGCAACACAAAATTTGATGCACACACGTTGTTTTAATTTTTGATCCATTATAAAAATCGCCACACGAAAATTTTTCGACTTCTTTGTATAGACGACAAACAAAAACTAATCGTACGATATGCGTCAAGCTTTGACAGAGTGTATATAATAGTGTTACCAGCGTGAAAATAAAAAAAATTTACCGATTGGATAAGCGCGGGAATTCAAAAATTCTCGTCCTTTTTTGATCGCTACATATATATAGATAAATCAATTATTCAATAAAGCATACGATTACACAAAGTCGAACCAAACTCATTTTTTATTTTCATTTTTCATCTAAATACTAACGGATTTATATGCTCGGTGGTATATCCATAAAAACAAAAAAATACAAATATACCGTCCAACAAGTTACATTTGCTTGGTGGAATTTCGGTATACAAATACCTATTCATAAAAAAATTGAGGGTAAACGAATCCCCAACAACACTGGTTTTACACACGGCGCGCGAAGAACATCGCACGTGGGACGAGATGCTTTCGGAAATCACCTTAGTTATAAATACTGCAAAATCTGGTTCTACAAGGTATACAAATCTTACCTAGTGCAAGGACGAGAGCGGAAACTTCCAGCTAAATTCAAAGCAACGTACTCCGCTTCAGTTGCACTAAGCGCAGTTGCACCTTGCTTTTTCAAATCCAATGAAACCACAAATTAATTGTTAAGGCTTACGCCTTAGATTTGCGCCTTCAATTTTTATGTTAACATTATTTATTTAGGTTTAGTAGTAATATTTTTTATTGGTATTTTTATTTTGCAGTATAAGCATATGTTTTAACAATTATTCCTTGCACAGTTCAAGTTCTAGTTGTTTGTTTATAGGCCAACGCTTTGGAATGTTGCAATATCAGCTTTTTTGTGATTAATGCACTGATGAAAGTGTTTTATTTTGTAAATTAATACAGTTTTGGTTAATAAGTTAGTTTTAATAGTTTATTTGTTTTTTTTTTGTACACTGCAAATTAATGCAGATTTTTAATTTTGATGATTTGTATAAAAATTGAAACATTAATGAAACGATCAGATAATCAGATAATCAATAATCTCGCCTTTTATTACGCTTAAGTGCTAGTCTTCAAATATAAAACTATTAGTTTATGTGCTAGATGGTATAAACTTTTAAAGGGTAGCCTTTAAAAGTTTTCATTTTGGTGACCTCGACGTAATAGTTGATATAATATCAGCTTTCACTTCATTACCCTGACGAAGAACATTTCGAAGGAGTCAACCGTCTACAAAAAAGACATAATAAGATGTAGTTCACTTAACAAGCAGCTAAAGTACTTACTCATTGGAATTTTTGAATCGAAAACCCAAACATCGCCATCAACATGGATGCATTACTAAGGAAACAATCAGACCTCGGTGCAGATATAGAGCGGCTGATAACTAATTTTAAAAAGGACTCTAGTATCCGGTAGCAGGATTCTGCATATTGCGAAGATCAATTAAAGAAGTTAAATTCCCTGTGGAATAATTTTGAAAGCAATGATGCTGAAATCAAAGTACTGCCACAAACTGAACTCGAACACGAGTACTTCAGTGCAGGTTACATTGGAAAAATCTCCAATCTAATAGTCAATTATGATGAACGGTTCAAGAGGGAGAAATTAAGACTAATCCAAAAACCAAAGGATGGGAAGCCAGTAATAAGCCCAAGAGGGTCAAACAAAGCTACATCGCTCATGCGAAAATATTCCAAAACAATCTTCATCAATACATGCACTATGCGCAAGCTTAGATGAAATACATAAAGAAAACACTGTAAAACACCATCCTAGCTACTATGATCTAAAATGTTCTCTGATAGAAAAATATCAAAAAGATCTGAGGCTCAATTATGATGAAATATGGTCCCAAATATGCTTGGGACCAATACTATTCAATGCATAAAGATGCCCAAAATGCTTTAATTTATTTAAAACGACACAGTCAATCAACTGAAGCGTTGACGTTAGAGGGGCCTGCAGCAACTCAGCAAATTAGACTTCCAAAAATAGTTCTGCCAACATTTGATGGAGACTATTTGAAATTGAAAACCTGGCGGTTGAACCGAAAGCTCTCATACGGCATCTGCCAATTTCTGAGCAAAATTACACTATAGCTTGGAATATTCTATCAAACCAGTATGACAACAAACGACTGTTGTTGACAGCATTACTAAATAAGTTGTTATCACAACCAAATATAACAATACAATCACCAAACAGTCTTAAAAGCCTACATGACGTTACGAAAAAATTTTATTATGGGTTATGGGGCGCCATAATAGTTCACATAATCATCAAGAAGCTAGACAAAGCTTCACATACAGCATTCGAGCAATCTTTAGACAGCAGAAGGATAATTTCGTTGGAAGAATTGTTGTGATTTCTAGAAGGAAGATTTCAGGCATTCGAGTCAGACCTATTACAAAAACGTGTACGGCAGATATTTATCAATAACAATATTCAAGTAATTGCAGGTACTGCAAGCTACCTTGCAACCACAAGTTGTTTTCATGTCCATCGTTTTTAAAGTTAAGACGGCTGATAGACTTTCCTTTGTTCGGCAAGCCAAACTATGCATCAACTGTCTAAAACCAGGGCATCTCGCTTATCAGTGTTCATACAGAGGTTGTCTAAAATGTAATAAACATCATAACACACTACTTCATCTTGATGAGAGCACAAAGGCACTAGATATGTCTTCTTTGAACTACCATAAGAGTCAATATGCTGCTAAGGCTTCATTAACAAAATGTAATGGACCAGCAGCTATTCTCACAGCAGCACAAAATACAAAGCATCGACCAGACGTACTTCTGAGTACAGCAATTCTGAAATTATAAGCTGGCAAATATGTTGACAAATATCAGCATCGAATTAATGTTGTAAGGACGGAATTTTGTACAAATTTCCGCCCTACATAAACTTATAATTTTTACAAAAATATTACAAATTGAGAATTTCGTCTGCATAAAAATTATTTAAATACGATAAACACAGCGAACATCCATACGCACAACAAACACCGCGAACATCCACACGCACAACAAACACCGCGAACATCCACACGCACGACAAAACACAGCGAACACCCACACGCACGAAAATTATACTTGTGCGGTTGTGCGTGCAATTAGCAAAGCAAAGTGTTTTATATAAATAGCGGAGATTTGTATATGAAAAATCACTTAGCACCGGCACACCGAAGTGAGTAGACCACTACTACAGCGCTAAGTCCCTTTTAGAAGCCTATAGTGTTTCGACGCTAAGGCTAAATCAATTTGTAGAAACTAGTGAGTAGATTGTGTAACGCCTTTGATGTTTTGACGTCTTTGGCTCGAAACTAATTGAGTAGATTGTATAACGCCTTTGATGTTTTGACGTCTTTAGCTAGAAACTAATTGCGTAGATTTGGAAAAACCCTTTGATGTTCTGACGTCTTTGGGTAAAACTTATTGAGTAGAGTCAAGCTTAAAATAAATTATTGAGTAGAGGCAAGCTTAAAATAAATTATTAAAGAAAACTTTTAATAAATAAAATTTTAAAAATAATAAATCAAACGGTCTTTCAACTTTCCTTGGTTTACCAGCTTCGAACTGGTCAATAAAACAAATTTATTGCAACGATCCGGGCCGCGACTGAGTGATACCTCAGCAAATTAAAACGACGAATCCGTGTCGTTACAATGTTGAGCTACATTCTCGATTTAACATGTTTTCAACTCAGCTAGAAGCATTCGTACTACCTAACATCGTGTCTCCTCAACCTTCAAAATATATCGAAATTGCCAGTTGGGCTATACCAAAAACAATAGTATTAGCAGATCCACTATTTTATCAACCTGACAAAATTGATGTACTGCTAGGGGCAGTTATCAACCTAATTTACCAACGTTGCAAAATACATTATTTGGTTGGATTGTGTCAGGAAAAGTGGAAAATCAGACATCAAATTCAGCTACATGCGGCATGCTTACTGACATGGAAGAAGGTGAACAATTAGATAATATGATGAAAAAATTCTGGCAGTTCGAAGAAGCAAAGGAAAAAGACACCACATTACCTTTTGCAGATCAGAGATATGAAACTCATTTTGTAAAGAATGTTCAGAAAAATCAAGAGGGACAGTACATATAAAATTACCGTTTGCAGAATCCGTAGAAACATTAGGAAACAGCAGACGCACACTCGCTCAACCGGTTTTTGGGCTTAGAAAGACATTTAATAAAGGATCCCAACTTAAGGCAACAATGCGTCCAGTTCATGGACGAATATGAGGCGCTTGGTCATATGACTGAGATAGATGTAAATTCAGTATTGTCCTCCAGTTATTTTATACCACAGCATTGTGTGTTGAGACCAGAAAGCAGTTCCACCAAATTACGTGTTGTTATTGACGCATCAGCCAAAACAACTTCTGAAAAATCATTAAATTCAGAGTGATCTTTTCACTATTCTATTGTGATTCTGACTGCCAAGATATGTCTTTACAACAGACATAGAAAAAATGTATCGACAGATATGGGTTCATCCTGATGACCGTCGATACCAGATTATAATTTGGAGAAGAAGTACTAATCAATCAATTAAGTATTACCAACTAAATACAGTTACTTATGGGATTCGACCAGCACCTTATTTAGCAACCAGATGTCTTAATCATTTAGCCAACGAATTTCGGGATGAATTTCCATAAGCATCAAAGGTGTTGCAAAAAAATTTCTATGTGTATGGTGGCCTATGGGGATCAGACAGCATAGAAACAGCAATAGACATGCAACAACAACTCATACAACTGTTACAAGGCGCAGGATTTCCCCTACGTAAATGGTGCTCAAATCATCCGAAGTTACTTCAAAATACCATATACCTGTATCAAATCAGGAGGTAGATTTAGATTTTGATTCTGATCAAGCAGTGAAAATTAAAACATTGGGCCTCGCATAGTCACCGCAAGAAGACAAGATTAGCATCAATACAGTCACCAACTATGAATCAAAAATTATTAAAAGAATAGTGAGCTTCGATTTGGCTAAAAGCCAAATTATTTATGCAACAATTTTGGGAGCTGAAATGTAATTGGGACGAACTTCATATATTTGGCTTCAGTATATATAAGAGCAGTCTATAAAAATAATAAAATTACTGTACGACTTTTATGTGCAAAGTCTCGTATAGCACCGGTGAAGGATCAATCTAGCACCATGAAATCCCGTATAAACCCGCATTTAACCATATCAAGTTTGGAGTTCTTAGTTACTTCTTCTTTATTAATAACTTAAAAAACATACAATCATTATCCATACTTTATACATTATTTACTTAAAGCTATGACTAATGTCGTCAGCTTTACCTAGCGATTGCCTACTTTTCTAATCCCTCTAATCTTGTTGTGAGTTTGATGTTATAATTAGTATATATTGTTGGTGTGCATACATAAGTGCGGTTAAAAGATCTCATCTATAATTTGTTGCCTATATTTTATCGCTTGATTAAGATACTCGCATAAATTCGGCCAGTTCATTTCATTAAGGATGCCGTGCAATTCTGTTTGGCTCAAAGTTGTTTTCCCAAAGTACTTGTATCTTATTTCCTTTAAAATTGGGCAAATTGCGAAAAAGTGTTTAACGTTTTCCGTTTCCTGTTTATTACATAGGCTACAAACAGATAGTGCACCACTTGCGTAGGGTAAATAATTGAGTTTGATGAGTTCTCTTGGTGACGCTGCAAACAGCACTACAATCATCTGCATACATCAGAACCTTTATTTGCATGCCATCAATCATGATGCCACCCTTTAAAAAGTTAACCAGGTCATCTAAAAATAAAGTAAATAAACGTGAACTTAAAACACAGCCTTGTTTAACAACAGACTGTGTAAGAAACCAGTCAGAAATAATATTTCCATTCCACACTGTTGCTTTACTACCATGATACAAGCTCCAAATAATCCGCATCATTTTTGTTGACAATCCTAAGCTCCTAAGCTTATAGAAGAGCGCATTTCTTAGTATTGAATCGAACGCCGCCTTGAAATCCACGAAGAAGACATAAAGTTTTTTGTTTTTGTCAATATATATTTTTGCAATATTAGTTAAAATAAAAATGTTATCCACAGTTGAATACTTTTTTCTAAAACCTGATTGAAATTCACTTAACAGTGCATGGTTATCAACCCATTCTTGTAGCCTCTCGTTCAAAATACTTGCAAATACTTTCGCCATGGCATTGTTACCTATAACAGATATACCCCTATAGTTTTCTAGATTCTTTGTGTCGCCTTTTTTGTACAATGGGAAGATAATCGACTTGCGAAAAGAATCAGGTACATTGCCGCTGTTGTAGATATAATTAAATGATGCTGTCATATTTTCAATAAATAGATCCGAAGCATATTTAAGGAATTCCATGGGTACCCGATTCACTCCAGGAGCTTTATTATCCTTACACTTGTGCAATATTTTTTTGACTTCTGCTACTGTAATCGTTCTGTCTAGTTCACTCATTTCAAGTATGGGCATCTCATAACTTAAAATCCCATTATGTATGCTGATGTTTAGTATCCGCTCAAAATGTTTACTCAGTTCCAGTGCGTCTAGCTTTGCATTTTTTATATGACTCGTCCCATTCAATTTTCGAACTTTGCTCCAAAAGGATTTACTGTCTTTTGCTGTTGCTATTGAGATAGCTAGCTCCTTATAGTGAGTCGCTCTTTTATGTTGGAGAAGTTCTTTAAATCGTTTATTTGCTTGACTGTAGTTTGTCATGTCTTTCTTTAATCCTGTTTTTTAACTCTTCCTAGCAATCGAAAAGATGTATCTCTTAATATTTTACACTCAGAGTCAAACCATTGGTTTTTTTACGTCAGTTTTTTGCTTTTTTTGCTTTTTTTGCAGAGGCTTTGCTGCATTATTTATACAATCCATCAAAAACTCAATTCCGTTTGTTGAGCATATTGTCGCTAATAATTTGTTGATCAAGTGTTAAATTATATATTTTCTCGAAACGTTTGTTCCAGTATAGTTTAGGTAACAACTGTAGACCTGAATTTTCCTCCGAAATAATTTTCCCGCCGTGGACACTTACTGTAATCGGCTGATGGTCTGAGTAAATAAGATCCTGCACTTTGAAATTTTTGATTCTATTTAACCAGATCCCCGCTCCTAAACCATAGTCAATCGTGGTGGCAATAGTTCCTCTGTGAAATGTATGCTTGCCATCTTTGTCGCCCTCGCATCTTCCGTTCAGCACACTAAGACTTACCGTATTGCAGATTTCAAGTAGTCTTCTGCCATTTCTATCTACTTTGTCATCCATAGCTTTGCGCTGTGCACTTAGTCCATTGGCTAGTAAAGTTGGGTTAAATTCCAAATATTGCTCCTTACCAATTCTGGCATTACAGTCTCCTACAACTAATATATTTTCACACCCTAATTCGAACAGTACATCACTTAAGTTTTTAAAATCCGCATCCCAGTTGTTGCAATTAATATATGTTGGAATAATGTACGCCAGTGTCTCTTCAAATTTTAGCTTAACTACCATCATATTCAATATTTGTGTAAATCGTATATTCATTTTAGCTGCTAAGTTCTTCTTTATTCCACATAACATACCGCCACTAGCTCTTCCTTTGGTTGCGACCCGAGTTGCTGGAATCCACCATAATAAATACTTTTCAAACACTTTATCAATCTTCTCCAAGGATTTTTCCATGAACGTTTCAAACAAAAAAAAACAGATCAAATGAGTTTACAAAATTAATAAAGTCGCAGTAATTAACATTCTTTATTAGACCTGCTACATTAAATGCTAAAATTTTAAAAATTTCTTTTGAATTTGAATCTAAACTTAAACTACAGCTGACTACATTGTCTTTATTCAGTTTTTTTGAGAATTAATTGTTTCCAAAATCTCGTAATATGTTACATTTATTGACTCCAGGTTATTGCCATAAAGTGCCTGCAGTACATCCCTTCCATTACTGTTACCACATTTCAGCTCCTTTTCTTTATTCCAATGCAGCCATTTGTTGTCAATTTTCATACGATCCTCTCTAACTATTTGTTATGTAGGCCTGGGAGAGAATAAAATATTAATACCACAAGTAAAAATAGTCAAATAAGCTGACATTACCTCGAACTTCTCGCGTTGTCCATGAGAACGGCCAATGTCTCTGCCTGGGTGTTTCTGCCTAGCACGTCACCATTCGTAACATTTTTTCATCTGCATTATAATTGCGTCTTTGACCACCACGACCGCCATTGATATATTTACCGGTAGATAATTTCACTCGTGCACGACGACCGCACAGTGTTCTAGCATCCAAACCACTCACATAAACCTTGTGGTCACTAGGATAACGAGACATTTTTTTTTTGAACATTCTTCCTTTATGTTGCTAACCACAATTTTAATTCAATATATGCGGTCTATTTATTAAGAATTACACAAATATTATAAACGCAATTTTAACCACTAAACAAATTATTTCAAATCACTGAAACAACTTCATGTGCATTGCTCGCACAGACAAAAATAAAGAAACGTGTAAAAGCTTTTATTTTTGTTTTGTTTTGATCCATATAATTGAGGCGAATTATGTCGAAAGCTCCAATAAAGTTTGACTTAGATATTAAAATATGGTATTGCCAAGTACAAATAGTACATTTAAGACAAATTTTAACTTTATTGGAAGGAAACAATAAAGTAAGCTTTTTTAAAGGTCATCACCCTCAAACAAATAATTACACACAAAACAAAACCAGCAAAGCCAACTAGATGAGTGGTGGAAATCTTTCAAGGGCAGTCTACGGTAAACGAAGATCTAACAGAATCCCTAACGTGGCTGCAGGATGGTTCTGTTAGTCAAATTGACTATATAAGAGCCAGTGGAGGCTTGATTCGCTCTCTTATGATAGTGATGTTTTCTGAGGAAGTCGAACAGAACAGTTCAGTTCGTTGTTAAAAACCGGCAAAACAAAAATTACTTTTATTAAATTAAAGTTACTAAAAGTGCATAAAATTGTAAATGTTAAAAGAAAATTACTTTTATTAAATTAAAGTTACTAAAAGTACATAAAATTGCAAATGTTAAAAGAAAATTACTTTTATTAAATTAAAGTTACTAAACGTACATAAAATTGCAAATGTTAAAAGAAAATTAATTTTATTAAATTAAAGTTACTAAAAGTACATAAAATTGCAAATATTAAAAGAAAACTACTTTTATTAAATTAAAGTTACTAAAAGTGCATAAAATTGCAAATGTAAAAAAAAAAAATTACTTTTATTAAATTAAAGTTACTAAAAGTACATAAAATAGCAAATGTTAAAAGAAAATTACTTTTATTAAATTAAAGTTACTAAAAGTGCATAAAATTGTAAATGTTAAAAGAAAATTACTTTTATTAAATTAAAGTTACTAAAAGTACATAAAATTGCAAATGTTAAAAGAAAACTACTTTTATTAAATTAAAGTTACTAAAAGTGCATAAAATTGCAAATGTAAAAAAAAAAAAATTACTTTTATTAAATTAAAGTTACTAAAAGTACATAAAATAGCAAATGTTAAAAGAAAATTACTTTTATTAAATTAAAGTTACTAAAAGTGCATAAAATAAGAAAAAAATCACAAATTTGATTAAGAAAATTAATATAATAGTAAATAATAAATGATGTAATTATAAATATACAATAAAAACCGTGTATAACAATACCCATAACAAGCAATAATTAATTTTATCAATTTAAAATTACTAAACGGTGCATAAAAACCCAAATGATAAACAAAAATTAAATGTTATTAATTTAAAAAGGGCATAAAAGTGCAAATCTTGAACCAGAGTTAATTATATTATCAGCTCATAAAAGGATTACACACAGTTTAAAAATTCCACGGTAAAAAAAAAAAAACTAACGGATGTAACGGAAAAAAAAAAAAGAGAACGGACACTGAAGGACAATAACGGCTACAGGATCCACCGTTATGAGACAACGGTGGTCAGGTATTCCTGAAATTAAGGATACGAATTGATTTGAATTTGAAAAAAAAAAAAGAGAAAAAAGTTAAAGATTTGATTGTATAATTTCAATTGTTGTTATTATTGTTAAATTTATTTAGGTAGTTATTATTCAGCAGATATTAAATTATAGAAAAAAAAAAAGTTATCAACGCATCACAAGGAAAAAAAAAGAAAAAGAAAATAAGTTCATTACAACCACCAGTATATAAATATTTGTCTCTTGATTTTAATTTGTTTGTAATTTTGAAATTTATAGCTAGGTCAGTGGCGGTTGGAGTGACGTCATTTCTGCGGCTGCAAGGTAAGCTATGAGAACGAATAGCGAAGAGACAATTAATTTTTTTTTTGGTTAACAAGACTGAATGTTTTGTAGTTGAATTTCTCTTTATTCTTTTTGTTGGTTCTGTCTATATGATCAATATTACAATTTTTTTTTTTTTTCTCTTTTCTATTATATTGTTGATGCTTTGATTAGGGAGTTTCCTTTTTCATACACGCTAATTATTACCATTATAAGTATAGCAAAACAAAGAAAAAAAAAATAGTTTGTATAAAGTAATGAATAAAAACCTAGTAATTACTGGCTGTTTATTATATTATTTGTGATAAGAATATATATAGATGTTGAATACATTGTCTAATAATGTAAATATTTATACGGGCTTAAATATTTAATAAACAAGAAAAAAAAAAAAAAATATTATATAGGAATTATATGTATATATGAAATACGTTGTAATTATCTATTTATATAAGAAATATTGTAAATATTCCTACATGAATTAGCATAAATAGCTATATTTGCGTAAATATTTTTGATAAAAATTTTTTTACTAATTTGAAATAATATTATAAGCGTTATAAAACAACTTTTGTATTGATAGTATATAATAAAAAAAAAAAAAAATATATATATATATAATTTTTTTTTGTTATTTATTAATTATGAGCTCATGATGAGACATTGTTGAATCAATATAGAGGGGTGTTGTTAGTGTGGCGGTCCAAACATCTGTTTTATTAAAGGCAGGGATTCCTTGAGAAGAAATTGCATTCCTATATTCTTCGCGTGAATTTAAAATGAAGCGGTTTACTGACAGCATGCAAGCATTACCAGATGTATTGCCAGTGTTTCCCACATTTGAGCAAACCGTGACGATGCAGGCTGGTGATGTTAAAAACATCGATTGGGAGATGGAAGAGTCCATCATATCTGAAATGAAACGAGTGGGGTTGCCCAGAGGCAGAACCAGTGATTTAGGTGTAAGCCTAGCGCATACTGAACTTCCTAAGGCAGCGGTGGTAATAGTGAACACCAGGAACAAGGCTCTTCCCATCCTATTCGATGAAGATTTTTTTAAGTTTAAGAAGCCCAAATAGATAGCAGTGGTTTTAATTACAGATTTTTTTTTAGGGTCACGTAAAAATGAAGTAGATAAATAATAGTTTTTTTTGTTTTTTTTTTTAGCATTGAAATAAGCAGTGTAGTTAGTTTATTATATGAATATGAATAAATGTAAAGATGAAATATTAATGAATTATAGATAGGTTTAGTTAAGTTAGGATATGAATTTAAAACATGGCATGAAATAATGATTATTATATGAATATGAATAAATGTAAAGATGAAATGTTAATAAATTATAGATAAGTTTAGTTACGTTAGGATATGAATTTAAAACATGGCATGAATTTTTGTTGTTGTCTACAGTGTAGCCTCAGTTGTCAAGAACCCCACCCCAAAACCGGCGAGCATACCGGGCTAGCCACCATGCCATGAGCGGCGACCGAGGGCACTAATTCTAATACCAGGTGGACACAACAAATGGCGCCCAACGCATGAACTAATGGACGAAACCAACGACTGGACAACGACTGGACAACGACGGGACAAAGGAAGAGACGAACAAAGAGAGACAACACAAGAACAGGATAGAAGAAAATTACCTGAAGACTGACGGAAGGACTTCGAGTTGGTCGCACACCAAATGTCAACTTAATGATGAACTACGGTAACTGCTACAGCGGTTATAATCACTTTCACTGTTGACCAGCTCAGGAGATTTTTTTATTTTCTTGTTAATTGTCGATGTTCCTTTTGAATAATTGAATTTACACTAGATGATATAGCTAGCTTTAATCCGGTGGGTTAAACGTTTAGCACACGTCTTGCCTTTTGTTCGTTTTGACGCAATGGGTGTTGCGATGTCAGAAAGTGGTTTCTAGAATTATGAATTTACGAGGTTCCTTTATACTGAATCTGTTTGGTAAAAAGTTTTGTCCTCTTTCTATTGATTGTTTTAGATATGTGAAATTTTTCAAAGGAATGTGACAACGAACGGAACGACCGACTACGGGTACATGAAGACAAATGATAAAGGCAGTGTAGTTTGTTTGGTACATTGTTCGCGACAAAAGAATCAATCTACAACGACGGAGTGACCAACAACGTGAATGACTATAGGACAGTAATACTAACAAAAATACAACTAGTATCAATTCAATGTAAAACAGGATGCAACATCTGGAGTGTGAGATAGGAGAGAGATAGCGGGTTTTAATTTATGGATTTTTTGTGATTTCTTTGTTTTTTTGTACAATTTTGTTTTACTGCGCAATTGACCTCTTAATCCGGTGGACTGAGAGCTTTCATTCGTCTTGCCTGAACTCTGTTAATAAAGGTTGGGTATTGCGGCTTAGTATAATGATGTTGTTTTATCTCTTCTAATAGCTTTAGAGTTTCCTT
>NC_051846.1:108562642-108574485 GCF_002237135.1 Teleopsis dalmanni | reverse complement strand
CCGAACATTTCTACTAATTTTGCATACAATATACACATATTGTTATATTATCATATCGAAGATCAGGAAAAATGTATGTATATACTTTTTTCAAGTTATAGGATAGATTATATTATAGAAAACCTCATCTATAGTTTGTACAAATAATATAATCAATAGTACGATCCTTTATAAATTAGAATACACCTAAAAAAAGATCAGTTATTGGAAATATATATATTTTATCAGTATTTGTAATAATGTTTGGGAATCTGCCGTATATTATATAAAAATATTATATAAAATATTTGCTGCTCAGTGTATAAATTTGTTATCTGTTCTTATTATTGATGAGCGACATTAATTTTTTGATTTTTTTATTTTTGTAAAATCTTATTTGTTTACAAATTGTTTAATTAAATGTTGATATTTCCATCAACACCGACAGCGTCTTCGCAAATGCTGAAGACATTTCGATTCTGATTTGCAATGAAACGTTGAAGTTAGTCGATCTTCAGACGAGCTTCATTGCAGTTTTGTGAAATTTTAATTAATGAAATTTATTTAAAAAATTTAATTTATTTGCTTCAAGCCAAGCCTTTCGAATTCTCGGTTTTTAGTGTCTTCAATCAATGTTACCTTTTAATTATGTACAATTTGCTGCTCTAACAACTGGGCGTGCAGTAACCGATTTTGAACGAAAGTGCTTCAGGTGAATAAACTTTTCCAAAAACACTATATAAAATTATTTATATAAAATATCAACATAATGGAATGTTAATGCTATTTAAATATTGGTATCTGAATATTAATAATGCTTTAGAAATGTGTGAACTGATCTATGCATAATATGGTATTTTATATTAATTTTTTGTTAAAGACTAATTTTTTTATTTTATAAAAAAACAAAATTTAGTGACTCGGAAAGATTTTGATTTATCAATGAATTGTGATTAACTTCATTATGTTCGTTTGCAACATTTTGCATTTCGCTATATGCGTACATAGCATTGTTCTTGAGATTTCATTGTTCTTTAATGGTTTCTGAAAGTCGTAGACCGAAAGGAATTTCGGTGAGATTTACTATTATGTCAATGCAAAAACAGAACAGTCCAGCTGTATATACTGCGGATACGTCCAGGACAATGCTGAGCATACTTTCTTCAACAGCGAAAGATGGCATGGAGAAAGAACATTACTTGCAGAATATATAGGTCACTTCGGAGTCGAGAATATCATAAAAAAAATAACAGAAAGAGCAGAAAATTGGAACAAAATCACACAATTCATTGGAAATGTATTAAGGCAAAAGAAGAAAGATATGGACTCAAACTAATCTAAAACAAAGAGCAATCTGATGACATTCCAATTCGGTTCTGGAGTAAGAGCCGGAACACACATTCTGAGGTTGAAAAAACTAGACTCTGACAGAAACCAGCTGGAGTAAGCAGCTGTAGCACACCAATATGAACTGCAAGATTAATCATCTGCCACAGTAGCGGAGCCTGGACACAGATCACTTCGATGGAAGTCTTAAATGACAAATAGGGACCCTAATTGTCCTGGAGTAGAACAAGATCTCTACGAATGAGAGAGTGGTTTAGTCCGAACCGCTTGTAAACTAAACGACAATATAATCCCGTTTTATAGATGTTGCACAAAATTTTAAATTTAACAAAAAGCCTTCAAATGGTGGAACTTGGAAAGGCAAACGATGACATATGTTGAAAAATTTTTGACATGCAATTTAAAAATATATGAATACCAAAATTTTAACGATAGAAATATTTTTACAGTATAACAAAAGAGTTCAAATATTATTGGATATGTTCGAGCATTTTAATAATCAAATATGCTTGTACTCATGCATGACGACCGTCCGCAAAATGTTCGAAAGCGAAAATAATATAATTTATATTATATGCGCGAAAATCATATTGCTCGAAAACGTTCTTTTTTTCGAAAAAATAAAGTTTTTTCGACGAAAAGACCTTAAAAGTTTATACTTATTCTAAATCTAAATCGAATTATTCAACATACATATATTCAACATATACATTACTCACATATCAAGCACCAAGTTTCAACCAAATTGCTTTACAAACAATAATGACTGTTCATTTATTTATCGCTAAATCATACGATCTTTATTTCACTTGTTGTCCAGTGAAGGTAGGCATCACCTAAAATGGATTAAAAAGTCATGCTTACTTTTAATTAAAGATGGCATTCTATCGAATCAGATAATTCTGCCTTTTAAAATTGTGTTAAGGAAAAGCGGTCGCCTATACACAAATAAAAACATTTGTTCTTTTCAATGATGTTTTATTAAACTATCGTCCCAGACGTTAAATTTTTATTTAATAGCTAATTAGACCTATTAATTGTAGCTTATGTCGCTATAAAGCTTCGTTCCATGCAACTATGTGGTCGGCTATATGAATTATATGAACCATATGCATTTCTGGCTCAAACACGGTAATGCAAAATACTCATACTAAAACTAGGCCCTTGTGTTATATATTAAGAAGTATTACATTTTAATATGTAAGTGTATCAGTCACACTTACTTATAGACACCCATTGGGATCTGAGACAGGTTCTTGTTATACCCCTTATGGTCATTAGCCTTGTGATAGTACCGAATATGAATTAAGAGATCCTTCACCACTTTCCGTCAACTCAACCACACAGCCTTATAATACTCAAAAAGGGGGCTACGTTCATTTTAATGACTTCCTTCAGAGTATAAAAAACTCTTAACCTAGTGTAATTATACGAGTTTACAGTTGTTGACAGTTTCAGGTGGGATTCTCAATCGTCTACACTTTCTTCCGTCATGGCATTTTCTGCAAAAGTGTTAATAAAAATTTTTTAAGTCCCAATTGCTCAGATATATATAAAAACAATTTTTGACATATATTTCCATAGCGACTAGTTCACTAATTTTTACCATTTACGATTTTAAAATATATCCTTGGACTAATATGATTCGTATGCCATATTAATATAGAATATATATGGTTTATATTACATTCGACGTCTAAATCATCGCATAAGAAACATTATGACAAAAAAATTATGTGTGTGTAAGGTGTAAGAACAAAGTATAAACTCATTTTTTTATTCGTCCCATAAATCGAATGACTTTCTTAACCTATTAAGCATTGTTAATTGTATTTTAAATAAAATTTTATTTTATTTTCATAAGAAAAATTAATCATGTTTTAATAATTATGAGCCATTTTGTATTTTTATGTATGTTTATATTTTTTTTAAATAAATTCAATGAATTGCATGTCATCAATTCGTGCGAATGAGTTTTAATTGCTCTCAGAATCAATGTCAACAAAACTGGTGAAATCCCGGCATTAGTATCCTGACACACACTTATTGCAAAATCGGAGGAAACGAAGGACAGAATTTTATTTGCTCATTATTGTGCTAAAGTTTCCATTTCCGCATTCCAATTTTTCACCCACTTCATGTGTCTGTCAGAATACATCTTCATTAGCACAAGTGTGTGCAATTTAACGCTTCCTTCTTGTCCAATAGTGTCCTTTACACGTCCATATCCTTTTATCTCGCATTAAGTCTGTTTACAGGTTCATTCAAGCTGACTAGTATTAAATATTTTTCAATTTATTCTCTGTATTCGCTTTTTACTTATTTATGCTTCGTTTTGTTTTTAGAAATGGCACTCGAGTGGAAGGTTCTACCCATAAGCAAGTTGTGGATTTAATAAAATCAGGTGGAGACTGTTTAGTATTAACTGTTATATCAGTAACACAACAAGTACGGAAAATGTTTATTATTAATTGTATGATTTTATTATAAATTCAAGAATAACACGTATCACTGTTTACCATTAGGAAGCTGAAAGACTGGAACCTCAAGAAGATCAAAGTGGCTACTCCTATATTGATTATTCTGACAAACGTTCATTACCCATAAGGTAATATTAGTATTCTGGTACATAATAATTTTTAATTTTTTTTTATCTTTATCTTTATCTTTATCCAGTATTCCCGACTACACTACTGTTAATCGCAATGGCGAACGCTACATTGTTTTTAACATACACATGGCTGGACGTCAATTGTGCTCTCGTCGATATCGTGAATTCTCAAATTTACACTCAATATTGCGTAAAGAATTTGTCGGCTTCAATTTCCCGAAACTGCCTGGCAAATGGCCATTCCAGCTAAGCGAACAACAACTGGACACGCGACGACGCGGCTTAGAACAGTACTTGGAAAAGGTGTGCGCAGTACGCGTTATAGCAGAGAGCGATGCAGTGCAGGATTTTCTAACTGATTCGGAAGATGACATGTCTGCATCACCGGTTGATATAAAAGTAATGCTACCTGATCACGAGATTTGTACGGTTTCAGTAAAGAAATCTTCAAACGCTAAAACGGTTTGGGATATTTTGGTGCAGCGCGCTAATTTCACTTCCTATACGCAGCAATATTTTTACCTCTTTGAAATTGTTGAGTACAACTTTGAGCGTAAGCTGCAACCTCATGAATTGCCACATCAATTATACGTACAAAATTATAGTACCGCATCCAGTACCTGCTTGTGTGTACGCCGCTGGCTATTTTCGATAAATAAAGAACTTTCGCTACCAGATGGAGAACAAGCGGCGAGGTTCATATTTTATCAGGTTCGGTGTTTGTTTTTTTATAATTTTAATACACTTTTCTATAATTTCTTTTCTATAATTCAGGCAATCGATGAAGTAAATCGTGGTAATATACGCGCTGAAGGTCGTCTATATGAGCTGAAAGCATTACAGGACGGTAAAAAGGCTTCTGAATATTTAGCACTCGCGCGAATATTGCCCGGTTACGGTGACGTTGTGTTTCCACATTGTTCCTGTGATAGTCGCAAAGAAGGACATGTTGTTCCAGCAGTTGGTACGTATATATAAGAATATAACCATATTCATAGAAAAAAACTGACAACCTGTGAGCGTTGTCAATTTTGTCGTTTTTTGGTTTTTAAGTATATATGTAGAGGTTATTTCCATTTTTTGGAGAACAAAACACTTTTAAACTTGAATTTAAGGTCAATTATGATAAAAAAATTGATTTCTTAAAAAACAATTTTAAACTGTAATCGCTCTCAACAACAAAATGTTTATATTTAATTAATTCAATAGATTAATTGAATTAATTGAAAGCTGCCCCTACAGCTGTTTCAATTATTGCCAAATACTCATCATCTTTGGTATTTTTTGGGTAACAATCGTTGTATAAGCCCACGTATAATTGTTGGTCTTCAAGGGCAAAGGTTAGAACTTGGAACATTATCTTTTAAATCTTAAAAAAAAAATAACGAAAAAAATATTTTTTAACAGAGAAAATTTCGTGCAGCTTTGACTTGTTCGTGTAATAGACACATTATTCATTTGCTTCAAATTTAACAGGGTCAAACTTTGAAGTCTAGCACTTGTAGTCCAATAATTAATTAGAGTATACTAATTATTATTTGGCATTATTTGAACCAGCTATATGGTCAGCAAAGAGGTTTGTTACCGCAGTCCAAAGTTATTTACTTAATTGTCGATAAGTAGGCATAGACGTCTAATGTTGAACTAAGATTGTATACCTATTTAACATATAAATGCTAATTTATTACATTATTAGTATAAATAAACATAACATCAATCTAAACTATCCTTGCAATAAATTGACCGGATTATCAAGAGAGAGAAAGAGAGAGAGCACACTGTAGTATATATTTATTCTTATTGTTTATTTTTTACTACAGGCATTAAAAGTTTTCGTTTGCACGCGTGTCGTGAGGACGGTTCCTTGGAGGCCCAAATGGTAGAGTTAACATGGGATACAATCACTCGCTGGGAGAGTGATGAAGAATCAATGTCATTTTGTTTTCAATATAATCGTTCAGATAAACCGGCTCGTTGGGTGAAAGTCTACACACCATTCGTATGTATACAATTTTTTTTTTTTTGTTTTATACAATTTCAAATAATTATTTTGAAATATTTTTTAGCATGCTTATCTCGCTGATTGTTTCGATCGAATAATGGAAGAGCGTAAGTGGGAGGATAGCGGTGACTAACGACTAAACTTACATTAGCCATAATTCGAATTTAAATTGTATATTTTAAAAATAATTTTTTTTCTATATTTGCTGATATTTATTTGCATAAGTTGCATAAGTAATAGAACACACGCCTCTTTACTCTCAAATGCTCTCAAATCCACACAACAGCTTAGATTTATAAGTATAAGAAACTATGCGATCAACAACATTTTTAATTTGTATTCAATTTGTTATACACACATCAAAAGCTGAGATATAGAACAAGCGATGTCAAAATTATAGACAGTTAATTATTATTAACATACATTTAATAATAGTAAATTACTAATATGTAATTTTTCATTATTTCATTATAATATATTTTCATGCACATTTATTTTATAAGTATATAATGTATTTGTACTTAGGTTCAATATTCCATTGTAAAAATTTGTTATGTCTAAATTATTTAGTAGTTGCTTTTATCGAATGTATCGAATGTATTATTGTATATTTTTTATGTAAATGTATGCATTTTTGTAGGTTTTTATATTATATTATTTAATATATTTGTTATTTTACATTTATTTGTATAGTACTTTGGGAATATCTGCACCTTTTGTGATTATTGTTAAAACAACAAAATGTATATTTTTTTTATAGTTTCTTTTGAATACTATATTTTTAAAATAATAAAATTACAAACCCTTAAGTCAGTAACAATGACATTTATTGATACTGTTTAATAAACTGAAAAGCCTATAAGTTTCAATTGCTTTAAAGCCAGACAGAATATTATTTATTTCACTTTAGAATATAAATAAACATAAACCATTTCCCTATAAACTATTAAAATTATGCTATTAACTCCTGATATTCAATTTAATGCAATCAGTTTTAAATTATCAGATGATAAAATTTGTTTATACCATAATTTTCAATTTAAATTTCTGCTAAACTACAGCAAAAATATCTGCCGTTGTAGAAAAATATGCAAATTTGCGTGCCGAAAAGCAATATAAGATTAGCTACAGAAATATGGAACACTAAACTGCAATATTTGAATTTTACTAACTACAAAAGATTAAATTATCGTTTTATCGTTGTTAGTTGGTTGTTGTCAGAACCGTTCCAAGAGCTCTATTTAGCTTTTAGAGCTAAATTGAAATTGAGCTAAAATTTAGTATTAAGTTTCAAACACTTTAAATTCGCTTTGTCTAAAATATATGTTGTCAATTTGCCGAAATTTTAAGAAATTATATTTCATAATTGTTGTTGTTTAAATTTAAGATATCAAAACATAAAAAATTGTAAATTTTAAATTATTCTAATAGAAAGCTTAAATAAGAATTGTAACAAATCTTTATGAGTCATGTTAAAAACTGAAACATTATATTTAATTTATTAACACAAATATATGTGTAAATGTACATATATTAACAATATTTAAAAATTATATACAAAAACTATTCGTTTAGAAATTGAACTATTTCAATTGAAATTAAGAAGGAGGAGCTATTTCGAAAGTTGATACAAGTTTAACATAACTGTTGCAATTAAATATTCTATACACGTTAAGAAAAAGCTTTAAAATGAGACATTGTAGACATTTCCAAGAGATCACACTTATATGTATTTATTGTGTATATTTATTTACTTTCTAGTGATATATTGTATGTGTAATTTTTTTTATAATTTATGCTTAAAACCCTTTATTTACTATTTTATTTTAAATAAAAGTATAAATGAAATAAAAACTATCTTAATATTGTGGCCATTAAAAAAACTGACTTATACTTTAAAGATAATTATATAAATATTTAACAAAAAAAACAAAATAAATAAATAAAATATATTTAATCATTCCTCAGAAAATTATTTAATAATTTTTATTTTCAAAATTAATAAATAACACACATTATTTAAATAAAAGTAGTAATGCACCAAAAAATAATGTGAAAAAAAATCAAAAAACATTAAATAAAAACTTAAAAAAGTGAACAATTTCAATTTGAATATTAAATAAAATGTATACTTTATTTTGAACGTATTTTCTGTTTGAGGTATTATATTGTAAAAAATGTCACAAGTTACAGAATAAATCGGCTCAAAAACAAACAGTAAATTTTGAAGTTTTTGTAAATAATTATCTTGAGTTTAGTAAACATAGGCTAGAGCTATTCGAACACCTGCCTAAACAGATAACAGAAAGAAGCGCGTGGGAGCGATTTATAAAAATAAAATTTCATTGGGATTAAGAAAATAAAACTACATATCAAAATTAAAATATGATTTAAGAGCACAAAAAATTTGAGTTTACCTGCCACATTTAGCTTCCAACATTATAATGACCCAAAACATACGGCTATTGATGTGCGTATGTGGCTCGCTCATTATGTAAAACACACATTGCCGCATCCACCTCAATCTCCAGATCTCAACCCCATTGAACATTTGTACGAAGAATTGCATAGACGTCCAAAGAAGCCCATTATAACAACAAAGACAGAACTGAAGGTGGCAATGCTGAAGAGGGGCAAGATGTTGGTCCAAAAATCACACAAAAATTAATTTCTTCGATTCCTAAGGAAATAGTAGCTGTTACTAAATAGAAGAGCTTAGTCACTAATTATTTATTGTTATTGAAAATAATTTTTTTTAATTTGTTTTTTAATTTTTGCGTTAGCTGTGCGAATTATTTTGTTCAGCCAGATTTAATTTTTTTTTGGTTTTTTAATTTTAAAAAATTAAATATAAGAGAAAATAAAATGAATTTAAAAGCAAATTAAGCATTTTGTCAAAATAAAATTTTTTGTTTATTAAAAATCGCATCATTAACAGCATAAAAATAGTGCTAAAGTTCAATTTGCTTGCTGTGCGAATAATTTCGTTCGTCACTGTATGTTATAATAATTATATTGAACTTAAAGTATTAGTATAATATGTTTAATTTAGAGTTCATAAGCATATCCAACACCTAAATTAGTTTCTTTAAAATTTTTTCCAAATCGTTATATAATGAAACTTGGTTTAACCAATTTTAAATATATGCATTTATTTTTTTATATAAAAAAGTTCAGAAAATAATGAAGCGGTTCTAATTTCATTATGAACCTTCTTTTACAAGAAGGTTAACGAAAGTGGTAACGAAAAATAAATAAACCAAAAATTTTGCATTGTTTAGACCTTGCTACTAGGTGTGAAACTTAACATCATTAGCTGTCTTCCACTGCACATATCACAGTACTTTTGAAGTAGTTTTCGAAGACTTTGCGCTACATAGCTGGAAATATCTCGATCGTAATTTAACAGATATTTGTTTCCGTCCAAAGTTTAGGAATTGTCTGCATAATCACTATACTTTACGTAATCCTACAAAAGGGATTCAATCAAGAATTTTGTTATTTGTAACATAACAACAACAGGACGTGTTTTGTTGCTTGTGGCTCCATCTTGTTTAAACCACATATATTCCATATCCATATTCTTCCATTTCAATTGATTATCATGTGACTATACAGTAATTTTTTATTGACACGGTGAATGTTATTTGTTGACAGATCCACCAAACAAAAACAAGAGCTGAAGAAAATTGTTAGGAGATCTATATTAATTGCATCTAAATTGGCAAACTTTAAACTTAACTTATGGTGCCTTGGATGACAATTCAATTTGACATGTCACTAAAGCCATACTGCTAAATTAAGATTAATAAATGGGTAACCCGTTATTATTATATTATATAAATTATTTATTCGTTCAACATATATATATATATATAACCATTTTTTATAATATTTTTTTCTCAAATGATTATTTTTACTATTCTTATTTCAGATATGTAGTGGGCACTATTAATTTAGTATTTAACTATTAAAGTATGTTTCATCATGTATTTTAAATTATATCATTACCTTAACTACATTACTACTACTCGTTATTACGGAAGAATATTATGTTTTTTTATTTTTAATTAAATACAAGCGATTTTTTTATGGTATAAAAATGTACTTCTACACATGTTTTATTTAAATTTTGTTTAATTATATTAATAATTATAAATGTGTTAGAAATATTATTATGAATAATAATAATGTCATATATATACCATCATATAAAAGTTATCAAGTGAAAAAATTCTCGCACAATTAAACCAAAAATAAAAATCTCTGATGATGGATATAAGTTAGAATATGAAAAAGACCAAAGTTATTTTCTAATTAAATAAATTTTTTCAATTTTATCATGTATTATATTCTAAATACATTTTTCTGATTTACATTTGATTTTAATGCATTATTAACCAAAAAAAATTTAATATATTTTAAAATTCGAACAACACGAAATATTAGTTAAATCTTAAATTGTTTTTCTTGTATTATTTATGTTTTAAAAGTACATATATAAAAATAATTTATAAATGATATAAGATGCTTACTAATCAAATATAAAAAATAATCAATACTTAAAAATACTGTCGATGTATCATACATATGTAATCTTTGACACAATTATTAACGCTATAAAACCCTCATGTTTGGAGGGCATTGTCTTTGTCACAAATTATAACGACATACAATTTCACTATATAATATCTTAAACGAAAATAACTTATATATTAGTTAAAATATGAAAAAACATATACTATTTTGCACCATATAATTTATTCCATTCGACAAAACTTGTTATATCTTCCTCGGTAACACTGGGTCGCACATGATCTAAGGCCGCTTTAAAATCATCAATATTAACGGGTCGAACCTTTTAATAAATTAATTTAAAAATTTATATGTTGATACAAATTTTGTTTGTTGTTCTTTACCATATCTTTTCCGACGGTAGCAAATTGATCAAATGGTATAGCTCGAATTGGACCCATTGCTGCCTCTTGACTTAAACTGTTTAAATCAGCTCCAGAATAACCTTCTGTTAATTTACCAATTTCCAGCAGGTCATTAGCGTTTAAATCGTTTTCAATGGGTTTGAACAAATTGGAAATAAGATTTATACGCCCTGCTAATTCTGGCAACGGTATGTAGAGACGCCGAACCAGGCGTCGACGCATAGCGTGATCTAAATCCTGTGGTCTATTTGTTGCGCCAATTACAAAAATACGATCATCTTCCTTTGTGCGCACACCATCGAATTGTATTAGAAATTCAGTCTAACGAAAAATATAAAAATATATAATTTTTATATAAAAAAAAAAATAAATAAAAGCAATAATATATGGTATAAGGAAATAATTTAGTTAATTTAACATTTAGAGAATTTTTAGTTTTGTTATACTGAACCTTTTCGTCATTTTATGGTATTATATTTTGTAATTGTTTGCAGATTGGCATCAATCATAAGCATTGTTTTTAGGGATAGTCTAGCAAGTCTTATCCGATATGTAATTTTGAGTACTTAATATCAATTGCTAGAATGCTGGGTTTAAGGGTATCAAATTTTTTTGTACATAACATTAAATTAATAATTTCTGAAACTAAGAAACTAAACATAAGTTATTATGTTTATATTTTATTTAAAATTTGTGAAATCCTTTAAAATCCACTATAAAATTATCACAATTAAAAAATACGTCTTTATTGCTGAAATAGCATCGTTATGTATTTCGTATAACCTTAATAATTATTTAAGAATATAATAATTTCTAAAATTTTTAGTTGAATTGGTGTGAATGGATTAAAACATAAACTTTGAGACATAAACTTACTTTTATTCTACGGGCACTTTCATGTTCACTATCAGTACGCTGGCAAAGTAATGAATCGATCTCATCAACAAATATCACCTAACAAATT
>NC_051846.1:108560156-108562542 GCF_002237135.1 Teleopsis dalmanni | reverse complement strand
AGTATTTTTTCCACTGATATTTTATCTGTATTTACAGGCTTGTCTGTTTCATTTTAAACATGTGACATCTTTTTACTCTATACATAGAGAGTCGAAACAACACAACTTAACTAGTTCAAAATACATAGATATTTGATGAACTCATAGCTGACGCAAAAAAAGTTCATACACAACAATAAGAGAAAAACTCTCCTAAGTCACCACTAGTTTTAAATGAATTTTATGAACCCCGCCCTCTTAAGTACAGGAAATAGTAATTATGAAATAACTGGAAAAAACCACGAATTTTATACATACGATCCCAAAAGAGGTTTAGGTCATATTAAGAAATGTGAATCCATCCATCGAACAAGGTGAAATAAAATCAGCTCTAAAAGAATTTGAACACATTGTTTTAAAAATTTGAAATATGAATCATCGCCAGACAAAAAGGTCGTTCCCACTTTGTGGAGTGTGTGCAGAAACAAAATAATAAACACTTTTACAATTTTAAAACTCTGCTGCACAATCAATCTTCACGCCACCCCAATTCGAATGTAAACTACCGCGATGTTCAAGACGTCAAGACTGTGACCACATAAAGTAAATCTATTGAAAACTACTCAAATATTAAATACGCATCAATTAAAACATTGGTTCCGCGTTATAGGAAAACGCGTTATAGGGGAATTCCTGTATACACAAGTGCAAATGTACGCGAAGTTAACTATGAACTGTTCAAATGCCAGCGTTATATGAGGGGATGCCTGTGTTATACAGAGGATTGAAAACGCGTAATATAAAAACGCATTATAAGGGTACGGCGTTATAGGGGGGGGATACTGTACATGCAATATAAATCGAAACAAAATTTTGTCTTCTTACGCAAACGAAACAACAATGCAAATTAAACACATTTCCAAAACGTTTTGCTCCATATTGTAACCGCAATGAAAATACGTGTTGTTTTCAGTTCAAATCGTTTATTAATATTGAGTTAGAAATGATTCTTAAAATTAAAGCGAAGCTCAGCGGACAGTTGTCTTTAGCTAAGCATTACATAGTTTCTTATCGCTAAGTACATAACGTCGCAGCGTATATACATCTTATTCTAGTAAGTGTGCATATGTGTGATTGCTGCTTCAGCATAAACTCACAGACGGTTAAGTACGTCGTGTGAGGTTTCGTATTTCCGTTGCATAAACAGTGCAACAAAGTGTGGGAATGGAATGTTAATAAAATATTATGCTGTTAAGCATTCTGACACACATATATACACTACAATAGGCACCAAAATATACTACAAAAGATTTCAATAAAATTAAAATTAAATTTTTGTGTTTGTCCTTTCTTTCTTTCTTTGCTATTCAAAAATTGTTTAAAAATTTAAATATCGCTTCTTTATCACTATTAAGAACGAGTGGCTTTACCAGCAACAATAATACAAACTTAAAACAAAAATTAGACTTGTGAAAATAAGAACAATAATATATAATATTGTCCTAATCGCAAAAGCGAGTCTGTAGAGTAACATAGCATAGCTTTTTTGTAAATAGCACCAGAATAGGCGCTTTATATATAGTAAGTAGACAATATGCATAACAAATCTCTCTACAAAAAGAATAGCTTCGAAAATAAAAATAAAGGCGAACTGAAAAAGTTAATTTTCAATTCGTTGAACTTGTGTTTCCAAATAAAGCTGTAGTTTATAAGCTCGTTCTAATTTAAAAGCACGGCAAGTGCTTTGGTTGGTGTCACTAATTAAAATAGAAATATGTGACAACAAAACCTAGAACTTGAGCATTGAAAGTTTGTGCAGCCTTGGCCACTTGTGGATAAACACGATTAAACATCGCTTCTAATTTGACAGGCACGAGTTCTAAGCCTGGCACTTGCAGCCCAAACAATTTATATACGGACTATAAACTAATTAAAGAAAATTCAATTATTTCCTAAGACCACTGATAAAGAGTACTTGGCAATACTCGAAACAGCTTTGTATGGTCACCCAAATTTTCAACAAAATTAAAATAAAATTTTTGTGTTTGTCCTTTCTATCTTTGCTATTCGAAAATTCTCTAAAAATTTAAATATCGCTTCTTTGTCACTATAAAGAAAGCGTAGCTTTACCAGCAACAATAATACATACTTTAAAAAAAAAATAAAAAAATATGTTTATTATTTTTATTTATTATTACTAAAATTACACGTATAAATTTGTGTTAAATATTTAATTGTATTTTAATTACAAAAATATTAATTTTCATAAAAAATTAAATATTTAGCACAAATTTATAAGTAATATTAAAAATAATTTTTAATTTAAGAAAATATTTCTAATTTGTATGTGTTAAATGAACGACATAAGCACAGTTGTAATAAAAAAACGTATTAAAAATTGATCGTA
>NC_051846.1:108518752-108560056 GCF_002237135.1 Teleopsis dalmanni | reverse complement strand
AACAAAGTACAAATGGCACCTAGTGAGAAAATTTTCGAATTTGTCTTAATAAATGAATTTAAAGCCAAGGGCAATAAATTATTGAAAAATTTAACAGTAGCGCTACTGCCAAAGGTGACCAAACTGGTTAAAGAGGAAGAAATAAGAAAAACTTTAAAAAATTACCATGATGACCCAGTGGAAGGTGGACACTGCGGAATAACAAAAACGTTACAAAAAATTAAAAGACATTTCTATTGGCCAAACATGACCAAAGATATATCAAGATATGTCAAATCATGTCAGAAATGTCAAAAATCTAAAATTAATAATCATACAAAAATACCAATGACAATACCAATGACAGTATTGGTAGATACCATTGGTCCATTACCTAAAACTGAGAATGGCAATGAGTATGCTGTCACACTTATATGTGATTTAACAAAATACTTAGTAACTATACCAATACCAAATAAAAGTGCAAATACTGTAGCCAAGGCAATTATTGAAAATTTTATACTTTTGTACGGTCCAATGAAGACGTTCATTACGGACATGGGTACAGAGTACAAAAATTCTTTAATAACGGATATATGCAAATACTTAAAAATCAAAAATATAACATCAACAGCTCATCACCATCAAACACTCGGAACTGTAGAACGCAGTCACCGAACATTTAATGAATATGTACGTTCATACATATCAGTCGATAAAAACGACTGGGATATATGGTTGAAATACTTCACATATTGTTTCAATACAACACCATCAGTGGTGCATGGATATTGTCCATACGAGCTTATTTTTGGAAAAATTCCTAAAGGTTTCAATAAATTCAATACAATTAGTAACATAAGTCCATTATATAATGTAGATGACTATAGTAAAGAAATTAAATATAGATTAGAAATAGCGCACACTAGAGCCAAAACACTTTTAGATAAGTCTAAATTAAAACAGAAGTTGCTCTATGATAGAAATAGTGAACAATTAGAATTAAAAATAGGAGATAAAGTACTACTTAAGAATGAAGTAGGTCATAAGCTAGATAGTCAATACACGAGTCCCTATAGAATAGAAAGTATAGAAAACAATGGAAACATTGAAATAAGAAACAATAAAAATAAGAAACAGTTAGTACATACTAATAGAATAAAATTGTACAATGAATAAGTTACAATAAATGTAGTGATTACACAAATAAATATAACTAAACTAAATTTAATTATATAAAACTATTGAAAATTAAAACTTTATTTAAGAAAGTAAGAATAATCCCGTTATGGCATTATTCTTTCCCAAAAAGGAGGTGTAATGTATATGCGTTAGTTATTAATATAATAATAAGTGGTTCTATATTTAAATGCGCAGTGTATATAAAAATACACTAATTGTTTCCAAGCGCATTGCATTGTTTACAAACAAATGCACAATTCCACACAAGGAATTTGACACCACACATATCGGCGACACTTTGCCTTCGATATAACCATGTGCTTGCCAGGCATTGACCGCATATACAACAACATCAACAGTAAGCGTACTCGATACAAGTGGAATCGAAGACGCTTACTTACCAATAAATTATTAAATATTAAAGTACTTACGCTGCGTCGTGTTGTACATAAATAAAAATACATTTTAATATAAACAATACTAAAATACATATTTAATTGTTAAAAATATTTAGTAAATAAGAAAGTACATACGATGCGTCGTTATGTACCTAGGTTAAGTCGAAAGTGAAAAACTAAATAAAAATCAGAACTGGAAGTGCACTCAATAGAAGCGCACTAGGTTCCAAACCAAAAATCAACTTTCTTTGATTTAAAATAATTAAAAATTGATGTTAGTAAAAGAATCGCCAAATTATATCGGCGTTTAAAATATCCTTTGATAACTATACCATATTGAAAACTAACATCAGAAATTCACATATATTACAGGTCAGTTGGAGACATTTATTTGCATAGCGATCATCGCGCTATTATCGTCGAACTCTGCAAACCAACAGTGCCCAGTAGAAATGTCTGCTTGAAACGTAGATGGAAATATCGACTCTTCGATGAGGATATCTTCAAACTGGTCTGGAGCGATAACGTGGAGTACCCGGAGTCTTATGTGAGCATGGCGCAGGCGGTGACCTCCAAATTAATTGCAGCGTGCAACGCGGCAATGTCCCGTGCGTCATGTAGACCAGCTAGAAAACCAGCCTATTGGTGGACTGAAGAGATCGCTCGCTTAAGAGGCGACTGCAACAGAGCAAGGTGCGTCGCTCAACGAAACCGTAACAGTGAAAATTGGCAACTCTTTCACCACAACTACGTAAAATGCCGCAAGGCCTTGAAGAAGGAGATAAAGCAGAGCAAGCAGAGCTCTTTCAGGGAATTATGTCAAAGTGCTGAAGCTGACCCCTGGGGGAACGCCTTTAAGATGGTAATGTGCTCGATTCGGGGCAATAGAGCACCTCAAAATATGGATCCGCTGGTAATTGACCGTATAGTTACTACGCTGTTTCCTTCGACGAACGACATGGTGTTAAGTTGTCAAAATAGCCCGCGAGGCTACTAGCGGTGAACGATGGAAAGGAGGTAACAAAGAGTACTGTGCGGTGGTGACTCTAGATGTCAAAAACGCCTTCAACACGATAATTGATTGAAGATATCACAAGCACTAAACGAATTAGAGGTCCCGTGGTACCTCAGGAGAATGGTGTGCAACTACTTTAGCGGTAGATGGCTTCAGGTCCAGACAGTCGATGGTATCAAGCAGTACACGGTTACTTGCGGTGTTCCGCAAGGCTTCGTACTTGGTCCTTCTCTGTGGAATGCGATGTACGATGGTGTACTTAAAGTTATCCTTCCAGAGAATTGCACAAGCTTGGCCTACGCTGATGACCTTGCAGTCGTTGTCGTTGCGAAAATGATAGAGGAAATCAGGGAGCGGTGCTCAGCAGCTGTTGACAAGGTACCAGTTGGCTTTGCAAAAACGGATTCCAACTGGCGGTTCAAAAGATGGAAGCAGTGCTACTCAGTACTCGAAAAAAACGAGAAGTGTTCTCGTTTTCAAGCGGTGGTTTCGAAATTACCTCGAAGTCATCCCTGTGGTACCTGAGTGTTTTCATAGATACCAGGATTACTTTTAGAGACCATCTAAGGACGGCAAATGAGAAGGCGGCTAAAGTCACTGTTGCCCTGTCACGACTCATGGCAAATACCTCGGGTGTACGACCCACCAAGCGTAAACTCCTGGACAGAGTCACCAGCTCGATAATATTGTATGCAGTTTCCATCTGGGCTTCTGCTATGCGAATGAGCTCATACGCTGCAGGCGCAAAAAGTACGTACCGGTAAAGCGCACTACGCGTAATCAGTGCTTTCCGCACTGTATCGGATGATGCTGCATGTGTTATAGCAGGTATGCCGCCACTTGATTTACTGGACTACGAACTTCGAGAGATCTGGTACAGTAGATTGCCGAAGGATGAGGCACGCAGTTCTACCATGCTCACATGGCAACAACGATGGAATGACTCGATGAAAGGAAGATGGACACATACCCTGATCCCAAATCTTAATGCATGGGTACACAGGACGCGT
The DNA here is from genome assembly GCF_002237135.1 of Teleopsis dalmanni. NCBI lineage: Eukaryota > Metazoa > Arthropoda > Insecta > Diptera > Diopsidae > Teleopsis > Teleopsis dalmanni. The sequence continues at coordinate 108,556,472 of NC_051846.1, read as the reverse complement.
GGTGAGGAGGATTTTCATCTTACTCAGATCTTTACTGGACATGGAGTTTTTAAACACGAAGAAGATCCGTTTTGTGAAGGGGTCGTTGAGGATGCAAACCATGTTCTCTTCTCTTGTCCACGTTTCAACGAAACCAGAGCAGAGATGAGTGAGGCTATTGGCGAGCCCATCTGTTCGGAAAATTTGATTTGGAAGATGATCAACTCGCCGGATACATGGCGATTGATATCGACCGCTGCTACGAGGATCATGACTCAACTTAGAGGCATTGAACGGCTTCGTGCCAGCGAATGCATCACAAGAGAGGTCTCACCTCAAGAAATAGGACAGTTACGAACTCAGACGACATATCTAACGATTTGAGCTGATGCTCAGGACGCCTTTCTGACGTAATACCTTCAAGGTAGAGCAAACAAAATACTACTTAGCAGCACTCACGCAGCTGCAAAAGGCGCAGCCCATATCCACATGCAGTCAATGGGATTAGTAACGTACTGCTTTAAAGTGATGTGTTTTTGCGTAGCCATCATAGAGCAATATTTGAGTCGCAGTATAGAGTGTGCTCCAAATGCAAAGTCTGCCTTGTGACGTGTAAGAGAGTAGCCAACAATTGCGCAACACAAAGTTCCAACCGGGGTATTGTTACCGAATGTACTGGTGTCAACTTAGTTTTTGTAGCGATGATATGATTAGTGAAATTGCCATAGTGTCTGCTAGAGTTTTTGTATGAAAAGCTTAGTCGTGGTGTTGACCGGTCCCAACATGCCAATTGGATCATATAGTTTCGCAGCATCGCTAAGCACTTGCCTTTTGGTTGGATGTTATGTATAATAGGAGCTGACCTGATAGAAGGGTTCATCGGGAAGTGGATCCCAATGCAAGTAAAGAACAGTAGTTTTGGTGTTATTGATGTTTTTGCAGAAACATTGACAACGACTCGGAATTTTGCCATAACTGCATGTAGTGGAATGTAGTATGCCAGACATAAGTCGCTTGAATGATGTTGGATAGAGTGCATGTGACTAAGCTGTTCGTATTTTTGCCTGAGCTGTGAGTTGAATGCCAATTTTCGTTCCAACTGGTGAAATTGACTAAGTGCCATTGGATATGAATTGCCAAGTGGTGGAACATCTCGTGTAAATGGTATTTGAACGCAAAATCTGCCATCAAAACATTTATGCATGCTCATAAAAAAGCATTCTTCATATTTAAATAACCTGTGTAGAAGATCATCAACACGCTCATCATACGTCTCCACACGCAATGCCATAGATTGTTTTGCCTTGTAGTTGTACATAGTTGTGTCGTCTGCTCCAAATACAACCTAGACTAATTGTATATTTTGTGCCACAGGATCATCGACTTCGCCACGAACTGTGTCATCTGCCAACAATGGGTTCTACAAGTTAGAGCTAAGCAATGCATCGATACCACCAGTCAAATTTAAGGTCTCCCAAAGATAAATTGCGTAAATGCTACCAACAGTTTTTAATGATCAGAGCCACAGGGATTTCTGAAGTGATTTTGTTGATAATACAAAATTCAACATCGAATCCAAATAAACTATTGACAGTCGAAAATATGTGTAAGACTGCTCGGCCATCAGTATATGACCGATTGCCACTGCCAACGCCTTGTGTTTACAATGCACTTTTCTGCTTACGCAAAGCCAGTTGCTTAAAATATCGCGTAGTGATCAGACTTACTTGGGAGTCTGAATCAAAAAGACCTCGGCGCAAGTCGACGTCGCCGAAGCTATTTAAGATTTGTATTAGTGCTGTTGCTAAGTTTACAACGCGATTGCCAATATTAATGAATGTCTGCATTGGATGGTGTGATCATTGATGCAAACGTGTTCTCGTTTTCAAGCGGCTGCTAGCCAGGTTTGGTTTTCCTGGTGCCTGAGGTGCAGTTTATGCCTGATGTGCCTGTGTTAGATATCCTGAGTTAATCTAATTAATGTTGTGTCTTTCTGTTTATGTTTCTGCTGCTGCTGTTGTTGTTGCTGATATTAATGTTGCTGTTGTTGATGTTTATATTTTTTAACTTTTACAAAAAGTAAAAACTATTTATTTGTTGTTCTCACAAATTATGTTAAAATAAAACACAGAGCTTTTGAAACTTTTATATTTCACGATGTCTAAAGTTATTTATTACTGTTCCAACAAAGTACTCAAAACATTTAATACTTTATCCGACTGGAATCCCCCCGCTTACAACACTTCACTACTTTATATTTTCTACTCTCTTCGTTCAAATTTTGAACTCATTTATTTTAATATTATCATTTTATTTTACGATAAATGGTTTTTATGGTTTTGATGGTTTTTCTTAGAAAGTTGTTAATGATGCTGAATAGCTGTTGCTTGACTGTATTGGCGGCGGTGGTGCTGGTGTAGGATGTGCATCATATGTATTCGCGAACTGAACTGTATTCTGTGAAGAAGGCGGTGGAGGAATTGGTGCTGCTTGTGCCACGTATGAATTAATATATTGAGTTGGCGTACTTTGCACAGTAAGAGGATGCGGATAATTCCTTATTACCGACTGTAGCCTTGGCTGGTTAGTTTAAAGTACGTTTATTCATTTTTACGTTGTAACGACACAAATTTACAAAGTAAATTTCTGTGCTACATAAAGCAAGAAGAAGAGAAAAACACAGTCTGTGTGTTAAATAACCGCCACCACTACACATAATATATCTAACAACTCACATGAAAATAACTGAAGGCGACTTAACTGGAAAATATAAAATTGAATTAAAATATTTATTTGAAATATCATGGACATTACCTGTGATCCTCGATGCCAATGCACCGCGGGCATCGCTACATGCAATGTGCAAATTCTAAAAATATACGGAAAAAAAATTAACTTTTTGTTAAAACTTTTATGAATGGAACACTTATAAACGCAACAACAATGAACAATTATTGGCGAAACATGTTTAAATTTTAAACAAATGTCTATTTTTTTTACAATTATATATAAATAAAACAAAACACAAAACAATTTAACACTCGTGGTTGTTCAATTTTAGTTTTATATGCGTAAACGAAAAACACAAAACAGTTTAACACTTTTGGTTGTCCAATTTTATTTTTATATGCGTAAACAAAACACAACAAAAAAAAAACTAAGCACGCCAACATCAATTTTATTTCTTTTAATATTTCTTTTCTTTTCACATTTAAGTTGATAAAAATATTAAAATCACAAAATATATATTATACCTCGTTTTAATTATTATTAAATTACTATTATAGATATTATTTAAATAATAAAAGAACCACACACAAAACACGGCACGTTGTAAAAAAGTACTAAAAATCACGGCGAAGCAGAAGAAGTGGAAAAACAGTAGAACACAAAGTTCAACTTCACGGCGAAGTCAAGTACAGCAAAGAATACCGGTACGCTACACCAAAAAGCTTCGGTATGCTCGAAATAAAAGGAGGCGCATTTCGTATAATAGAGGACTTGGTTTGCGACAAGTGAAAGAGCAAGTACTCTGGCTCATTGGGCCTTCTGGTAAATTTTACCAAAACTTGAAATTTTACTTTTCCTGAAACAAGTACACTGGCCTATTGGTCATCTGGCACATTGTGCCACAAATCTGGTTCTTTGAGTCAAACGTAGTGTAAAATTCCTTTCCTGTCTTATGTGTATTTTTTTTAACCTGGCTTATTCGGTCAAATAGTTTTTTTCACAGCACGGAGGAAACGTTTTGTTTATTTTTTTTTAACAACAGAAGAGGGGCTTAAGAAGTCACACGGGTTTTGCTAAGATTCTTTTAACAAGTAGTATATGGAGAAGTGGGAAATTTTGGCATCAACATAATTTTTTTTTATTTATTATTAGAAAGGTTTCCAATGAATTTTAATTAAACTTTGTTAATCATAAGATTTATGAAATAAATAAAGTTATATATATAATTTATACATATAAATCACGTTCTGTTTTCGTCTAAAACCAACGTCTCGGCAAAATTATAAATATATTGTCACGACTCTGGACGACGGCTGAGGATACCCCAGCAAAAACTAAAAATTTTTGAACGTCACCAAAAGTGTCGTTACAACGTATAGTGCATATTGTAAAAATAAGTTTATATTTTATTAAATGTCGTTAGATTTTTGTATTAATAAATAAAACAACTTTCCATTTTGCTCGTCATGTTAAGACTGTTTTTTATTTAAATTTCTTTCTTAAACCTAACATAGTTTCTTACAACTAATTTCCAATAGAATCTTATGTAATGGTTGATACTTATATTACTATCGTCTAATTGGTTAACCCAAATTAGACGTATATAATGTTTTACAAAAATAACTTATATACATTTTTTAGTTATATTATATTTCACAGTGGCACACATCTGGTAACCAACTGTATTGAGGGCAAATCATATTGCATGCACGATCGCTTGCAGTATGATCTGTGAAACACTTAACACAAATTCATGTGCTGAGCATGCCGCAATCCAAATTGTCAAATGCATATTAGAACAATTAAATATGCATACAAATATTTTGTCATAAAGGAATGACAAAATAGACGAGTCAAATTTCTGACTCATAAATTATTTCATACATGACAATTTAGGTTTTTCGGTCATGCTTGATATTTGAGTGTTTCGATTTGGTGTGACACATTAAATATCACACACAACGTATTGTGTGAGGTCATGGTTAATATGACACTACACCTGGTAAAATGGTGATTTAAATTTGATGGGACCACGAAAGAAATGTCTGTTGGAAGTTTCATTTTCCGTATCGAAAAAATGAGAGAGCAATACGAATTCTTATCACCAACTTTTCACAGATTTTCACTGTCTGGTATCGGGTTGCGCGGCTAGATGGTATTGGCAATAGATGAAAGATTATGCAGATGATAAGAATTTCGTCTATAATCAGTTGAAAAAGGAACTGTAGTGCCACTTTAGGTTTTGCGATAGTGATTATGAAATTATCAGGCAGATGATGGATCGTAGGCAACATGAACGCGGATATTCATAATTTGTCGTTTAGGCTTAGGAAGCAGATTCCCGAAAGAGAGTTAGTACAAATTATAAAAAGTTACTTAAGGGGGAATTTTGGTACTCTTGTGTTTTTGGCATCCGTTGCTTCGATAGTGGACCACATCAGTGAGTGCAAACGAGGTGAACGTCTGTTACAAGAAAATCGGAGAAAAGGGTCCAGTGACAGAAGTTCACTATAGGGATACCGTTGAGCCAGGAATTAGGGAGAACAAAATAGTGAGAGTAAAGGCTATTGTAGACAGCAAAATTAAACAACAGCGTTACAACTACGGATGTAATAGAAATTCTTCACCTAATTCAATAGGAGTGTATGAAAAAACAAACACAATTATTTTCACACACGCAAAAATTTATATATTTATTTAATTTACGAAAATTAGACTAGAATAACTTATAAATTACTTATATTTCGCGAAACAAAAAAGCGCGCACACCTTGACAAATCTCATATATCCTGCCCAGCTGGACGGGTACGTTCAGGATGCTCCACAAGCCTGCATATCTTCTGGATAGGTCGCATGCATTCGCCAGTTGAATGCTTGATTGTGACTACTCGTACCAACCCATCCTCACCTGGATGAAGTTTGATTACCCTGCCAAGCCGCCCATGTGTTGCTGGTAGATTCTCGTGCCGGATAACCACCACATCGTTTATGTTGATGCTGTCACCATTCTGATGCCATTTGGAACGTGGTTGCAAAGTTGAAAGATATTTACCGTATCATTGTCGCCAAAAATGCTGTTGCATTTGACTTAGTTGTCGCCAGTATGATAATTTGTTGCTAGGTACCTTGCCAATGGGTTCATCTAGCACTGCCAGTAAGGATCTGCCAATAAGGAAATCTGCAGGTGATAGAGCTATCTTGTCGTCACATGTGTCATGCAATGGTATGAGTGGACGTGAATTCAAGCAAGCCTCGATATGTACAAGTAGAGTATGTAGCTGATCATAGTAAATCGAATGGGTGCCAACAATGCGTAATATGTGCTTCTTTGCTAATTTAACGGCAGCTTCCCATAGACCGCCTTGATGAGGTGCGCCAGGTGGTAGAAAATGCCATTTTGTACCTCGATTTGCCAATTGCTGATGAGAATATTCATTATGCCAAGCCTGTAAGTAAGCGGCCATTAAGCTGCCTTGGCTACCATGCACAAAAAGATTGCCACTTAAGCCTTCTGCACGGTTCGTACGGCCTTGGAGCCAATTCGTATGTTGAATGGACCGCAATAGTGTAAGCTACATCTTCCAAATGGTGGAGATGGGGTGACCCGATCCTTTGGTAATGTCGCCATATGTTGTTTTAGCATTATGTGTTTATGCCGCCTGCAAATCGCACATGAGTGTATGCATTGCTTGACCAAAATGCGTGCCTGTAGAATCCAATATTTGTGTCGAATAGTATGAAGCATAATACCGCCATGAAGTGTGTCTTGATGCACCTGCCGTATTAAAAGCCTGGCCAATGTGCTATCCTTAGGAAGAATGATTGGATGACGCTGTGGCTCTGCCACCCTCGCATTATGCAGCCGGCCGCCTACTCGCAATATATTGTCCGCCGTGGAGTTGATGAATGGACTCAGTGCAATGAGTTTGCTGGATGTGGATATGGGCTGCGCCTTTTTCAGCTGCTTGATTTCCGCTGCGAAATATTTCGCTTGCTCTGCCTTGATGTGGTGATTTAAAGCAATGTCCATTTTTTGTATAAACCAAAAGTGCAAAGTGCATTATTTTATTGAAGAAATGATTTTGTATTTATATATTAATTTTGAATTTATTATTAGATTTACATTTATTGCTTATATTACTTATTATTTTAAGGTTTATTAATTTAAAACATGGGAATAAAGTTAATTTCACAATGTACTTGAAAACTTTGTTATATTAAATAGGTACATGGATTTAATAGAGAAAGAGTATTTGTTTCGAAATGTTATAAGTAAAGAGGATCGGTTCTACGGATCGTACTTTGAAAAAATTAAATATATCAATTTTGGACTACTTCATAAAATTTTATTTAATAGTAAGTTGTACACTAAGATTCGTTAGTAAGGTTATAAAAAGCAAATTAAATATTTTTTACAACAACATAAATTAATTTTGTTATTAGATTTCACTTAATTTTTTATCTTTAATTACAGCTAAAATTTAAAGAAGTTATTGAAATAGTTTAATAATATAATATCTTAATTTCTTATTAAAAAATATATAATTTTTATTACATATTTTTTGAAATAAATTTTCATTTAATCTTATTAATAACATTGCTGAAATATTTTTTTCACTTAAATTATATCTCTGCTTACTTAGCACAGTAGAAAGGGCGCTAAAATCCTGCTACCTGTTCAAGAAAATATTTTCTTAATCTTTCGCGTTTTTTAATGAATGTTAGATACTCTACCTAAGTGAATACATATTTCTGGAGAAGAAAAATATCTATTTGTGGCCCTCCCGTATTATCTTTTTTAAACTGTTGCAAAATTTATTAAACAAATACACCAATACCAATACCTGCTACCTGTTCAAAAAAAATATTTTCCTAATCTTTCGTGTTTTTTAATAAAAATTAGATACTCTACCTATGTGAATACATATTTTTTGGGCATAAAAAAATCTTCCTGAAATACGTTTTTATTTCTTTTAAACTGGTGCAAAACATTCCAAACAAATACTTTAAGTTCACTTACTATATTTGCATTTTAAAATGCACAAAGTATTATACAAAAAACTAATATTTTAAGTTAAAATACAAATAAGGTTAAGACAGTTATAATTTTTAGTTAACATTAATTAACAAAAATAATTATTTTAAATATTTGTTAATTTATGCAATTTTTAACATAAGGTACGATCCAAACGAACGCAAATATCAATTTTTTCAAAATTTGCAACAAAATAATATTTTCTATTTCAAACAAAATTGTGAAGTTCCTGTAATTTTTTTCCACCCTTGGGTGCAAGCGCAAAATCGCACATTTGTGCACGTTTGTGCAATCGCACATTTGTGCACGTTTGTACAATCGCACATTTGTGCACATTTGTGCAAACATAATTCTCTTCGCACACGAGTGTGCACATTTTTGTAAATCAGTCGCACATCACAAATGTGTGTGCACGAATCTGTGTGCACAATCATCGCTTTGTGCGATGTGAAATTTAAAATCGCACAACAAATTTGAGTGCGTGCATTTTTTTTCTTAACACCACAAATGTGCGTGTTTTAAAAATAATTTCCACTCGCACAGTGCAGTGTGCGATTTTGTGCACCACATTCCGAACTCTGATATAAACTTTAATAATTTTATTTAAAAATTTAAAACTTAAATAATTAAAAATAATCATAAAAACATACTGTAATTATATTGTAAAACAAGTGTATGAATAATAGCGCTACACGGCGGCACTCTCAAATCAGTGAAAATGGCCTAAACAGCTATGTAATGCTTACTTCAGATGACATCAAAATAAATAACCATCCAACAGCCAAACATCTAAACAAAACAATGTCCGAAGCAAATATAGCAAAAATAGCTAGTGAAATTGCCACAGCCAATAAAATTAAACTAAATAATAACTCATCACAATCGCTAGGAAATGATCAACCTACGAACTCGATGCAGTCCCGTAAGATTAATGAGCTTGAAGACAGCATAAAACATCTTACAGAAAAGATCAAGTCATTAGAAAAAGGTTGCGAATCTCTACTAAGAGAAAATGAAAAGCTTAAAGCTGAAAAAAATATACCAATTTCTGTTAAAAAGAAAACCAGTACTAGTGCTACAATTATAAACGCAGTACATAAGACCGTTGGGAATAACAGTAATTCACCCCAAAACGGTAAACGTGGGCGTTCTAGTCCTGTAAATGCACAGCGAAAAAATAAACAAAAAAAGCTTGATAGCTACTGGCTTGCAACACCTAACCGTTTTGAGATTCTAGACAACCCTGACGCTGATAATCAGGAAGAAACATCAGAACATGCGGAATTAATTAAAGAAAGTAAAATTCCTAAACCACCACCAATATTTGTAGCGGCTATTGGTAACATTCAACCATTGCGGGCACTGCTAAATGATGTGGCTCCAAATGAGTTTGTACTCAAAATTTTAGGTAATAATGAAGTCAAAATACAGCCCAACACAGCGGATATCTACTCAAAAGTTACCAAAGCTCTTGCAGAAAAGCAGACGGAATTTCATACTTATAAACTAAAGCAAGATAGAAGCTTTAATGTAGTGTTGAGGAGCCTACATCCATCAATACCTATTGATGAAATCAAACAAGATTTAATTAATTTAGGCCATGAAGTAGTCAATATCAGTAACATTCGACATCGTGTTACAAAGAAACCACTTCCTCTGTTTTTCGTTGGCTTAAAGCCCTCAGACAAGGTGAAAACAATTTACAACTGTACTGACTTGCTGCACACAAAAATTTCCATCGAAGCGCCTAAAAAGAAGCGCGAATTGCCGCAATGCACTCAGTGTCAACGATATGGTCATACAAAAAATTTTTGTAATCGTATGCCACGCTGTGTTAAATGCCCTGAAAACCACTTATCCTCAGATTGTCCTCGCAAATCCCCCGGTAATGATGTATGGTGTGTTCTTTGTGAAGGTAATCACCCGGCTAACTATAAAGGGTGCACAGTCTACAAACAACTCCAGAAAAAAGGGTTTTCAGCCCTACGTACGTAGAAAAATAACAACTGATGCAGAAAGGCCAAACACCAAATTGAATGTAACAAGCCAAACGTATGCAAATGTTGTTAAATCTAACAACATAAACACTCAAGAGCACGTAAACTCAGCTCAGCAAAACGATTTGCCTGAGCTTAAATCAATGCTCAAAACGGTTATGGAACAAATGAGCTCTATGCTCAACCTCCTAACCGCATTTGTCGCTAATACATCCAAATAATGAGTAGTCTAAAGATAGCTTTTTGGAACGCTAACAGGCTGACCCAACACATTTGCGAAATTAAGACTTTTCTTCTTGACAAAAACATTGATGTTATGCTTATTAGTGAAACTCACTTTACATCAAGAAGTTATCTGAGGCTTCCATATTACACAATGTACAACACAAACTATCCTTCTGGTAACGCCCGTGGTGGCACAGCAATAATCAAAAAAAATAATATTAATCACTCATTTCTCATCAATCATAATGAAAAATATCTGCAATCAACAGCCATATCAGTACAAGATATATATGGTGAAATAAGTATTGCCTCTATATACTGCCCACCTAATCAATCAATTAAAAGTCATCAATTCGCAAATTATTTCAAAGCGCTCGGACCGAGTTTCGTAGCAGGAATCGACTTTAACGCCAAGCATACTCATTGAGACTCAAGATTAATAACACCCAGAGGACGTGAACTATTTAAAACGATACAAGAAAGCAACCTATTTCACCTATCTACTGGCGAACCCACTAACTGACCGACAGATCTAAATAAAACACTAGATGTCATTGACTTTTGGATTTGTAAGGGCGTACTCATAAATAATCTAACCTTGCGGTCGTCGTTAGATCTTTCGTCTGACCACTCTCCTCTTCTGTTAGAAATTCTTTCGAATATCGTCCTAAAAACTCCAGAACTAAGACTTCCCAACAAAAGAACTGATTGGGCTATTTTCCGTAGTTACATTAGCGAGCACCTCTCGACACATATTCCTCTTAAAACTAATCATGACATTGAAACCGCAGTAGAACAATTCAACAAAATTGTACAAAAGGCAGCTTGGTCTGCAACTCCGTCTACACTGAATTGTAGGACTGTACATCTAGACAAGAATATCAAAGAACAACTACTTGAAAAACGTAAATTACGATAACGATAATAGGCGTCTGAATGTACCCACCAAAAAACTCAAAGCAAATCTAGAGGCAAGAAAAAATGCGACCACTGCAACTTACTTAGCAAGCTTGTCTCCCCTTGAGGCCACTGAGTACTCCTTGTGGAAAGCTACACGCATACTTAATGGACATACGACGCATATACCATCAATAAAGATAAGTAATAGGCTTAAAGTGATGCTGATAATACGAAAACTATTGCAGTACACTTTGGTAAAGTCTTTCAGCCACGCTGCTGTAAAAATAATCTGAAAGACTCTGAAGTTGAAGATTTTCTCCACATGCCGCATCAATTAGACTTTCCTATTCCTAGGTCTTTCACTCGTGAATTAAAGTGGGTCATAAAAAACAAAATGAAAACCAGAAAGCTCCAGGATATGACCTGATAACCGGAAAGGTGCTACATGAGCTACCAGATGTGGGTTTTAAGTTCATAAACAAATTGTTGAATGCAATTTTCACTTGTGAACACTATCCAGCTCAATGGATAGTCGCCCAAATCATATTAATTCCAATGCCCGGTAGTCATCCACGTAGAAATCATTCAGGATGCTGTGTAAAGCAGTTTTATCTCGTAATTTATCTGGGAGTTTATAAGAACAGCCAAATATGTGCCACTGGTTGTGCCTAATGTAAAGGTAGCCAATTGACATGTGCGAATGGGTTGATCGGATGATTCCCTCTAGGCCACTGCCTGTGCCTGTCAGTAACCATGACTTGCCTGAACATTTTCCCCACATCAGCAATTCTATTCGATGCTGCCTGAAGCGAAGCAAAAGGTTAAGTAATAAATCCTGTATTGAAGGGCCAGCTAGTTGTGTATCATTTAATGATATGCCATTCGATGTTTTTGCGGAAGCATTGAATACGACTCGGAATTTTGCTATGACTGCATGATATGGAATGTAATATGACTAAGATGGGTCGCCTGAATGATGCTAATTAGAGTGCATGTGACCAAGTTGTTCGTATTCGTGCATAAAGGCCACATATCTTTGCCTGAGCTCTGACTTGGATGCCAATTTTCGTTCCAACCGGTGAAATTGCCTGAGTGCCATCTGATGTGAACTGCCAAGTGGTGGAGCATCTGATGTAAATGGTATTTGTACATAATAACTGCCTTCATCAAAACGCTTATGTGTGTTCCTGAAAATGCATTCGCAAAGATCAAGTGCTGGTAGTTTATCGCCTTTAGCCATGTCAATTTCTTTGAATTCAAATGACCTGTGTAGAAGATCATCAACTCGCGCTGTTGGGTATCTAGTTTAACTAGATACTCTAGAGTTTTAATATATTAATTTTTATGTTGTACACCGCCCTTGTAGTCTGTAGTAACGGCTATGTGGCGTGATATTGGCACGCCATATAGTTGTTGCTAGATGTTTACATCAAATTTGTAGTCGGTAGTAACGGATATATGACGTGAGATTGGCACGCCATATAGTTGTTGCTAGATGTTTACATCAAATTTGGGCATGCGGTTTTTGTTTTTGAGATGGGGGCGTTAGTTGCTTGTGATGAGGTTTCAATTTAATTGCCAAGCCTTGGGAAGACGCCACACCGCCTGCCATATTGTATGGTGCATCCATATTTTGCGCATCACAGTGGGCCACCTCACGCCGCAATGCAGCGCATGCCTCGTTATGCAAGTCTTCTACCTCGTCATACAACTTGATATGAGAAAATAATTCGCTGTCATCTTTTCCAACAGCCACCAACTCGCCATGTGCAGTTTGTAGTTTGTCAAGGTGTGCCTGCAATGTTGCATGATCTTGCTGCATGTCAAAGCCATCCTCACCGTAATCATCCGCCAATATTTTTGTAGCCACTCGCTTCAATGATGACCACGCAGCCGTACGCCCATTTAAGGCAGTCGTATACAGTCAACTTTTAAAACGCAATTAAATTTTTAATTAATAACCGAAACTCCCGGGTTTCGGCACCCGGGAAAAAACAAACACAATTATTTTCACACACGCAAAAATTTATATACTTATTTAATTTACGAAAATTAGACTAGAATAACTTATAAATTACTTATATTTCGCGAAACCAAAAAAAGCGCGCACACCTTGCCAGTATCCAAGTAAGAAGGGGAAGAGAAAGAAAAAGCAAAAACGAAGCCAAAATTATTGCTTTCCAGATGTTAAAATGCCACTGTCAAAAACACTAGAGAAGTGAGGAAAATGCTGAAGCAAATAAACCCTTATGTTACTCTCCGTTTCACATGAATCTGTGCTATACTTGTAGTATGCCATAAAATCATTATAAGAAGCAGTGATGAATGGTGTGAATGAGTTACGTAAATCGTCATTTCACCCTATGCGATGTTTTGTATGTGATAGTGATGTATCGTATTGTGTGTTTGAAGAGGGAAATCAAGTAATGGCAGCGACATTCCGGGAAACAAATAACTATTTTAAGAAGAAAAGTTGATGTTCAAACGCCGGTGTTACCTGTTATAATGGAACGCAAAAAGTTACATCAGCGTAAATTAGATTATCAATGTAAAAGAGCAAAAATATTTAATGAAATATTTAATGAGGTGCGAGTTAGAAATTTTAAGAAAATTAGGGAAAAACAGATTTGTTTACACGTTGTAAGACAAAGTTAGTATCTGCTATAGTGACTTTAGATGGTGATAATAGATTTTTTGCAAAAACTACGATAGATGGGGAAGAAGTATTAGCTTTATTAGACTGAGGGGCTAGTGCAAACTGTATTGGCAAAAATGCCGCCAAATTTCTTGAAAAACGGTCAAACCAAATGATTTCCTTGAAGAATCAGAAGGTTAAAACAGCAAATGGAGGAGAGACCGTAATCATAGGAATGATCACATTGCCAGTAAAGTGAAATGGTGTGATAAAAAATAGGGGGTTTTTGGTAGTACCTGCATTGCAGCAATATTTTTATTTTGGTACCGAGTTTTGGAAAGTGTTTGAGTTAGCAGTGGTAAACAAACAGAATTCAATAATAGGGGCTAATGAAAATAATAGGAATACTTGGTAGGTTACAAGATACAAGATATATATCAGCTATTGACTTAAAAGATGCCTTTTGGCAAATACCATTGAAGAACAAGCCAAGGAAAAAAACTGCATTCACGGTGCCGGGACGTCCTCTTTATTAATTTACTGTCATGCCTTTTGGTTTACGCAATGTAGCCCAAAGGATGTGTCGCTTAATGGATAAGGTGATACCAGCGGGGCTCCGTGAAAAACGTGAAAGCGTTTTTGTGTATCTTGATGAACTGTTAGTGTGCTCTGCAGATTTTAAATCACACCTCAAACTCTTACCGGAGATAGCTACCTATTTAACTGGAAGCTTACAATAAACATAGAGAACAGCAAATTTTGTTATAAGGAAGTTAAGTACCTAGAGTTTATAGTAGGCGACGGTTGTTTGCGAACTGATAAAAGCAAAATTATAGCTATGGAAGAATTTTCTGAACTGAGAACCAAGACAATTGCGTCGATTTTTTGGTATGACAGGATGGTATCCGAGGTTTATAAAAAGTTATGATGTGTTATACAAAGTTGTGTTTTGTTATGTTGTGTTGTGTTGTGATGTGCTGTTGTATTTTTTTTTTGGTATCGAACCTGGAGGAAAAAACTTCTAAAGTTACAAATGGCCCGTATCATTTGCGTGCCCGATTCATGCACGACTCATACATGTCTACGGACTTAAAAGTCCCCACATTCTTAGCTCAAAATCCTGGAAATCCCTGCAGTGCGACCAGATAAGGTATTCCTTCAAAGGGCAGGTTAATAGAGTACTTAGTGTGCTTTCACTCCGATTGTGTACTAAGTATTTCGTCCGCTCTAACAATGTTTATTGTTCTAGAGAATATGCACTTGTATAGGTTTCACTCTTCAATGATTGCCAACATCTGCATTACCATAATAAAAGGGCTGGCTTCACCAATTAGTGTCTCCAGAATGTGTCTAGTATCTAGGAATCTTATGCAGTCTCTAATTATATGATCGGGATTCTCAATTTTATCCGGACAAAACTGGCAGTACGGGATACTTGCCAGTTTGAACCGGTATAAGAATTCACGAAAGCAGACATGCCCCGTAAGAAACTGCGGAATTAACGAATGCGTCCATCTTGATTTTTGAGAATGGTCCCACCTAAATTGCCATTCATTAAGATATTTGTCTCTTACTTCTAGATAAGAATCTGACAGATATTGCTAGGTTTCAGTCATTCGTAGACGAGAACGCAGGAAAAACTGTCTCTGGCCAATAGCGCTTCAAGGTCTATTGGCATACGTCCAGCTAATACTCCCGCAGCATCGTTCGATACTATACGGTAAGCACGGCAGATGCGTAAGTTTGCCAATCTATGTGCGCTTTTCATTACGCGTGAATAGGACTTTATGGTTGTAGCATGCGCCTACACAGGAGCAGCATATAGCATCACCGACTTGGAAATGGATGCTAAAAGAACTTTTCAACCTACTATCTAGAGTAACACCAAGATACGTAAGTTGGGGGCTAGATTATATATCTACTCCATCCACTTTAATTGAAAGTTGTTCAATCTTTTTCCTACTGCTGATTAACAGCACCTCAGTTTTATGCTCAGCGAGTTCCAATCAGCGAGTTGCAAACTGTATTGCAACGATGATACAGCGGTTGCAATAGTAGCGTTGCATCCTAGCCACTTCGTCTAAAGACTTTGCAACCACTACTATTGCAATATCATTTGCATACCCAACTACGTTCACTCCGTCCGGCTTTTCAATTCGAAGGATATCATCGAACATGATATTCCATACAATTGGCACTAGAACTGATCCCTGGAAAACCCCTCCCGTAACCTTATATGTTTTGGGCCCGGATTCTGTATCACATAAGAGTAATTTCTCTTTAAAATAATATGTAATTATTTTTACAAGATATTCTAGGACCTTCTTTTCTTTTCTTTTCATTATTTTCATCAGTGCATTTAAGATACTACTCCACTCAGCAGAGTTGAAAGCATTTTTAACATCTAAAGTCTCCACCGCGCAGTACTTTTTGGTACCACTTAGCCACCTTAAGAACTTAGCATCTGCAAACAGTAGGTCTGAAGTCAAATTGATTATTTGACAGACCCTGCATTGCCTCCGTAAATATTTGTAATCTAGAATATATAATTCTTTCAAGGACCTAACCTGCAGTGTCCAGTAAGTATAAAGGTCTATCAGGCGATGGTAGTTCTGAGTGCTTATTACCTTTAGGAACTAGCACTAATTTTCGCTTTTTCCAACACGAAGGAAATTCCTTCCTGTAGGCAGCTGTTGAACACATTCCTACATATAGAAGCTTGTATTTATATTGCCTTATTCAGACAAGTATTGGGGACTCCATCCAATCCAGAAGATTTATTGGGTTTTGGGAACAAATGTTTCACAATGTTCACCATCATTTTATGACAAGAAGGTACCAAGCCTCTTGACATCTGAAATTTACGCATTACTATTTTGTAGCCATCGCCTCATACATTGTGGTCTACATCATTGATCACAGTTTGAAGAGCTTATTAATTGCCTTTTTAAGTTTAGATCTGCTCTCTCGGTATTTTTGTAGAAGCCTTTCCGCATCTACTCCAGTTCTGTGGCTTTGGAATTGCCTATGGGAGGCAAACATTGAGATCTTAGTAAAGCTATTTCTTCCATCCACCAATAGTTTAGTGCACACCCATTACTTCTGCCTTTTCTTGGCATTGATGCATCACAGATATTGCATAGTTTCCTCATTAGGTGATTTGATTTTTCAGAAGCATCGTCTCCGTAACTCATGGTTTTGGTCATGAATTCCATTACCTCTTTACCAAGATACTTAGTTTTCCAGCCTATTTGCTGTGCTTTTCTTTGCGATTTTTTTAAAAAAAACTTTTCTTTCAACGATATAGATAAGCAAATGGCATGGTGGTCGTGTGGGTGTAGTGGTTTGTTATTTTTCATTCTGATCACCTTACTAATGACGGGCTGGCAAAGGTGAAATTTATGTAGGATACGCCTCTACCATTATCGAACGTTGGGCTATGCCCATTGTTTAGATGTGTTAGGTTGTGACGATACAAATTTGTTTATCAAATTTCTACCGCACATGCTACAAGAACAAGAGAAAAACGGTGTCTGACCGTCGCTATAAGAACACCCAGAACGCCGTGTGGGTTTGCCAGGAGTCTTCTCAACGCCCAATATGAAGTCAAACGCAGACTCATCTTAATCTTCTACAAGAACTCACGCCATCTTAAAAATATAGACGCACCTCTAAGATTTACCTCGTACAACTCGTTGTTGAACATATTTTTTTTTTCTCATTATTATTTTTTTCTCATTATCTGAATTATAATACCTTTATTTTTACTAATTAATTGAATTACCCTTCAACATTGCTCGATATTTTTTTTTGATAAATGAAGTATTATATAAAAAAATATAAAAATATACAAAAAAAAAAAGAATTCGAACTGGATTCAACAGGTATCGTCGATGATTTTCGCCGGCGATTGTCAAACTTTATTGCACGAGCTGACCATAAACCTCTGATAATCACGCGATTAGAAGAACTTGAAAATAGACATAGCAGAGTGTCCGTCGGTGAAATACCAATGCCATCTCCAGAACAGACAACAGGGCGGCGCTAAGATATTATCCCCCTATTGGCTCCTACTTTCCCTTTACATCAGCAGCACTACACTCAACATACATTACATTACATCAGTAACTCAAAGAATAGAAGTGCAAAAGGTTAAAAAAAAAGAGAAAGTGGTGACACCGCAGGCAAAGGACGCAGCGCGGCTGGATTGTCCACTCGATTCGCAGATGAACACAAGTATGTAACTGCCCTTATAATTGCTGTTGGACTTTTTCATACTGAATTGGACATTACATTATTACGTATCCAAACTGTAAAGGTAATTTTCAATTTCATGAATAACTTTTTGCTGAAATAATATACCTATAAAGAATTGAAGAGTAGAAAAACATACGAAAACCATTATGTACAATTAATGGTAATATAATTTTTTTTTATACAATTTTCAATTTCTTGAATAACTTTCTGCTGAAATAATATACCTATAAAGAATGGTCGAGTAGAAAAACATACGAAAACTATTATGAACAATTCAATATTCATAATTGATTTAAAATTTTATTATTTATTTAAAAAAAAAAAATTATTTGTTGTGTTGTCTATTACATCGCAACGGTGGAAGCAACTTTTGTTGAACGTTTGGGTCTCCGCGAATATAAATTTCTTGTAAGACCTTGGACAGGGCTGAGAACCCCGGATAATAAAATTAGGTTCATTACTAGTGGCGCCCGAGCAGGGACCTGAAACTAAGGTTCAACAAAATACGTCGAAGCACAGCTAGGTCATTTTAATTTCAGATATCACATAACATCTTCTATCAGGTAATATGGATCACGTTTGGGTAAGGAATCTAGGGAAAGAAGAGTTAGTCGCTTATTTAGAAGAATTCGAACAAGATTCAACTGGTGTCGTCGATAATTTGCGCCGGCGATTGTCAAACTTTATTGTACGAGCTGACCATAAACCTCAGATAATCACGCGATTATAAGAACTTGAAAATAAACATAGCAAAGTGTCAGTTGGTGAGGGTAGAAAACGATCACGCCGTTGGTGAAATACCTTTACATCAGCAGCAGTACATTCAACATACATTACACGTACCATACGCACTACCTAGAACCACGCAAGCAACAGTCATCGATCAGGCTAGAAAATGGGCGGTCCGATTTGATGAGCATAGCGATCCATTGGCGTTTGTGGAGCGTGTGGAGGAGCTAGCAGGAGGATATGACTTTGCCAAAGATATGCTACCTCGTGCGATGCCAGATTTACTGAAAGGGCAGGCCTTAGTATGGTTTCATCACAATAAAAGGAACTGGGATCACTGGGAGAAGTTTAAATTTGATTTTCTAGAATTGGGGCAAAACTTGAACGATTCTACCGCAACAGTTTAACAGAATACAGGATGCATATAAAGCGACGCGAGTTTAACACGTAACGAGAACTTATATTACTCGCCAACGACTACGAAGCAGTTGGAGATGAAGGAAAGAGCAGAAAACCGAGTGAATCTTTTACCACACCAGAACGACGAGACAAACCGATGGTACTTGCAGCAGTTGAACCTATAAACTTAGCTTCAGCTTGTTTTCGATGTGGACGGCAAGGACACCAAGCGCGGGGATGTCAGAACCTTCGTATTCTATTCTGTTGGCAGTGCGGCAGACGCGATGTACGGACAATTGATTGCTGCCGAAAAGTTCCGGGAAACTTTCAGCGGTCACGCCGTCCAGAAGCAAGGGGCGTGACCGAAATTCCAACACCGGCCCAGAACCATTTCTAATCGAAAATAATCGTCTCCTTGTCAAAATACTCATCTAAGACCAACAGATGACAGCCATTATTGATACAGGGGCCAGTAAATGTTTTATTCATCCGGGCATAGCAAAACGTTTATATAGCAAACATAACGAAGCAGATTTGGTGGTACGTTTGGCAGATGGTTCACCGCGGCACATTAATACAATAATTCACACATCGCTGCGAATCGAGGCCTGTGACTATGCAGTTGAACTATTAGTGTTAGAAGGAACGGTACATGATATGGTCTTAGAGATGGACTTCCTGGTTTTTGCGTCAAGTATCTTCAAAATAGGGGAAAACACAGTCAGGCTTAGTAGAACTGTGAAACGAGAGATGGTAATGCTGAATTCTACAGTAAGTGAATCGGAACATGTAGACAAATTCCTAGCTCGAGAATAAGCGAAGTTCGACACTCTTGAAAGACTGTCCAATATCACCACACATTTCATCACCATGAAGGATGACAGACCGATCAAGCAAAGATACTATCCTCGAAACCCGGTCATGCAATAAATACTGGACAAAGAAATCAATGAATTACTACAAAAAGGTTGTATCGAACACTCTCCCAGCCCTTATAGCTCACCGGTGGTATTAGTGAAGAAAAAGGATGGCAGTTGGCGAATTTGCATAGATTATCGTCAAGTAAATGCACACTCAATACCAGATGCCTACCCAATTCCTCGTATACAGCACATTCTAGACCAACTCAGAGACGCCAAGTATATCAGCAGCCTGGATCTCAAGAACGGGTATTGGCAAATACCGCCGGCTGAACAAAGTAAAGAATATACCGCATTTAGGAGGATTATTTCAATGGCGCGTGTACCTTTTGGACTACATTCCGCCCCAGCGACATTTCAACGACCGTTAGATACAGTGATTGCACCAGATATGGAACCTTTTGCTTTCGCATATCTCGATGACATCAGCATCATTGGTCATACATTGGAGGAACATATGGAAAATTTGCGAAAGGTATTCCATCGACTAAGGTGTGCAAAACTAAAAATCAACGTACAGAAATGTAAATTTTTCATGAAAGAAATAAAGTATCTTGGGCATTTGGTGACAACACATGGAATACACACTGATTCGGAAAAGATTGCAGCCATAAAAGAGTTGCCTATACCAAAGAACCTAAAGGAACTACGACGGTGTATTGGGATCGCCTCGTGGTATCGCCGTTTTGTACCACACTTCTCGAATTCAATACAACGTCTTACGATGCTATTAAAGAAAGGTAAGCGATGGCAGTAGACGTCAGAGCAACAAGTGCGTTCGATATGTGAAAAGGAAAATTAACGAGTGCTCCAATTATGGCGTGCCCCAACATCACAGAACAATTTGTATTACAGACGGCTGCCAGTAATTTTGGACTAGGAGCGATACTGACCCAAGAAATAGCCGGCGAGGAAAAGGTCATAGCTTATGCAGGTCACAGTTTAAGTCCAGCAGAGAAAAACTACTCGACGACTGAAAAAAAGTGTCTGGCGATCATCTGGGGAGTAAGAAAAATGAAACAATATTTAAAAGGTTATCGTTCCGTAGTCATAACCGACCATCTGGCGCTGAAATGGTGAAACAGCTGAAAATCCAGTTGAAAATCCAACTGGTCGAATCGCTCGCTGGGCGCTGGAGCTACAACAATTCAATTTTGAAGTCTCGTCTCGTCTCGTCAACCTCAAACTACACTGGACTTGGTGAATATGCCTGATACGATGAAAGAAGATGGACAGTCTTGTATATGGGTAACGAACTTGAGAAAAACAATAACCGATAATCCAAGTAAATACCCCGACTATACTATCCAAAATGATCAGCTGTACCGTCGTATACTCAACTCTTATAGCAACGAGGGACACACTTGCTGGAAACTGTGTGTACCTCAATCCATTCGACCTCGAGTATTAAAAGAGTGTCACAATGATATCACGGCAGGACACTTAGGTAATCAGAAAACGATCCTTCGAGTTACATCGAGATACTTTTGGCCAGGAATGTATCGTGACATCAAAGAATATGTGCGGAAGTGTGATACATGTCAAAAATACAAGGTCAGTCACAAATTGAACACAATTTACGAGCAAGATATTTCAAAAATTCTTAGTCGAATTGGGCATTCAACATCAACATACAGCCCCCTACACTCCTCAGGAGAACTCAACTGAACGCGCCAATCGTACAATCAAAACAGTGATCGCTCAGAACTCAATAACTGACCACTGACACTGGGACGAGTGCTTACCCGAAATCATTTTAGCGATAAACTCCTCGATTTCGTCCTCAAGAGGTTTCAGTCCGGCATATATTACCCAAGGTAGAGAGCTACGAATGCCGAGTACATTAAATGAGGCAGTGACACCAGCCCTGGGAAGAGCTACATAATCTTCAGATAACAAAGCGCAAAAGTTACTGGAAATATACACTATTGCAAAGAAACATGGGAAAAGCTTCACAAGACCAGGTCAGATACTATAACCTCCGACGACGGGAGTGGAAACCAGAACTCGGCTCACTGATACTTAATCGTTCACAACCACTGTCTAACACACTAGAAGCGTTTAATTCAAAATTATCACCGAAATATTCCGGACCTTATGAAGTTATAGACTACCATATGTATCACCGGTCATAGTGAAGCTGCGTGAACTACATTCCGATAAAATAGTTTCTGTCCACCTAAGTCGAATTAAACAGTATCATTGTTAATTTGGCGGTGGCTAATTTTTATGTTTGATTTGTTTTATGTGCATAAAAGAGTAAAAAATGTACATAGTGAATGTTAAATTGTTTTGTGTTTATTAAATTATTAATTATATAATTTGTTAAATAAATGTGTTTTCTTTTGTAATGTTTTTGTTGTAACTAGACAAAAGAATAAAATTCAAGTTTTCTTTCATTCATAAAAATTCATGTTTGTTAATTTCTTCTTTTAGATTTGTGCAGTTCATGTATCGATGTCCGCGGCTCGTTGGAACTGAGAATCGCAGGTAATGCCCATACGTTTTGTGAACAAATATGTTTTAGTAATTTTTATGTTTTCCAGTTAATTTCAACGCAGTTTAATTCAAGTAAGTGTTTTCATTATAATGTGTGTAGGTGTTGTGATGTGTTTTTCACAGCATCACAACACCTTGTTGATCACTCACGTATATTCCTCTCCATACTATACTTTTATTATTTTATAATTATTTGGTTTTGTAATAATAACTATAATTATTTTTTATAGTTATTATTGGAAATATATTTAACTTTATATATCCGGCACTACGCGAAGTAAGCAAACGAAACCACGGTGAAAACGAAAAGCATGAGAATATGAAAAATACACAAAAAAAAAAACACGAAAGCACAAAAGTAACACGAATAGTTCAACATTTACGGCAAAGTTATCAACAGCAAATATACCGGTGCGCTACATCAAAAAGCTCCGGTATATTCTGTATAAAAGAACGCGCATTTGTAATGATCGGGGACTTGTGTTTTGACTTGCGAAGAAACAAGTTCTACCAATTCTACCAAAACCTGGCTCATTCAGCCAAAGTAGTATAGAGCTGGCCCATTCGGTCAAGTATTTTGTTAATGTTATGTATAATTCTCTAACCTGGTTCATTCGGCCAAATAATTACGTTTTCGTCGGAAAAGAGAAAACCAGAACGCCGTGTGGGTTTGCCTGAAGTCTTCTCAACGCCCAATCCGAAGTCAAACGCAGACTAATCTTCTACAAGAACTCACGTCATCACAAAAATATAGACGCAGCTCTAAGATTTACCGCGTACAACTCGTTGTCGAACATATTTTTTTTCTCCTTCAACTCATAAGAGGAGAAAAATTATTTTTTCCTTATTATCTGAATTATAATTTCTTTATTTCTATTAATTAATTGAATTACCCTTCAACATCGCTTGATATTTTTTTTTTGGATAAATGAAGTATTATATTAAAGAAAAATATAAAAAAAAAATATATATAAAACTTTTTGCTCTTTCTCAGCAAATAAATATTTTATTGAACGACTCTGGACAACGACTGAGGATAACCCAGCGAAAACTATATATATATATATATATATATATATTTAATAGGGCTCTACCTCGACGTATAGTAATAGTGCAGCCCCATTCCACTGCCCAAGCAATGAAACCTCCTCCAACAATGATGGGAGTTTTATTTCTGACTGTTCATTATGGCCTATCAGGAAACTCTTCAAATCTCTCTTGGAAGATATTTGGGAATATGTAGCAGCTGCGCATACATAGATACGTCGGATTCTAACAAGTACTACACCTTGCGTTTGTACTTATACACGGGTTCAAACATTATGTCCTGTCCTAGCCAAATTTAGGTTTAATTGCAGAAATTTAATCATTTTTTGGACTTAAGCTCCTGCATAGCTTTCCTGTAGGATTCACATATGGAACTTCTTGAGAAGTGTAGATTACCATCCTTGCAGTTTTCTGGACTTATGATGCATTTTGGTTGCGCTGAGCACCTTTTTGCCCTATGGCCATCTTCTCCACATCTCATACATGTGCTTGATCGATCATTATCGCTTTTGCACTGTCTAGCAGCATGTCCAAATTAAAGGCATTTAAAGTACCTCATGGTGCGATATACTTTCTGATCCTTCGGCGCACCCAGCCCACTCTGACTGAGGCAGATAATAGGGAGCCGAACGCCGAAACTTGACGTTGATGTCGCTTTCGTTAATTGCTGGAAATTGATCACCAATCGCCGCGCACACCTCTTCGTTGGACGTTACCTCGTCCAGATCCCTACATTCTATTAGGGTGTGTTGGATTTTATACTAGCATAATCCTGAAGTGTGTTCTTCATTTCAGTGCAGAAGTCCTTAGCTAAAGTTCCAGCTTTTTTGGAAAGCTGAATCAATATAACCCTCTTCGTTGTTTTTCGGATTCTGTTCACGTTTTTTCCGAATTCTTGCAGCTCTGGTTTTGATTTAATGAAGCTTAACATTTCAGCGTAAGACTTATCTGCCGTCTTGCTAATGAAAATTGCTTCCGGTCTCACTCTTGGCGCTTTAGCCAGCTCCAGTTTTATCGAAGTTTTCCCCTTTTTCTTTTGTACTAGCTGCCATTTATGAAAATTCGTTTCCTGCTCCTTGCTTCCGATTTCTCTAATCTGAACATTGGGTGGTGATCGTTCGGTTTCTTATTCGAAAAACGCTTTAGTAATCTCCGAGTTTGCATGTTAATGGAAGCCACACTTTTAGCCACTAACGATACTACTGGCACCCTCTCTTGTTCCGTATTATACATCTTAACTACCTGTGCCTACAGGTCCTACATATCCTTATTAATATGTCTTTGGCATTCCATCATCGCAGATAGTTGTAATAGTTTATCTTCAACGCTATTATCAGACTTGGGGGATAAAGACATGTTTACTACCTCCTTCTTTATTAGTTTTTGATATGCGTTTTCTTTCCGCATTGGTGATGTGTTTTTCCCACTCATACCTTTTCGAACCTAAGGCACCGCAACATCAAATTCAAGAAAATCCTCGTCCTTCTCTAACCAAAAATTACATTAAGAATTCTCATTCATCACAAACATTCGCACAAATAGTGAAGTCAGACACCAGTAACGCAACAGAGGAGAAGCTATTACCAATTTCAAATAATTTTGTGGAAGAATTCCTTGAGATGACGGCGCTGTTGAAGCAAATGATGCAACAAATCGTAGGAACGACCAATTTACTGATCAACTTGATGAATAAACAAATTTCTTGATTTAGTCGTAGTTATATGGAACACAAATGATCTATCAAAACATTCTGTCGAAATAAAAGCATTCTAAAAAATAAACCAGATCGACATAATGCTGGAATGTAGTGGCATATTAACCATGACCACACACAATACGTTGTGTGCGATATTTAATGTGTCACACTAACCCGAAACACTCAAATATCAAGCATTGACCGAAAAACCAAAATTGTCAGTAATGAAATAATTTATGAGTCAGGAATTTGACTCGTCTGTTTTGTCATTTTTTTATGACAAAATATTTGTATGCATATTTAATTGTTCTAATATGCATTTGACAATTTGGATAGCGGCATGCCCAACACATGAATTTGTGTTAAGTGTTTCACAGATCATATTGCAAGCGATAGTGCATGCAATATGATTTGCCCTCAATACAGTTGGTTACCAGATGTGTGCCACTGTGAAATAGAAGACCATTATAACTAATAAATGTATATAAGTTATTTTTATAAAACATTATATACGTTTGGATTAACCAATTAGACGGAAGTAAATTCAAGTATCAACCAATAGAATCATTACATAAGATTCTATTGGAAATTAGTTGTAAGAAACAATGTTAGTTTTAAGAAGTAAAATAAAAATAAAGATCACTCTTGATATGACGAGCGAAAAGTAAAGTCGTTTTAATTAGTGTATATAAAAATCTAACAATTATACAACAAAAATATAATATCATCATATCAACAGGTATCAGAAATCCATTTTACGACGTGTAGTTTCTTTAAAATTCTGAACTACAATGTTTGTCACACAATGCGTCCCAATGGTAAAGCATGTGGTGGCTCTGTGATCCTCATAAAGAAATTGATTAAATATTATGAAGTGAAACCATGTTGCTTGAACGAAATTCAGGCAACAAACATTGTAGTACAAACTAAAGAAGGCGATATGACTTTCTCATCACTCTACAGCCCATCGCGTCACAGTATTTTGAAGTATTTGTGATTATCGCTTTTTCAGTTACTTGGATGTAGGTTGCAAGTAAGCGAAGTTTTTAATGCCAAACACTTAAAATGGGGTTCCCGCCTAATATCTCCAAAAGGAAGTTTTCGAAGCAATCAATGTACTCAATCTCCACAATGGGGTTCCCGCCTAATATCTCCAAAAGGAAGTTTTCGAAGCAACCAATGTACTCAATCTCCACACAATTTCAACAGGTAAACCCACATACTGGCCAACGAATAGAAGAAAAATATCTGACTTAATTGATTTTGCAGTACCAAAGGGGGTATGTATCGAGACAACTACCTGTAAGACCAATTTCGACGTGTCATCTGACCACTCGCCAATAATAATCACTCTCAATGATGAATTATGAAAAAATATATTCTTCATAACAAAAATACTGACTGGAACAGTTATCGTCAACTAATTACAATTGGTCTAAATATCGAAGTCCAGGTGAATACTGAATTTGATGTGACTAAATTAGTAGAGCATTTCAACTCATGTGTCCAAATGTCTGCCTGGGAATCTACCCCACTATTTTCAAAAAGTGTTAAGCAAGATTATCCATTTAACATTAGATACCTAATCAAAGAAAAGCGCAGGGTGCGAAAAAATTGGCAAAAGACGAGATTCCCTGCGGATAAAACTCGCTTAAACAAATTATGTAAACTCGTTAAAGTCCTTCTTATAAAGTACAAAAATAATCGCACCTCCTTATACCTAAAAAACTTAAGTGCTTCATGTGATACGAAATACTCCCTCTGGAAAGCCATAAAAAAGAACAACAGAGCGATTGCTTATCAACCACATATACGCAAAATAGACAACTCATGGGCTAAAAGCTATATTGAAAAAGCAGAAACATTCACATTACATTTGGATCAGGTCTTCAAACCAAATGATAATCAAAATATGCCAGATATCATAAAACAAATGACAAATTTTCTACAAGAGCCTTACCAGTTAGAACTTCTAATTAAAAGATATGTAATAGCGAAGTTAAAAGTAAAACAAACTCCACAGGCATGGCCCTGCAGCAGCTACCACCAAAAGGGTTTGTATTTCTCACTCATCTACTTAACGCTGTGATAATAAGGGGGTTTATTCCGCCATAGTGGAAGATAGCGCAAATTTCCATGATACTGAAACTAGGGAAAATCCTAGAAGATGTTAAATCATATCGCCCAATAAGTCTACTTCCGATCCTGTCAAAAGTTATGGAAATCCTGTTTCTAAAGCGCCTTACACCGCTTATTTAACAAAACAGACTCATCCCTGACCATCAATTCGGCTTTCGCCCAAAAAAATATGGCACAATAGAATAAATTCATAGACTTGTCAAACATATCCATAGTGGGATAGATGATAAGAAATGTTGCACTGCGGCATTTATAGATATTTCACATGCTTTTGATCGAGTATGGTATGTGGGCCTTCTTTTCAAACTAAAACTGAATCTACCCTTAAATTTTCTCATATTTATTAAATCATACCTCTCGGCAAGGCACTTTTTCAGTAAGCATGGAAACGAAACTACAGTACTTCATGATATAGGAGCAGGAGTACCTCAAGGTAGCATAATGGGATCAATGCTTTATCTTCTATATACCGCGGATCTTCTCCTTACCAATGAGAGTGTTATCGGTACATTTGCAGACGATACAGTTTTTTTTATCAGTTGACAGTAACTTAATTCGTGCTTCCATCAAACTACAAGACTGTAGTTTAGTAGTTTAGCAACAACAATGTTGCTCTCTGGATGAAAAATTGGCGTATCAAACCAAATGAGTCAAAATCTGTACAAGTAACATTTACTACAAAAGGTTCTACATGCCCGCTTGTTTTAATAAACAATATGAAATTAGTAAAAGCTGTAGAAACAAAATACTTGGGCATACATTTGGATAGTATGATAACCTGGAATACGGCCCTCTGTTCCACCTAGGAATAAAAGGATTAAATAATAACCTGGAAACCACACATATTTAATAAGCGTAAAGCCTTGGGTCCTAAACTGTGAAACTTATTTTGCAGCAGACTCAAACACTACGAATAATCACAAATGCACCTTAGTGTGTGACGAATGGACAGCTGCATACCCAACTACGCGTTCCGACAATCAAGGAAGAAATATCTCGAATTAAAAAGAATTACGCTCATCGCATATACATGATATGTCACTGGACATAGTCCATACGTGCCTTTCGTTTTTAGTCCGTAATAACTATTACAACGATTCATGTTAATATATATTACTTATTGTCATTTATATCTGATAGATTGTAATAAAATAAATGGATTATAAAAGAAAAATACCCTTTCGATACGCTTTAAATTATTTAGGAAGTTAAAACAATTTAGTACCTGTACATTTCAAAATATGAAATTTACTAAATATTTTGCTAAATTGCTTAATTAGGGTACAACATTACACGATTGCACAAGTTTTTCCGTAACAACTGATCTAATTATTTGATGGTTTTGTAACACTTATTCACTTTGTAATGTTTCAGTCAAAGAATACTTGTACAAGAACGACAACTTAAATGTAAACAAAAAAAACCAACCATTACACTCTCAAAATAATTTACTACTGCCAAACCAAGCATGTTGTTTTGTTGTTGCAATTCGACCCACCACGAGTAAAAAGTTTCACCACCCCGAACAGAACGTTTCACCACCACGAACGGTCGTAAATTTTTTTATTACGAAAGGGCAATATGATGACCACAAATTGGGTTTTGTTTAGTTATTTTGTCAAGAGAAATGCGCCAAAAACTGAAAAACGTAGTCAAATCAAATTGAGTTATAAAAAGCAGTAAATAAGTTTCTTTGAAAAAATAATTAAATTTATTATAATAATTATAATTATTATTATTATTATATTAATTGTTATATATTATTATTAATATTTGAAGATGGTGCGGAATTGAGTAATGGGATGTAAGTTATTTAAGGGAATGCATGAATTTCCTAAAAATGACGAAAGAAGGTAAAAAAACAATATTTATTAATTGTGGATTTAAAATATATATTTCGTGTTTAATGTGATTTGTTTGTTTTCATAAATACAAATTAGAAAAAAAAAATATATGTGAGTATATATTTAATATATTTTAATAAAATTGTCTTATGTGTAAATTTGTGTTTGTTAAATATGTAAAAATCCAATAAGAAATAAAAAAAACAAACAAGATTGTATACAATTTTTTGGACAAAGAGTACTTTTACAAGAACGGAAACTTTGCTCACTTCCATCGAAACGAAGAGAAATTTATAACATTTTGCAACACGTATAGAATACATGTGATTTTGCCACGATAACATCAAATTACTCTCTTTTGGGGTTGCAGTATATTAATTTCTTACTACTTGCTTATCATATGTTTTCCTTTAAATAATACAAAAAACTTGTGCGTACCTTATATGGTTAATAATATCACATCACATAAACAAAATATATATTGTACCAACATAAATATATGATAAATAAATACAATATACTTATAAATTTTGAATATATTTTATTTAATGATTTATATTTTCTTAAATATTTTTTGAGCGTATAAAACATTATTTCGAATATAATTTTAAAATAATATCATTAAATGCTGTTATGATGTGTAATTAATAATAAAGACCGAAGCTACTACCAATTTACTTTTTTATACGGCAACACTCAAGTGGTGAATGATATATTATATTTCTCTGCATAGGCAAATTTTTCAAATTTAGAGCTGAAAAATTTATTGATAGGTGAGGATGTACGCGCATTCGCTTCAAATGTATGTCATACATTACTGTAGGATTAGATTTATATGAATTTTTTAAGTAGGAATATTTTTATATGCAATTTAATAAAAAAGTATTTTATAAATATTGAAAAATTTTTAATTTACCATCATATTTATAAAATATATTTATTAATAAATATTAAAGTATTTAAGAATATTAGCTGAGTTTAATTAAAAGAAGTACAAGTTGTACACATAATTTATTATTTTTAAAAATTAAAATAATAATACTAATAATAACAATAATTTAATGAACATACATATTTATTAAAGACATTTGTTTAAAACAATATACCATCTATTATTTGCGTACATGATGAATAATATTTATATAAAATAAATTGTCTTTTTTGAATAATATACTAAAAATATGTTCAATATGATATTAAAATCTGGGACTAGATAATTGTACTTGTGAAATGAAAGGCTTGAGTATTCGTTTGATACTGATTTATTTCTTAAAATACTACGGTTTATATACACACACAATTTTTGTCTTAAAATTATCTTAGAATTTAAGGGTGAAATAATCTTACTCAGCATGTGTTTAATGTTATCATTAACAATATTGCATTTGTTTTTAGTGGACTGTATTTTCTGGTTTTTACAATTTACATTAGTGATAAAAAAAGATTTTAGTGCTGCACATGCTCATATGCTATTTTGGTATTATATGTTTATCCGTAAGTATACAACGATTAGAGGTTATTTGTTTGGAATAAACTGAAAATTAAATCTATCTGTATATATCTTTACAAACTTACAATTTAAGTTTCATGTAAGCAATGTGGTGAACCTATTATTTACTTAGGTTCAATTATCAATATGATTACAGTTGTTGAGTTGCTAATTTTTACTTTTGTTATTCTGGAAAAGTATTTTATGATTCTATTTCTCTTTATTCAAATAACAGATAAAGCATGTTCATTATTGAACATTCTGCCAGAACTCTTTAATGCAGAATCATTAAATACAAAAGATCGAATTAAATAAAATATAATTTTAAGAGATAATATAAAATAATAAGATTATATAATTAACATTATGGTATATATGTATAAAATTAAAACAATGCTCATTCTTGAACAGTACTGGCTAATTATAAATATTATACAATATCTTTACATGTAAAAAATTAAAATTTAAAAACAAAATTAAAAACAAATTTATAGCATTTTACTTAATAAAAAAATAAAATTGTGATATAGTAGTTCATTTTGAAAAATATTCTTATAATATAACA
The DNA here is from genome assembly GCF_002237135.1 of Teleopsis dalmanni. Classification (NCBI taxonomy): domain Eukaryota; kingdom Metazoa; phylum Arthropoda; class Insecta; order Diptera; family Diopsidae; genus Teleopsis; species Teleopsis dalmanni. The sequence continues at coordinate 108,525,387 of NC_051846.1, read as the reverse complement.
TGAAATTATGTGAAGTTTTATTCAGAAAACACAAGTGAAGGTTTATGTAGTTAATTAAATCGAAAGGCTATCGCATTTATAGATATATTTCCTTATATATTTGAATATAAAAAACTATTAAAAAAATTTCTATATCTTTTATATCTTTTTTCTATATTTAAATATATTTTTTCATATATTTAAATTTGTGCACATTTGAAAAGAGTACATAGAAAATGCTTGTCAGAAACTCACATATGACTCACCCTTAGAAGCTTCTGCCTGAAATCAGGGGTACTTAGGTCCCTATTAAAAAATTTTAAAATAAAATGCATTCGCATTCTTATGAAAAGAATTAATAAACTGTCTGGTTTGCAATTTTGGCAGCAAGTATATGGGCGTATGTTAGCCAATTTTTTATATAAAAATTGAGCTGTACCTACCTTAGAGTAATTTTTTTCAAAATAAGTACAAAATTCTTCATCTAATCTTCTAATATAACTAATAAAATAAACTCCTAAGTAAAGAAAAATAAACTCCTAAGACGATAGTTTTCAATTGCGACTGCAGTTCTCTAAGCTATTTCTAAGGGATACCCGTAAACTTTGTGGAAGTTTGTCACAAAGTTGATTTAAAAAATCACTTTCAGACCTTTCTGCTACACTACTTAATGACATACATTCAGAAAGTTTTTTTTGTAATTCTATATTTTCTAGTTCTAGCTGTGCTAGTCTTTCATTAACTTTACATAACGAATTTGCTCATCTTTTAATTGGATTATAATATCTTTTTCCTCAACAACTTTTTCTACAGTTTTTAATTTTTTAACTACAGCTGTAAAATCTTCTTTTAATATTCTTTTTCTGGGGATTTTTTCAGAAACAGATATAGTATTACTATTCACTAATGGCCTAGCTGATGTAGACAGTTTGGGACTTATAGATTTATTAACTACACCACCTTCATTGTCATCCTGATTGCTTAAAGAATTAAGATAACTTAAAGCTAAATTTTGATCAGGAATAGCGCTTTTTGTAAAATTCCTTGTACACATCATATTCACCGAAAAATAATTACTACAAGCGAAAATATTTTTGTTTGTCCCTCTAACTCCTAAGCGCTTTATCCACTCGTTTCTACATAATAAAGTTTGAGTTGAGCTTTCGAAGCGACCGGTTGCATAATACAGAGTGCGGAATGTAAAAATTGGTGATTGTTTAGAAAAGCAAATTTATTAAACTTTCATAAATTTTATTAATTATTTAAGTGTTAAAAAATTTTTTTAACAAATTTTACAAATGTGATTTTAGTGAATTTTACATTTTATAATATGAATTCCATTACTATTGTATAAAGCAAAAGTGTGCGCACAAATTTTGACAAACAAGTTTTGAATAGCGGAGAATATTCTAACAGTGGTGAAAACAACAAAGTGGTTTAATTTTTTAAAATTATAACAAATAAAATTATAACAATTATAATGAGATGAGCGATGATGAGATCAAAGAGATGAGCGAATAAAGAAATTACAGCAATAAAGTTAAAAATAGGCCTTTTCGGTAGCTCGCAAGTACGGCAAAAAACAGCAAGTTGCTGGCCTATGCAGGCCTATACTGGCCGCAATATACGCAAAACAACAACACTATTTTCTCTACCTCGGCCAGCATAGTTATGCTGGCCAACCACATCGGCCAGTAAAAAAAAAATGTTACCAACGCAATAAGCGAACTATTGTGAACCTTCATTGAAAATTCCAACGAATAGTGCAATCAAATGTCAAAAATTGAGGAAATAAAAATTCAAACAGAATTCAAAAATTTGAAAAATCTTGAAAAGTAATTAAGAAATAATAAGAATGGAGAAATCGTAATTATTAAACACATTGAATTTTTTATTATGTTAGTTATTACCAAGTAACATTTATTTTATTTCATTTAATTTGTAGTTTACATACGTAAAATTAATTAAATAAACATAATTTTTGAAGTTTTTCTAAAAAAATTTTTTATAGAAATATACGCAAACTATGGACCACAAAGGAAACGAAGTGTTTTCTAGAGTGCATTCATAACATTTAAAAAATCCGTGAAACAACTTGCATCCCTCAGTCGCTGCAAAACGTTGCTTTCTTCTCCCAACATCGACAGTACCTACAAAAATTTACTTATCTTAGTGTTTTATTTTTAAATTTTCAATATTCTTACCATTCCTTTTAATTCCGTGTTCATTTTAATTTTATATTTTTATAAAAATATATTTGATTTATATGCACATATACAAGATTTGCTGTTTGTCAAAACAAAACATTTGACAGATTGCAACAGTGATGCCATTGACTCGCGTGGCCAACATAGGCCAACATGCATTTTATGCCGCACTTGCGAGCAACCGAAAAGGCCTAATATCACAACAAAGCAAGATAATCCAAGTAACAAAACTAAATCACTAAGCATCTAAAAAATGGAAAATAAATAAGAAGTGGAACATTATCAATATAAACAAAAGAAAATAGATCATTTTGTTTTTAATCTTTATTTTTCATTACATAATAAAATTGGTGGTACAATAAATAATTATATCAACTCTCAATAAACAATAACGAAATTATAATTAAAATTCTTATAATATTTGTTGAATGTTTTATATTTTTTACTTTTATTTACTATACTTTCCTTTAAAGTAGCTAAAATAACGCGCGTGCTGCTCATTTTTTATTGTCAATATGCAACCCAATGTTGATTTTCGTCAACCTTGCACATATACGGTACTCTCAAATATAAAAACAACATTAATTTTTACAGTTCTTTAGCTTCGCTACGGAACTGGCTTGTCGGTGGCTTTCTCTTGCATTTCAAGTCTCAAATGAGCAGCACGCGTGTTTAAGTTAATAACTAAATCAAATAATTGAATTATTTTTCAATATGTATTAATTTCAGAATAAGTTTAAAAGCTCTAAAGATTACATAATTAATAGTGAATAAAAAGAAAATAAAATTGAATAACTTATAAAATAAATATTTTATTTTTATATTTTTCAGTGGCGCCCGAGCAGGGACTTGAAATCGAATAATAAAATAATTAGAAATTTGATGAACATTGTCTGTGGAGCTGCAACTGGCAGCATCGTGATTTTGGTTCGGTTGCGGAGAATGTCGGTGTGGTGTCAAGTATCAGCATCAGGGAAAAAACCGCTAATAAAATAAAGAAATAAAGAATCAACAAATTGACAAAGAAGCAGCCAATTTCATATATTCTGATGAAAACACGTGCAGGCTGCTGCTATTGGTTTTTCCTTGATTAATTCTTCATTGCTACTGTTGGCCGCTGCTACGGCAGTTTCCTGCTTAATTCTCATTGCTGCTGTTGGCCGTTGCCACTGCAGTTTACTGCCATTAATTCCTCATTGCTGCTACTGCAGACTACTACTGCATATCGCTGCTGCTGTTCGCTGTCACTGCGGATTGATACTGCTCTTCATTGCTGCTGCTATTCACCACTGCTGCTGTTTCTTTCTCTTTCTAGATGGAGTGCAACTGTAACACCACTGTCCTTTGTCAGGTAAGAAAGTGCAAGTAATGAAATTGTTGTACCAGGTCATGCTCTGACTAAACAAAATAGTCAAAGAAAGTATTTCAAATAACTTTTGCAATGGTAATTATTTGCACTTTTAAAATACATATGTTTATATTTATTCGTATCTACAATAAATAATTTACAAAACGAGAAACAAATTTACCTAGCTTAGGTTGAGCTTCATTAAACATATATGTTCGGTAAATCCAATTGTTTAATACAAATAATTGAGTAATTTGCAGGGGCAAATTATATACAAAGTGAATGCATTTTTCGTTTTCGTTTTCGCTAGTTACTTGTATCCATTTTGCTGAAATTGACCCATAATAACAATATTTGACTACTTATCGTTTTTTTCCTTATTATCGTTATAAACAAAGTGAGTGCTTCTTTCGTTTCGTTAATTTCTCGCGTTCACTTTTGTTGGAATTTACTTACAACCATCGCTCAACAATACTCAAATATTATTATCGTTCTTTGCGCTGCATTGCCTTTTCTTTTCAAAATTCTAGTAAATTGTGTTCACTATGTCAACTAAAAAGCGACCATCATCCCCACAAAAAAATGAAGATTGGGATAAACTAATCCAGCAGCGAGAAACTGTAGTGGCCAGCATCCTGCGTATTAAAAAAGTAATATTGGAGAAAACTTTTGATTTAAACCCTGTAGAACTGGAATGTAGGTTGGACATTCCCAATTCATATATTAAACAGGCTATGACTTGCCAGCAAAAAATAGAATGTATCAACGAGTCTGATGTATTTCGACCAGATCTAGAAGAAATCTGTGTTGCTTCAAAATCATTGTTCTTACAGGCGTTAGGTAAAAACCGCAAGTCTAGTATCCCTGATACTTCGCATGAATGCAGCAATCATCGTTCCAGGCTGCCAAGTATGCGTTTACCTAAATTTAGTGGGAAACATTCTGAATACAAAAACTTCATAAGCCTTTTTGAAAGCTTAGTGCACAATGATCAGTCGCTAACTGATATTGAAAAATTCAATCATCTCATTTCGTGTTTGTCTGACGAAGCTCTTGGTACAGTTAAGGCATTTCAACTCACTGAAACAAATTACTTAAAGGCATTAGCTAGTTTAAAAAGAGTTTACGATAACACTTGTTTAATCTTTTTCGATAGTATCTCGCAGCTTTTTGAACTTCCAGAAATGAATAAGCCATCTGCTTCTGCATTAAGCAATATCATAGATAGTATTTCTGCCATATATGAGTCCCTATCGTCAATAGGAGGTGATAAGAACATTTCAAATGCAATTCTTATTCATTTAGTCATGTCAAGAGTCGATGCCGCTACGAAATCCAAATGGGAGGAGCAATTAGATTACAACAAGCTGCCACTCTGGTCTGATTGCGAGACTGCGTTAAATAAGCGATATCAACACATTTCTGCTGACGAAGCTTCCACGTCAAGATCTCGATCGAACAGGCCAAAACAGGACAACTGGCAAAGTAAGAATGCAAAATCTTCATTTATGTGCAAAAAAAATAGTTCGCAAGAGGAAAGTAGATGTTTGTTCTGTAATGCGAAGTAACATGTAATAAATTCATGCTCTGGCATGCATAAATTGTCTCAAGAAAGGGCACACGGTATCTAGATGCAAGGCATCACGCTGCAGAGTATGTAATCGGTCGCACCATACTCTTTTACACCAATACTCTACAAACACTTCTCAAACAGGTTTATCTTATAATCCAGAACAACCCATTATTTCTCGTGCCTCTGTGAATCATAGCTCATCGAATGGCGATCAAATTATTCTGGCCACTGCAGTCATAACCATTCAAGGAAAATCTGGAGATTATCAGCTGGCCAGAGCATTGTTTGATTCCGGTTCTCAAGTCAACTTTATAACCGAGGAACTTGCACAATGACTGCAAATAAAAAAAGAAGCGAAAACTCTAAATCTAATTGGCATTGGTGAAACAAACTCCACAGTACGGCAAAAATTACATGCCACTGTGAGATCACGTATTAACTCTTATGAGTTTTCTACTGATTTTTGGATAATGCCTTCAATCTCCACTTACCAACCCGACAAATTTGTGTCAATGAGTAATTGGAATGTTCCTTCCAATCTTTCACTTGCTGATCCACACTTTCACAAACCGCAAAAGATAGATCTTCTACTTGATGCCGAAAGCTTTTTCGAACTGTTGTCGGTTGGACAAATAAAACAAGATACTTATTTTCCAACGCTCCAGAAAACATTACCCGGATGGATTGTATCTGGAAGATTCAAACATACCGAAAGTCCCAATGCTAAAATTTGCAATCTAATAAGCTTAGATAAAGAAAAGTTGACAGATGACTGTTCCTTAAACTCTCTTGTACAAAAATTCTGGGAATTACAAGAAATTCCTAAGGAGATTAAGGTTAAGAAATATACTGCGGAACAACAACTTTGCGAGACAAAATTTGTCAGCATAGTTCAACGTACACTGTCTGGTAGGTTTAAGGTGAAACTCCCCTTTAAATCTGATTCAAGTTTTTTAGGATTCTCATTCCAAACAGCAAGAAGCCGTTTTCTATTATTAGAGCGCAAACTTTCGAAAGACTCCATTTTACAGAATCTCTATATGGATTTTATGAAAGAATATCGGAACTTAGGTCATATGACACCAACCAACGAGAATTTTTCTGCAACCACTCACTACTTCATACCCCATCAATGTGTTCTGCGACCACAGAGCACCTCTACTAAGCTTCGGGTTGTATTCGACGCATCAAGTCGAACATCTTCGCAGAAGTCATTAAATGATCTACTAATGGTCGGTCCGATCGTGCAAGAAGATTTGTATTCAATCCTGATTCGTTTCCGCATGCATAAGTATGCAATAACTGCTGACATTGTTAAAATGTACCGTCAAATTGAAGTTGACGAGGCAGACAGAACTTTTCAACTTATACTTTGGAGAGAAAATTCGTCCGAAGAACTGAAGGTGTACAAATTAAACACTGTGACTTATGGTACGTCATCTGTACCATTCCTAGCTACTGGCTGCTTAACCCATTTGAACGATATTTATCAACTTATTTATCCCAGGGGAGCAAACTCAATACGCAA
>NC_051846.1:108471127-108518652 GCF_002237135.1 Teleopsis dalmanni | reverse complement strand
GACTTTGACTCCTCTTTGACTCTTAATTTTTACTCCAACTTAGACTCTAACTTAGACTCTAACTTCAACTTCAGCTACAACTCTCACTATAACTACCACTTTTGTGGTTTTAAATCCATCTTATATACCCAAACTTGATGCAAAAATCCAATATATGACCTTCAAATTACCCTAGTTACCTAATTGGGTTTTTCATAGTTTCATAATTTACTTTGCTAAATTTGCAAAGTTTTTATTATTAATAAGAATGCTCTACATATTTTTGCAATTCTTCCGTATTTACAATTTCAAAGTCACTTACATCGTGACACCAATTATTAACCAAATACCAAAACTCAGCATTTCTTATCGTCGAACTGACGGTCTGCTGCTTTGGTTCTGGTCAACAACAGCCCAGATGCAAATAACCTTGCCTATTTTTAGGGAAATGTACGATCACCTAAGATCGTACACACTACCATACAGAAAAACTGCAAAAAACCCGTGAAATTAAATAAAATAAATATTTAACTCACAACATTCCTTCCCCCTATGAAGAACATTGTGGCACACAATGTTATATATCTAACGGTCTATATTAAACTTGCATCAAATTTAGGTTTACATTTTAAATTATTCATTTAAATTTTAAAATCTTAAATCTATATTACATTTTAATTTTTTCATAACATTATTCTTAAAAAAAAATAACACTTTATATGCGTCAAAAATATTTCCATACATGTTTACTCTTCATAAACTACTTAAAAATTATTCTTATAAAATATTTTTAAAAAATTTCTTGAATTGCTTAAATTCTTTATTATATCTTATTATAAACAAACTATAGTTCAAAAATTATCTATTTAAAATATTTTAAGAAATGTTTACTCTTGATAATTGAAATTTGTAAATTTCTTTATTATTGTGTTCTGTTGTTTATTATGATTGTTATTATAAACTACTTAACAGTCAAAAATTTATTTAGATTATAATAAATAATGAAAATGTTGAGTCAAACAAAAAATATTTATTTCAGTTTTCTAGTTTCATTTTTCTTTTTTTTTTTTTTTCCTTTTCCCCCCGGAAAAACAGGAACCTTCATCTCCTAATTGTAAACCTACAACTCCTAAAAATTAAAACTAAAGACTAAATTTAAAAAAAAACTTGTTAATAGTTATAATTTTGTCTATCTTTTATGTAATTTAAGTAGATTATTGTGGAATACTCTTTCCCTTCCTGAAATTATTACTTTAGCATTTACTGGACTAGTAATTTCTGTTACTGGGAAAGGTCCCACCCAAATAGGTGAAAACTTATTTCTTCTACTTGTATTCTTCAACCATACCCTATCTCCTACTTTGAACATTCTACTTTTAGAATTCTTATCATAGTTTAACTCCTGATTTTTTCGAACCACGTCGTATGAGCGTTGAATTTGATATTTCAGAATTTTTGAAAAATCGTCGTGGTTGTATAATGGTGTTGGTTTTCTTTTTAATGTTATGGGAATCTCGAAATCGAACCCAAATAGTGTTTTTGATGGTGTCTGCTTTGTTGCAGAATGCACCGTGTTATTATGGACATGCATCGCATGATGCAACCACTCATCCCAGTTGGATCCATCCAATTTAACGAAACTTCTTAAAAATTCCGCTAAAGGACGATGACTTCTTTCCAAAGAGCCATTTGCCTGTGGATGATATGGAGTAGTTTGTATCTTTTTAACACCAAGAATTTTGCAGATTTCTTTAAATAATTTTGATGTGAAGTTAGTCCCATTGTCTGTCACGAGAACTTTTGGTATATTAAATTTTGAAATTATTTCGTTAAAGAATTTCCTTGCTACTGTCGTAGCTTCCCCATCCTGTAATGCTGTACATACCAAATATTTAGAAAAATCATCCTGAAATGTTAAAATTAGTTTATTCCCATTCTCTGTAGTAGGTAGTGGGCCTACAATATCCATAAATACTTTGTCGAATGGTCTTTGAGGGGTATCCGTCAAAACCATTGGCATTTCCTCTACCCTAGAACTCTTGTTTTTCTGGCATTGTTGACATGTTCCTACGTAGTCTTTTATCTGTCTTTGCATGCCTGCCCATTTAAACTGTTTTCGTATTCGGAAATACGTTTTAACAGCTCCTTGATGTCCTCCGATAGGTGAGTCGTGGAATTTCTTTAAAACTTCTTGGATATCTTTTTTATTAGTTAGAAATACCGCGTAATCTTCTTTCGTTTGGTCCTTCGTATCTTCCACTTCTTCTATTTCATTTTGTTCCATTTTATTTTTGTTTTCCTTCAGATTTGTTGCTCTTTTATTTCCTCTCGTAACTACTGCTATTGGTAGTCGACTCAGAGCATCCGCGTTTTTATTGGTTTTTCCTGGTTTGTATAAAATTTCAAAATCGTATTCCAACAATTTCAATCGGAATCTTCCCAAACGTGTGTCTTGGTCTTTAAGATTTGCTATACCTCTTAATGGCTTATGGTCAGTAAATATTTTAAAATGTCTTCCCAATAAGTAAGACCTAAAATTCCTAGTTGCCCAAACTATCGCAAGAAATTCCTTTTCTATAGTTGAATATCTTTTCTCCGTATTACTCAGAGCACGACTTGCGAAATAAAGTGGTAAATCAGAACCTACTTCTCCCTGAGACAATACTGCACCTAACGCTTCATTACTAGCGTCAGTTGTTAAAACAAAAGGTTTTGAGAAATCTGGATATTGAAGTATAGGAAGCTTCGTTATTGCAGCCTTCAGTTTAATCATTGCTTCTTGGCAACTGTCGTTCCATTCGAACTTTTCTCCTTTCCTTAGTAATTTATTAAGTGGTAAACACACACTCGCTGCTTGTGGGATAAATTTCCTATAATAATTCACAAGTCCCAAAAATGATTGCAGTTCCTTAACATTTCGAGGTGCTGGGACAGACTTAACACACTTCGTTTTGTCTGGATCTGGAATTACTCCTTTGTCCGAACATTTATGCCCAAGATAAACGACTTCTCGTCTTAAAAACTGACATTTCTCCGTTTGTAATTTTAAATTATTTTCTTTTAGTGCTTGTAATACTCCCCTTAACCTTTGGTCGTGTTCATTTAAATTCCTTCCGTAGATAACAATATCGTCGAGATAGACGAAGCAATCTATCCCTTGTAATCCTGTTAAAATACTATTCATAATTCGCTGAAAAGTTGCGGGTGCTCCTGTTAAACCAAATGGCATTCTAAGAAATTCAAAATGTCCTAGACCTGTGCTAAATGCCGTTTTCTCCCTGTCTTTACTGTCTACCATCACCTGGTGATAGCCACTAGCCAAATCCAGCGTTGAGAAATATCTACTGCATCCTAGTTGGTCTAAAATTTCATCAATTCTAGGAATTGGAAACACCTGTTTAATTGTTTTTTCATTTAATTTTCTAAAATCAACCACGAGACGCCATCTTTTCCCCATCTATACCTGACCTTTTTGGTACAAGGATGATAGGAGAGTTCCATGGTGATTTACTCCTTGTTATTATTCCTTCATCTAGCATTTCACTAACTTGCTTATTAATTTCTTCCTTATGTGCTTCTGGTAATCTATATTGTCGTTGATTTACCGGTATTTGATCATGACTTGTTGGAATTTCGTGTGCCAATACTGATGTATAGGACAGTTTATCTTCTGGTAAGTGAAATACATCGTTATATTCCTTAATTGTCTGCGTAATTAACCGTCTTTCTTCATTGTTTAAACGCTCATCCAATCTTATTAATTTCAGTAATTTTCCGTACCTTTCCTGTAAGTTTACTTCTTTGTTCAAATTAACATTAGGGACATTGTACTCATAGTACTCATTCATATCACTGCCCTTTAATTCAATTTCACTATTCATTTCAACTGCATAGTTGTTTGCATTCAAAATTCTTACAAAACCTATTCCGTTTTTTACTTCTGTTAAACATTCACCTGAATAGACATTTGTAACTATTTCCTTTTTATGTATTACGAGTGTTCCTTCTTTAGGCACTACTTTTACTGGAATAATCATTGTTGATCTACCTGGGATTGTCATGCTTTCTGCTATACAAATCCGACCATGATCTACAATGCTTACCAGTGGTAAAGTAGCTAATTCCTCTTTATTTTTAAAAAATTTTAAAACCTTTTTAATTGTGTCCGTAGTAGACCGGTTCCACAGTTCATCTCGACCTAGAAGTCCGTCTGCTGGTAACTGGCTACCTACTGGCACTACATGCATTTTGAATTGTAGAGCTGGAAATTTTCGGTGTTCAATATTGACCGTACCCAATGTACTTATATTGCCTCCAAAAGCTCCTGTAAGACCTTTTGTGTCTTTGGTGTTTATATCTTTTAAATCGATTAACGCCTCTGTTTTTATAAGGCTGGTGTCTGCTCCCGAGTCAACTAAAAGTCGAAGTTTATTCCCCACTGCACGTTCGCAAGGTACTTCTACATAGGCATCATCAAACGATTGACTAATGCTACCTTTGGCATTGTAACTCGCTCCTTTTGCCCGTAGAACTCCTATTTGTTCAAACACCCACTCTGATTTTTCTTTCCAGTAATCCGATAGTATTGAACAATATGAAATTAGTAATGTAACTATACATGTCCAAATACTGAACATATATTTGTTCACCCTCAACACTATATTATTCAATTTCGGCTTTTTCAAATAACTAATTTTTCCCTCTGAATTTTTAAACCCTATTTGGTTGGTCAAATTTTCTTGCACTTCCTTATGTTTTATCGTGATTATACCATGATTCCTTGAATTAACCGCTTTGGCTCCTAAATTCTTCATCTTATTATTTGTATTTGATTGGTTCTGAACATTGTTGTTGCTGTTACTTTTAGTTATTCGTGCAGGTCCTAAATTTAATTGACATTTACTTTTTGAATTTACGGCAGTCCAGTCTAATGTCTTAGACTGGGCCAGTTGAAGTTTCCCGACGGATTTGGTACTGTTATTCTGCAAGTTTTTGCAAAATGTCCTTCTTTGCCGCACCTAAAACATCTAAGATTTGCACTCAAAGATCTTCCACTTGGTCTGCTAAAGTTTGGATTACTGTGCTTTAAAGGTACTGAATGGTTTTGCCAGTCCCTTTCTTGTCTCACGTTACTGTAGTTATTTTGGTTCCCACGTCCTGTATGTCCCAATTTACAAAATTTATTCTGTTCATGTCCTCTCACTCCACAAGAAGTACAATACAATTTGTTTAGTCTACTGAAACAATCCTTTGTATCGTGTCCCGTCTTCTTGCAGAAATTGCAGGCCGATTTTTCTTGTTTTACTGTCTCCATAGGATGTTCTCTACATTTGGGTCCATTTTCATGCCCATATACTCCACAATTTGTACAGTATGGCGTATTTTGTCTTCCTGGGCAGTATGCCCATCCATGTCCGTCTTGTTTACAAAACGTACATTTCATTTCTGTTCGATTCTCTGTGGTGGACATGTTTATATTTGAACGTGATTCACCCAATAATTCTTCGGCTGATTCTGCAATAAAAATTAGTTTCTGGATAGGATCATTCTCTAACCCAATAAACCTATGCTTTAAACTATTGTCTTTCAAACCCTTAATAAAACAACGTACTGTTAGTCGCCTGTATTCTCCTAACTGTGACAGAATTTCACTCTCACCTCCTTGATTTCTTATTTGTTGTTCGGCTTCATGTAGTAACGCCTCCAGTTTACCTCCAAATGAACTCGCCGACTCATTCTGTCTTTGTTTAGTACCAGTTAGATCATTCCTTATGTGTTCCAATGTACGTTTCCTGAGGTATGTACGTTTAACCGCCTCACACAATTCATTTACTGTGTTGAATGGTCTACCCGCGATATTCTCGTAAGCTACACTCACTAATCTTTGTTTTATGCAACTTACGACATACTGTGCTCCCTCTTGCGGTAGTGCTTGTTGTACCAGTTCACAACCTGCAATAAACTTATGTACTTCACTCCGTAGATCGGGTCCTTCTGTGCCCATGAAATACGGTAGCACCTTGGTTACTATTTCCATGATTGCCGTAATCGATGCCATAACTTTTTTTTCGTTATTGTTTGTTTCCACCATTGTTCTCAGTAACTGTTTTGTTTGTCCGCACTTCGCTAGTTCTTTCTTTAAATCATCAATTTGTGCTGTTAGCTTTTTAATCTCGTTTTCCCTAATGTGATCTGTACCTTCTGAATCCAAGATTATACTGATGTCCTGTTCCGTTTTTCCCTGGTTTTTTAAAACGTTCTCCAAAATTGCCGTCTGATCTTCCGCGTCTTGCAATAAAGAGTTAGTTCTTCCGTGCGTGAACTTAGTTGCTTACACTTATGTTCCAAACCCTTTTTAGCATCTGACAAATCTTCAATAACGTTCGCCAATTCTTTAGACCTTATCCCTTCCACACTCTCTATATTTTCCTTTATGTATTCAAGTTCTTCAACCCTCGTTAACCTGTTATGTCTAATATGATCTTTTGTTAATTGAACAAATTCCTTATCTGGATTAAGTTCAATTAATTTTTCCCAAGCGTGTACTCTTGCCGATTCTAAATATCTTTTAAATACTCTAAGCTCCTGTTTTTGTTTAGTTCGATTTCCTTTTCCATTTATGAGAAATAAAAACAAAACAATTACGTGACCCCACTCAACCAATAACAATAATTAATTAATCAAAAGAGAAAATACCAAACCATATCTCTGCATTACACTTATTACTTAGAAAACAATGTTTAATTCCACAATTCTCTAAATTCTTGCCTATATTGTCGGGCCCACTCTTTATCTGTTTTTGGTACTGGTCGTTTTATGCAGTTTTTATTGGGTTTTATGCTTATGTTTTCGTAAGATATTCCCTTATCTTTTGTATTGTCTATTTTACTAATAATACGATGTGCTTCCTCAAACAACCATTTATGCGAATCTAGATGGTTTTCTAAATCTTTTGCCTCGAATTGCTTATTGCAAACAAAACAACTTTTCCCCATATTTGAACAAACTTGAAAATTAAGAAATTTCACATAACAACGTAGAACAACAGAACTCAAAAAAAAAACTTACATATAGAAATAAATTTACATACATAAAACTTACATTCAGAAAATTTACATATAAAATTTGATTTTTAAAAAAAAATAAAAATATATATTATATCATTACAATATTATTTTTATGTGTTGTAATAAAACACATTTGATTTGATTTGTCTTTCTTAAAAAATGAAATGTCTTTCTAATTTAAAAACTTAACTATAAATATTTCTTATTAATGACTTACAATTTTTTCTCCCATTTTTCTTCTTGATGTGTGTTTTTGTTGATACTCCTTATTAATCCGGGTCTTGTCTTGTCCTTAATGTGTTGGTCCCTCGCTGCACGTTTTGTTACTTTTAGTTTTTAAAAAAAAAAAAACGTGTATCGGTTGCCAATTATTATGTGTTGCCAATTAATGTTGTGTTCAATTAATTAATTAATTTTGTTGTGTTGTATAGTTGTAATGCTGTAAACTCCCACGTAGGTAGGTGACGTTGTCGTCTCACGTTGCACGTTTTATATTGTATGTTTATAGAAACGTGTGTATACCGGCTGCGCCAATTATGTTGTGAATTTTTGTGGAAAACCCCGAGTGTGCCAAAATGTTGAATTCTTTATTTCAAGTTTTGGACGAAATGTTTCAGTTGCACTTGTTTATAGCTAATTTTTAAAAAGGTCCTTAGCTATTATGAAAACACTTGAGTTTAATTTCACAATTTAATTTTATTAATTTTATTTATGTTATAATTTATATTCTTTGGATTTCTTTTAGATTCAGTCACACACGACTTATTGTTTTAACATTTGTTGTCAGCGCTACTACGCTTGATCATTTTTTATATTTGGCTAAGTGTACATTATATAAATTTTAACCACTACTTCGTTTAACCACTGTTTTTTATAATTTTCTATTTCTACACAACTTTCAACTCCCGTCTTTGACTCCTCTTTGACTCTTAATTTTTACTCCAACTTAGACTCTAACTTAGACTCTAACTTCCACTTCAACTACAACTCCAACTGCAACTTAACTACTTTGTGGTTTTAAATCTATCTTATATACCCAAACTTGATGCAAAAATCCAATATATGACCTTCAAATTACCCTAGTTACCTAATTGGGTTTTTTCATAGTTTCATAATTTACTTTGCTAAATTTGCAAAGTTTTATTATTAATAAGAATGCTCTACATATTTTTGCAATTCTTCCGTATTTACAATTTCAAAGTCACTTACATCGTGACACCAATTATTAACCAAATACCAAAACTCAGCTTTTCTTATCGTCGAACTGACGGTCTGCTGCTTTGGTTCTAGTCAACAACTGCCCAGATGCAAATAACCTTGCCTATTTTTAGGGAAATGTACGATCACCTAAGATCGTACACACTACCATACAGAAAAACTGCCAAAAACCCGTGAAATTAAATAAAATAAATATTTAACTCACAACAGCCTGCTTCAAATGCATGTTCGCCAGTATTCAGAAGCACAACATCTAGTTGAGAGAACCATTCCAAGAGCACTCTTCCTCTAGCGTTGGTGTGACTGGTACCCCAGACTTACTGCGATCTTCTGGGAATTTGCATTTGTGACCAAAACTCCAGCTTTGTGTATGCAGTGGTGCGCACTGAGTCCATTTATCAGCTCCACTGCGGACAATATATTGCGAGTAGGTGGACGCCCACATAATGCAAGGGTGACAGATGCACAGCGCCATCCAGTCATTGTTTCTGAGGATAGCATACTGGCTAGGCTTTTAATATGACAGGTGCATCAAGACACACTTCATGGCGGCATACAGCTTATGCTGCATACTATTCGACACAAATATTGAATTCTGCAGGCAAGCATTTTAGTGAATGCCATAGTGACGGCATAAACACATAATGCTAAAACAACGTATGGCGACACCACCAAAGGCTCGGGTCACCCCATCTCTCCAATTTCCAAGATCTGGCATAAACTATTTCGGTCCATTGAACATACGAATTGGCTCCAAGGCTGTACGAACCGTGCAGAAGGCTAACATTCATAAACACATACACCCGTTTCGTAAACCGGCGTGGTCCATGTAACCACTTATACAGTGGTAGATCGTTTAATGGCTGCTGAATTACAGGCTTGGCGTAATGAATATTCTCAAAAGTAATTGGCAAATCAAGGCACAAAATGTACACCACGTCAAGGCGGTTTATAGGAAGCTAAGTCAGCGAAGAAACACTTACTACGGATTGTTGGCACCCATTCAATTTACTATGATCAGCTACATACTCTACTTGTAAACGTCGATGCTAGCTTGAATTCACATCTGCTCATATCATTGGATGACACTTGTGACGACAGGATGGTTCTATCACCTGCAGATTTTGTTAGAAATAAATATAAAGTTTCGCACACGACCGCTCAGTTCAAAGACTTTTATTAAAGAGAACTTAAAATTAAAATAACAATAGTAATATAAAGTTTAGTATAAGATTAGTATAAGATAAGAGTATAAGATTTTAGTGCTTAATTGCACTGTTGCATTTATGCTGACAAAGTTTCCCTCAATTCAAGTACATTAATTGATTATTTATTATTCTAAATTTTAATTCAATCTTGTGCAATTTTATATAGTTTTATTAGTTTTATTAATTCGTAGAAAGAAAAATAATCATTTAAATGTTAATCTTAATCTTTTACAACAGTTATTTTGTTTTTCTTTAGTTAACAACTTCGTAAACATGTCGGTTGCATTCTCGGATGATAATACGTACTCCACAGCAATGTCATTCGTTTTTTGTTTCTCACGAATATAATGAAAATGAGTATCAATGTGTTTGCTCAGTTTATGAACGGTAGGATTATTAACTAAAAATTGAGCACCTTGATCGACATAAAAAATGGTCGTAGGTTTAGTAATACACCCGTTAAAACCCATTTCATGTAGCATTCCTCAAATGAAAGCCACATCTTTTGCTTTTGGCATAAAGCGATATATTCCGCTTCCATTGAGCTTAGTGCAACTACGTGCTGTTTTTTTGACTCCCAGGCTATAGCACCACCTGAAAGAAAAACTACATAACCAGAAAAAGACTTACGGTCTGTAGCGTCTGATCCCCAGTCCGCATATGTGAAACATCTGAAATTTTCGTTATCTCTTTCAAACTTAATAATACCTTTTGAAGCTCCTTTAAGATATCGCAGGATATGCTTAGCTGCTAAAAAATGTTCTGGATGTGGATGAGAGTTAAATTGAAACAAATTCGCTACTACATGCGCTATGTCAGGCCTTGAAATAACAGCGAGGTACATTAATTCTCCTATTAGTTTCTGATAGTTCTTTTCGATAGCTTCACTGCGATAATCTTTACATTTTTTTAAAACTACTCCATTAGTACCTGGTCATATTCCATTAGCCTTACAATTCGTCATATTCCAACTCTCCAAAAGTTCTTTAACATTCTTGGTGAATGTACATCGCACCTCTAGGAGTCTCCCTTTCGATTTGCAGTCCTAAATAATGTTTTACCGGCTCGCGATCTACAACTTCAACATAATGATTTAACTCGTAAACTATTTCAGTCAATTCTTTATCAGAGGAACATGCAACCAACATATCATCCACATAGAGTCCAATCAGTGTAATTATATTTTCCTTTTTCTTGAACACAATTATCAGACTTACACCGCTTTAAATTCATTTCAATTAAAATTGTTGTAATTTTTTTATTTCATTCTCGTCCGGATTGTTTGAATCCATAGACTAATTTTTTCAATCGACACATGGCGTCTGGATTCAGCTCGTTCTCAAACATTGGGGGTTGTTTCATATAAATTACATCTTCCAATTCGCCATGTAGGTATGCTGCAGTAATATCTAGGTGATTAATTAACAATCTATGCTTAGCTGCCAAACCCAATAGCAAACGAGCTGTAGAGTGTCTTAATACAGGCGCAAATGTCTCTGTATAGTCTACATTATATTTTTGTGCGCACCCATGAGCAACCAAACGTGCCTTATAACGACCAATGCTTCCATCAGGTTTTCGTTTAATATTGAATATCCATTTATTTCCGATCACATTTTTGTTCTCAGGCTTTTCAACTCATTTTTATTAATGAGTCGTATTCAGCTAACAGAGCTTCTCGCCAGTGTTCCGCTTCCTCTATTTTAAACGCATCAACTAGGTTTTTGGGGTTTTTTTGGGGTTGGTATAATAGAACTTAGCATTTCGACTTTTTTATTAGTTTTAACGCTGTTTTTGACTTATCTTCTCATTTTTTATTTGAAAGTACTGTACGGCCTCGGAGCTATTTTTTATTAACCAATTCAGAATATAAGTGTGTTTCGTTTGCCGTTTTATCATCGTGTATTGATGCAATGCTTGTTGTGTCAGATTATAATGAAACTTCACCTTGCTCTGCTATCTGGCAGGATCGCCATTTGTCAGCTGATTCTTCATTTTTAATTTCAGTTACCTGATTATTTTCAACACTTAGTTTAGGTGTTTCCACTTCAAAAAACGCAAACTCGTATTCATTTTTGGCACCTGTGCCATAATTTGGACCGTTTTCAAAACATACTACATCCCTTGCCAAAATTTTTTGCCTGCTGCTTGAATTGCACATCTTGCATGCTTTTGCATAATCAGCGTATCCAACGAGTCTCAGCATAACTCCCTTCGGAGTGAATTTTACCCGAAGTGAACACTTTTGAATAGCCACTGCTTCACATCCAAAAATTCGAAAATGATTCACAGAAGATTCTCTTCCAACCCATATACGGTGTAATGCCATTTAATATTTTTGTTGGAAACCGGTTTTTTTGTACACTACCGTATTAACCGCCTTAGACCACAAACTTTGAGGGAAGTTAGAGTCCAAGAGCATGCTTCAAGCTATCTCTAGTAGGGTTTGATTGGCACGTTCTGCAACACCGTTTTGCTGGGGTGTATAACTGACTGTAGTTTGATGAATTATGCTCCGTTGTTCCAAAAATTCTTTCAATTGTTTATTGTTATACTCAACGCCGTTATCACTACGAATAGTTTTTAATTTTTTATCTGTCTTTTTTTCTACGTGGACTAAGAACTGCTTAAAAACTGTAAATGCATCTGATTTTTTTCGTAAAAATTTCACTTCAGTATACCTTGAGAAGTCATCAATGAACGTAATGAAATATGTGCTGCCACCTAAATAACTCACTTGCATTGGACCACAAGTATCCACGTGAATTAACTCTAGCACCCCTTTCGTTGTGACAACAGATTTGAAACCCACCTTAACCTTAAAAATGTAGTTCTTCAGCAGATATAATCTTCTTATTAATTAATTAACTTGTGGCGACAGTACAACCAATACGGCAACCCAGAAAATATCCATTTGTCATTCTTGAAGAAAATATACACCTGGCAATGCTTAAAGGATAAAAGCACATGTAAAAAGTTGATGGTTAATTTTCCTAGAATAAAGTTGTGTTGTTTTGTAGATTGAAGAAAGTAGTTTTGTATAATATTGTGTTTTAAATAAAATAGTCAAAAGAAACGACTAAAAACTAATTGCTAATAATTAACTAATAATGAAGTGTTCTAAAGCTAATCAAAATATATTTTACAGTATATTAAAGTAGAATTGTAAATATTTTTCTTGTTCTTATTCTATTTTATTTAAAACTAAAAATTGTCATTTATTATTCTATGCCTGTAATTAATTGCATCTTCAACATAGCCAGAGAGTGCGGTCCAGTTTTCCCCGTTTTATGCCTCCATTATTTCCTCCTCTGTAAGAGTGTGCTTCCTATAGAATTTGTATCGCATTTCTCTCAGAATTGGACATAATCCAATAAAGTGTGTTATGTCTTCTAGCTGGTCTAAATTACACACTGAACAATGTGTTGAATTTACTTGCACATATGGTCTATAATTTAACTTAAGGAGTTTGCCCCGAGTTTTAAAAATCTGGCTGATAGTTCCAATAGTATAATCATCCTTAAAATAATTCCGATCGCGCAATTTATATTCCAACCTTTTGTAAGCATGTCTATAATCACTTGCCCTTTTTCAACAAAACCTGTTTTCGTATTTGGGAGGAAACTTGCCAGAATTTTAGGGAGTCTATTGTCACTCAGATTCATGACGTGATTTATATATTTAAAATGTAGTTTTAGCGTCCCTATATATAAAGTTAAGAATCCTGTTTCTAAATGTAGCATATAGTTGGGCGTGTTTTGCGGTAACTTGAATATTCTTTTTATGAAGTACCTTTGAAGCATTTCTACTTCGTTAAATTCGTCTATTCCCCATACCTGTGCTGCATAAAAGAGGATTGATCTTAATGCCGCTTGAAATACTTGAAATTTTACCGAGGGCACAACCTCATTTTTTCCTGAAATTACTTTCCATGACGAGATTATTGCTTTTCTGGCTTCACTTAACTTTTTACTGAGATGTTCATTGAATTTACCATTATAACTGATCCAAACTTCTTAATATTTGTATTCTTTCACTACTTCTAACGCTTCACCATTTAAGTTCCAAATTTCATTTTCCATAAGCCTTCTGCAATTCCTTTTGAATATCATAATTTTAGATTTAGAAATATTTATTTTAAATTTCCATATCATAGGCATATAATTCATTGATCATAGTTTGCATCTTTAAAGGTGAGTCCGCCATAAGTACTAAATCATCTGCATATAATAGTAATTTAATACATGTTCTATTTATTAGGATACCTTCGGAAAGATAATTGTTTAAATCGTCTATGAACAACGCAAAAAGAAGAGGGCTTATCAAGCAACGCTGTTTTACTCCTGTGTTCGGAGCAAACCACTGAGAAATACTGTTTCCATCCCATACTGCTGCAGTTGTGTTACAATATAACGCCCTCAGTATGTTTAGCATTTTTGTAGATATACCATTATTACTTAACTTAACATAAAACATAGCATCACTGTCAATAGAATTAAATGCGGCTTTAAAGTCTTCAACAACCACGTACAATTTTTTTCCTTTTTCAATGTATAATTTTGCAATATTTGACAGAAGAAAAACATTGTCCACAGTTGAGTAACCTCGGCTGAAGCCTACTTGGTATTCACTTAGTAGTTTTTTATCGTCGACCCTACTTTGCAGACGTTGATGTAATATGCCTGTAAATACTTTTCCTATCGAATTTAAAAAGGATATTCCTCTTCCGCATGAAGTAAAAAATTACTTCATGCGGATCACCTCCTTTAAATAGTGGAAAAACTATTGAATTTTTAAAACAACCCGGTAGTTCTGAATTATCGTATATGTAGTTAAAAACCTCTTTAATCCCTGTGAACCTTCACTTGAAACAAATTTTAAAAATTCTGCTGGAATTCTATCTTCACCAGGCGCTTTATTTTCTTTGCAACGCTCTAAAACCTCTGTTAATTCAACTACCTCGATTTTTTGTCTAATTCATTGATTTCAATTAGTGGTTCTGCGTAGCTAAAACGACTTGTATTATCCGTTGTGTTTAAAAGTTTTTCAAAATAAGTACCTAGAACGTCAGAATTAAAATGCACTGACTTCCTGAAATTTATGCCATTTACTTTACGTACATTATTCCAAAAGCTTTTGGAGTCTTTTACTGATGATAATAATAATGCAAGACGATAAGTGTGTTAGATTCTTTTATTATAGCAAACAATTCTGTAAACGTTTTTGGCTGTGTTATACTCATTCCAATCTGAAACTAGGCCCCTTTTTCTCTCCATCTTCATGTTATTAAAACAGTTTGTGCTTGCAATTTCACACTCTTTATCGAACCAATCTTTATTCCATTTTCTCTTCGTTGGCCCTTGTTGAAATGGACTAGCAGCTTCATTTATTTCTGTTGTAAGTGCTGCTATCATTTCATCAGCTATAGCTTCACACATTACATTACTGTTCAATAATTGGTCAAGATTAATCTGATATAAGTTCAAATATTGTTTTTTCCATTTAAGCTTAGGTAGTAGATTTATATTTTTGCAGTAGTTTATGTTATATGATTTAATTCAAGCGTTACTTCCACGGGTAGATGGTCAGAGTAGATTTTCTCTTGTATACTAAGTTGCTGTATAATATTTAGAAATAAACCTTTTAAAACACAATAATCAATTGTTGACGTTGCTCCACCACGCACAAGTGTTATTTCGCCCTCTACATCGCCACTAATTCTACCATTCATTACAGTGAGCCCTAGAGCATTAAACAACTCTATTAATTTTTTTCCGTTCCTATCTAGAGTTAGATCTTTTGCAAGTCTTTGTAGCTATGTGTTTCCCTGAGATAATTCAGGAATAAACTCAATAGCTTGTTCATTTCCTATTCTTCCATTAAAATTGCTTATAACCATCATATTTATATTGTCTATATCATACAATGCGTTCCTTAAGTCGGTGAAATCAGCATCTCAATTATTACAATTTATATACACTGGAACAATGTAGGCCTTTTGATCTTCCAATTTTAGCTCAACCACCATAAAATTAGCCATCTTATTAAATTGCGCTATTCCTTTATCATACACTTCTTTCTTAATACTATGGAGCATTCCACCACTGGTACGCCCCCTGCTGGCTTGTCTTGGCCCCCTGCAGGCACCCAATGTAAAACATGATTTTTAATTTTATTTTCAATTTAGTCTACTTCATTTTCTAAGAAAATTTCATATAAAAAAAATACATCAAAATCTTTTTGATTTTTCCAATAAATAACTACAGCTTAAATCTAAGGTATCTATTCTATCACCAAAAATTTTTTTTAGTACATCATTAGCTGGCTGTTTATTATTTACTAAAATACCTGCGCTGTTGAAGTACATCCATTTGCCGTCTATCTTAATGGAATCATTGCGTACAAATACCTATTGACCAACGACATGAGCTGCTTTTTCAACTGCATTAAGGCCCGTTTTTTCTGAAGCTGCACCTCACTCAAATCTCTCTACATATATATCTTTGAACCCACCAGTTTGTTTTTGCTTCTGACTTACGGCGATGTTCATTTTATTGTTTTTTTCGTATATTAATCGCGTATTTTGAATTGATATATCGTAAAGCCCCAACTTATCATTGCATAGTGTTTTGAATACGTTATTTGGCGATTCTTCTTTAACCATGCCTTTCACTATCAAGTTTCGCTTCTTATTTTCTTTAACTATTCTGTTGAGTTCTTTTCGATCCAGGTTTCTATCTTTATTTAGCTGCTCAACTTCCATCTTAAGTCTTTGGTTTTCGAGCTGCAACTCTTCAATTTTATTCAGCATTGGTTTTTTCATATCTTCGATGTCTGCTTTCGAAGCTAGTTGTTGCATTTTTTATTGAATTTGCTTTCACTGCTTTGGATTGCTTTTAAAATGTCTTGCAACGAGATATCGGGTGATGTTGAAGTTAAATCCTACCACAATGTTAATAACATTACACATATATAGATATTTTGTCAAGCTTTAATAAGCTTTTGTTTAGTCTTATATAATTTAATTTAATAAATAACGACAGTTGTGATTATACACTCGAAAAGCAAACAACGCGTTTTATTGAAAAGGTGTGTTCTACATTTGATAAATTCCAACAGGTGATGTATCAGCCAGTTTTTTTTTGTATAATTATTATAGCACTGAAGATGTTCTAAAATAAAGAACGAAATATCTGCTTCTAAAAATTTTTAAATAAAAGCGTTTTATTGTGGTTGGTCTGATAGCTGAAAAAATTTTTCAACTTAAATAATACGAAACCAGATGATAAACAAACTTAATCATAAATACTAATGGCTTCTTTATGGAAATAAAAACAAAATTTGATTACAAGAACATGTTACTATTAAAACAATTAATGAACTTAAGCAAAACATTGGCAAATTTTAACAACAGAAGAATTTTCTTGCTCAAATGTAGACAAAAAAATATAATACCTTCACATATAAAAAATAATATTAACTGCATATTCACTATTACAAAAGACAATCATCCGTATAAGAATAAAGCTGACAATATTTTAAAAAAATTTAAACGATCAATTTTAAACTTGGAAATTAAAATAACAATATGGAAAATTGACATTACTAACAAAGAAATAATCAAAATAAAATCTGAACTTAGACAAAACATTGATACAATAACTTTAGATAACTTTTATATAAGATTAAAACATAGATACAACTCGTTGTTTGATAAAGGTAAGAAATCAAATTGTAAAAAATTCGAAAATCTGTTAAAAAAACATGATACATTTACAATTACTTGTAGAAAGGAATTTATTCATAATTATACCGATATTGAACTTCCTCCACCAGTCCAAAGAATTATAGGAATGGGTCCAAAATTTTCTCTACAATTGGAAACAAAAGATGTCAACATGACTACTATTATTAAAGATTTTGAATATTGTGTACAACAACATCCGTATAACAATAATAAATTAGACCAATTGAGAATGAAAGGAATAAATATGATCACCAATTTTTATTCAAATGGACAATTACTTAATAAAACCAATAGTATGAAAAAAGACATAAATGCTACGAAAAAATTTTTAAATGATAACAACAACATTTTTGTAACAAGAGCAGATAAGGGAAATTCTACTGTCATTTTATATAAGGAAGAATATTTCCAATATATGACAGAGATATTTAGTGATGAAAATAAGTATGAAGTTGTAAATAAAGATCCTACCACATCAATTGAGACTAAAAGTAATGCAATTATTGATTCACTATCAAAAGCCGGAATCATCGAAAAAACCGAGGTGTATCAATTAAAAAAACATAACAGTATATGCCCCAAAGCATATGGTCTCAGAAAAACTCATAAAGTAGGAAAAATAGCTTATAGACCTGTGATTAGCAACATTAACTCACCTACATACAACTTATCTACATTTATTCATAAAATTTTCTCAAAAATATGTTCCACTTTCCACCGGAGTATTAAAAACTCATTCGAAGCAATTGAGGTTTTAAAGAAAACGAATATTCCAGATGGATACATATTAATATCATTAGATGTAATATCCCTGTTTCCTAGCATTCCCAAAACCTCGATGGTAGAAATGATTAAAAAATACTGGTGTTTTATAAGTTGTTTTAGGACAATTCCAAAAGACATATTCATAGAAATAATTTTATTTATTTTTAACAATAGCTTTTTTAAATTCAATAATAAAATTATTCATCAATTGGACGGTACATCAATGGGAAATCCGGCATCACCATCACTAGCTAACTTCATTATGGAGTTTATAATATCAACAGTTTTAAATAAATTACCATTTGAAGTAACATTGGCTATGTATTATGTTGATGATACGTTATTTGCAATACCCAAAGACGAAGTTAATAATACGGTTACAGCTTTCAACAATGTGAATCCACACATTCAATTTACATATGAAGTTGAAAAGGATGGAAAAATTCCTTTCTTAGATATTATGGTCATAAGAAATGACAACAAGATTATCACCAACTGGTATAAAAAACCGACATCTTCAGGTAGATTACTGAATTTTTTATCTAATCATCCAATACACCAAAAAATCAACACTGTTAGAAACTTTATAAGCAGAGTTAAAGCTTTAAGTGATGAAATATTTATGGATGATAATATTAAACAAATTAAAAAAATACTAAATAATAATAACTATCCTAAATATTTCGTTAACAAAATATTATTATCAAATAAACATACACAATTAGTTAAAAACACAACAGTGAGCAATTCTAACAATATTAAAAAAAGGTGCACTTTTCCAAACATTCCTGGTTTATCTCAAAAAATTTCGAAACTGTTCAAAGAAGAACAAATTATTGACGTTGTATTATATAATTTAAAAACAACCAATGTTTTTTTCTCAAAGCTGAAAGATCAAGAGAAAAAATAAAATTTGTCAAATCTAATATATAAGATTAATTGCAATGATTGCAATAAATCTTATATAGGAATGACAAAACAAAAATGATCAAAAAGGTTAAGTGAACATAAAAGAACGTGCAGACACGCTGATGATTATAAAAAAACAGCCCTATCTGAACATCATCATTCAGCTAAACATACTTTCAATTTCGAAGATACTTCAATTCTTGAAATTGAAAATAATTACCAAAAAAGAGTACTAGCTGAAGTCATACACATTATATTAAATTACAACCAGGTGGTGAATTTTAAAAAAGACACAGAGAATGCCAGTGCGCTTTATTCTAATTCAATTATTATTATCTATTATTCTAATTCTAATATCGGTTAAAAGAAAACAAAAAGAAGAAAGAAAATAATTTGACCGTTTGATATTGATCCTGAGATGTTTTAAGAGAAATAATAATAATGTATATTATATTTTTTGAATTTATTAAACAAAGACAACTACATAAGTTGTACTAAAGTTTTTGACATAACAAAATAGATTTTATAATTCCATTTTCCTTATTTTTGTTTCTATGTTTATTATTGTCTGATATCGAACATATGTGATGTTAAAAACAAAAATAATTATTGTTAATTTAATATTTGTACCTTTAATAGTGTCATCTTATATATATGTTACTTTACGTATATATTGTTTTTAATTGTAATTTTATAAACCTTAAGTTAAGCTTTTTATTAAAAAATTAAGGTAATATTTTAATTGTAATGTGTAACTTTTATAAGTTTTATTTTGTAATTTTTTTTTTTTTGTATAATTATTATAGCACTGAAGATGTTCGTTTTATTGTGGTTGGTCTGATAGCTGAAAAAATTTTTCAACTTAAATAATACGAAACCAGATGATAAACAAACTTAATCACTAATTAAACACAATTATACCAATAAATTTTAAAAAATACCCCGCGCTCGAAAGCTTTTAATACTTCACTTTATTAGGGTCACCAAGTCAACTACTACACTTCCTCTATTTTTCTGCGAATTGAGCCATCTAACTTAGACACTGTTCTATCTCTCACCCAAACCGGGTAATCATTGGTGGCGACTTTAACAGCAAGCACACCTTCTAGTACAATGAAAGTATCTGTTATGGTAGCCTATATATTTCCATAGCTAAAGGAAAAAAATATATAGATATTAATTCAAGTAGACATATATATATATATATATAACAAATACATATATGAAAGGGCATACCCAACACCGAAGATATTCACCACGATGTAAGTAAGCGAGGAGAAATGAGTGGTGAAAGCTGATAAAAAAGAGCAGAGTGCTGACAATAATAGAAGGGCGGAGCTTCACGAGAAACATCAAACAAGACTAGCGGACACGGTAACAGACGGCTTTAACGTAAAAACCACCGATCAAGAGAATAACGGAAGTAGTTGTTAAGAGCCTGGAGTATATATAGGACTACTCAGCAGATTTACAGGCAGTCGGAAAAAGAAAATTGTTTTGCTATGACGGAGACGTGATTACAGTGCTGTGCCCACGAAATATTTCTTTTTCTTTTTGAAACTTGTAACTTTAATTATTAAATTAAATCTAATAAAAACTATTTGTCAAAGACAGTGTTAAAGGCTTGTTATAAAACTACAACTTAACTTAATATATTAAATCAACTAAAAATAAAGTTTCGAAAAGTGTCAGTAAAGAGTCGATTATACCAAACAGAATTTTAAATGTCGTAAATTAATTAAGTTAATTAATGAAAAAGAACATTTTTTTATTATATTGAACGGAGACAATTTACAATATGAAAAATCATTGAAAATCCCAAAGCAACCTCCGAGACTGGACCAGCAACCGTCATCGATATGTCTTCTATCATCAGTGCAGCAAGTATCAGCTGTGTTTTCCACTAGAAGTAATAATCAGCAACAGTCAATACAGTCACCACAGATCACACCATGGTTACAATTTCGGCACTATTACGAACCAATAGATAAGTCTATTGTAATAATACAATTAATTTCCCGGTTGTTAATGTGAGAAAAAAAAAAGATTTTTTTTTTGTTAAAATTTGTCAAATAGATTTATCTGCATTGCACGTATGTATGATTTACAAATATTAAAATTTTCTTTTAAACTTGATGTTAGTTGTAACGAAGTTTTTTTGTGGCCATAAACTCTAAAGCGTGCATTTGTTGAAATTAAAATTTAATTAATTTTTGATAAGATTTGTACTCGCGAGTTGTTTCAAATTGCGCTTATAAATTCATCTTGAATATAATTAAAGAAATCGTACTAAAATTTGATACTGTAGTGCGCATACACATATTGACACAGCACATAAATAATCTTCAGTTTATTCCCATACTTTGTTGCGATATTTATGCAACGGGAATTAGACACCACGCGATAAGCGTCGTGGAATGTGCTGGCTAGTCAAATATGTTTATGCACACTTAATATAAACTGCATGTGTTTGCGCTGCGACGTTTTGCACATGTATTAGTATAAGTGTTATGTGCATGCGCTGTGTCGCTATGTACATAGACGTTAAGTATAATAATTTTTAAGTACAGAATTTAAAAAAAATTTGAACATGAAACTCGACGGTACTCTTCTTTTAATTACAATACAAACGATTTGAATACACTCGGATGACAATTGTAAAGATTTTCTTTGATTACACAATTTTATTATAGTTATTATTAATAATAAACCATCCCCGTGTGGTGGCGGGATAAGAATACCACCTCAATTTGTCTCTGCTTGTCGTTAAAGGCGATTAAAAGAGAAAATGCACAGGTCAAAGTAGAACTTCTACGATTCCTGGTAAGTCGTGAAGGCGCACAGGTCAAAGTAGCTTGCTACGACTCCTGATAAGACGACCCTTCTGCTAGCAGGTCGGCATTTGCTCAGGCCCTGCTAAGTTGACCAGGCTTCGGGAAGTGCGACTATCTATCAAGTCAACTGTCAAGGGAAAAGTACGGTCATGTGTCTGCTTATCGTTTGACGCAGATAGTTGGGCGGAGTGAAGGAAAACACCCTTTTAGTGAATGAGCAGTGAGAATGATTGAATGAATGTGTGAATGAATGGAATGTGTGTATTAGAAATAAAACCCCCCAAACTAAGGTGGAACAGCTACGCCTTTAGCTTGGCTGCAGGGGTAGAAGCAGTCTTAGTTGCGAACTCAGGACACCTGACGACCTCCTGTTTTAAACAGTCTTACCTGTGCAATGCGAAACTCTCCGCAGGTGGACATGTTTCTCTTTGCAACTCGTGGGAATCAAAATTGCCAAAAAAAAATTTTAACCATACCAACACAAGGCGAAGTGGTTGACGCTGATAAGGTGGACAATGAGGCCTCACATGCCGAGCTGATAGATGGAACTGTTGGAAACATGACAACGACTGATCTCGACTTGGCCGAGCGTATCCGTCTGAACAAGAGGCTGCAAAAGCCACAAGATCGGTTGAACAACTAGCCGATCGACTCAGCAGACTATCGCATGTGGAATCATCGCTGGAGGAAGAACAGCTAGCAAAGAGGTATAAGGGCGGATGCCCTGAAGCTCCGACAGTAAGCTCAACTTCGTCAGCTAGAATCACAGGCGATAACTCTGATGGTGGACAACCAGTAAAGCATGTCAGCCAAGCTGAATCGACAGTCAAAGATCCAACCAGTGCGCGAGGTGGAGTACCTTATCAGGCACTCAACCGACCCGCATTGGTTGGTAAAAGGACCGTTGGTCGGCGTGGTGGACAACCTTTAGCGACTGATAACCAGAAGAGAACGCAAAACGGATCTGGGGTTAAGAAAGGTGGACAACCTATACACGGTGTCAACCAACCAAAACTCATATGTCAGAAGGTTGGGGCCAAACAAGGTAGACAACTAATAACAGTTGTTAACCAAGTGAGGCCCCAAACTAGTACAGCGGACCATCTACCTACCACAAGTAAGGCTGCAAATAAACAGAATTACGGCAAGCGGGCAGTAGAAGACGCAAAGGATGGCCCTGCCCATAAGAGATCCTATGCCCAGTTCGCTGGGACGGATCTCAATATGGGCATCTCCGATTCAAGAGTCGAAGGACCTCTTGGCGAGAAACACTTAATTGCTTTTAAAGCATCTTTGTTGAACGCCGTGGAGTCCTTAGATGGCGGAATACGTGACATAGGGTTTGTTGGCAACGCTCGCCTTGAGGATTGGTACATTACCATTAAGTGTAAGAACCAACAGTCAAAGGTATGGCTAATCAGCACGGTAACTAAGTTAGAACGCCTTTGGCCCGAAGCTAAGCTGACGGCTAATGCACTAACAGCGTTGCGCAACGAAAGGAGATCACTTAGTTTTGTGTACGGCTCTACCATAGGCAAGGAAAGTATTCTTAGCAGATTGCGGAAGCAAAACAGCTATGTTAAGAACACTTCGAAGTGGAGGCTTACTAACTTCAACAAGTTTGGCGAAGCAAGCAGTGCTGGCGTCAGGCTCACAGTGTGGTGCCCGAAAGAAGACGCGGAGCCGATTAAGACCGCAGGGGGTAGGCTCAACTGTGGTATTGATCAAGCCAAAGTGAAATTCTAAAGGGATGCACGACAAGCAAGACAACGCCTCTGGTATGGAACTAGCGGGTCTGTGTAGACCGTTAGGGAGACGGGTGGTCCCATACCAGAAAAACATAAAGGTTGAACAACTGAATATTCATCACAGTAAAGCAGCATCAGCAATGGTCTTGCGACACTTTGACGAAGAAAAGTTCGACATACTACTGATTCAAGAGACCTGGATTGTTCAAAACGCTATTAAAGGACTTGGTACATCTGTTGTCACGCTGTTCTTTCCACAGGCAGCTGGTAAAATAAACACATGCATAATGGTGAGAAAGGGGATACAATGCATCCAATTGCCTCATCTATGCTCACCAGATCTTACTACGGTAAGAGTAGGGAGTGATGCATCGTGGCATCAGCAACGCACTAATAGTCAGAGGCTAGTAAGAATTCCTGAGAATACTGATCAGGTAACGTACTTGACGTTGTTGACGGAATTATTACAAAACAGGCCGCTGAGGAAACTCAAGACCACATGGAATGTAGAGACAGAAGTCAAAGCAATTGCTGCTGCGATGATTAATGCATTCGAAAACGCTTGTTCCCAAACTAGCATTGCAGAAAAGTCGTCGTCAGGATCTTGATGTAATAAAAAAGGAGACAAGGAAAGCCTTTAATAAATACATGAGGAAGAAGAATTCCGAATCATGGGATCTGTATAAGGGCAAAAAGCGTGAATTTAAGAAAGCACTACGCAACCGGAAACGGGAGTCGTGGCGGAATTTCTGTTCGAGCATGAAGGGGACCTCTGAAGTAAGTCGGTTACAAAAGATGGTCACCAAAGATCCGGTCTCAAGTCTTGGTTTAATCCGAAAGATGGTACAACGACGGAGACAGTAGGTGAGTCATTGAGTACTCTCATAGAGATCCATTTTCCAGGAAGTTTCAAATTTGATGATCACTGGCCCTCTCCCAAAATGGGAATGAACAGAGAGGAAAAATTTGATGCAGAAAGGATGGTGACCATAAATGCAGTTAGACTGCCCTGCACGAAGTCGTGAGAACAGCTGAGAGAGAGCTGACTTCAGGAGGCATTTCGATGGCCATCAACAATTGGGTATGTGGACGATATAGCACTGATGGTGAAAGACAAGTTCCCAAACACCATTAGAAACGTAAGAAGAGGTGCTCTCAAATGCGTCAAAAAATGATGTAGGGAACAAGGCTTGGTCATCAATGTCACGAAATCAGACACTATCATCTTCACGAGGAAGAGAAGTCTGTCAGTGGAGCCCTTACAACTTTTCGAAAATAACATTCGCATTTCAAAGTCAGTGAAGTTTCTAGGTGTTGTCCTAGATAATAAACTGACTTGGAATGAACATGTGGATGAAAAGATCAGGAAAGCGAAGAGAGCTCTATTTCAATGTAAGAGAGTGTCCGGAAGACGATGGGGGATATCCCCAAAATCGATGCACGGGATCTATACGATGATGGTCAGACATATTATAACATATGCGTCAGTTGTCGGGTGGTGTAAAGTCACCCAAAAGATAATAAAAACGAAGTTAAATAGAGTCCAGCGACTAGCCTGTGTTGGAATAACAGGCGTTATGCGAACTACACCAACACCGGCATTAGAGGCGATGCTAGGATTGCTTCCGTTGAATTTACATATAAAGAAAACGGCGGCACTGGCAGCAATTCGCATGAACCGGAGCTCCACGTGGAACAACTTCGGAAAATTAGTGGGCCATCGTAAGATTCTTGATCTCGTCCAAACCGCGGTCAAGGAAACGTAGATGCCATTGGAGACTAAGAGGAAAGTTTATGGGACAGAACTGTCCTATAGAACACTATATAGTAGACGGCCTTCTACATAATTAATGTGAAAGGAATGACATATGCATATTTACCGATGGCTGCTTAATGGATGGCAAAGCTGGTGCTGGGTTTACTCGAAAGAGCTAAATCTAACGTGCACTCTACATCTAGGAATATATGTTTCCGTATATGTATATATATGTTTCCGTCTATCAAGCGCAACTTATGGCGGTCTCACATGCTCTGGATCACCTATTTGATTGTCAGGTGTATCAGTAAAAGATTCTGACAGCGCTGGACAACCAAGCAGTTATCAAAAGCATGCAAAAGACATACATAACTAACAGCTTAGTACAAGAATGTGTAACGAAGCTCATGGAATGTGCTCATGGAAATGAGATGACGATCATGTGGGTTAAAGGACACATCGGTATTGAGCAAAACGAGAAGGCAGATGAACTTGCAAAGCAAGGATCAAGCCATATTTTCTGTGGCCCGGAGCCCAGAATACCATTGGGGTACAGCATGACGGCAGCCTATATCTATAAGTGGATAATCTCACTTCATCTTAATAGATGGAGAGAATTGAGCACTTGTAGACAGACCAAACTCATGTCACCAAAACCGTGGGTCAGAGGACCGATAAAGGTGCTTAGCTATTCGCGAAGCACCCTAAGCTGGCTGACCTCACTAATTACTGGACATGGCAACTTCAATTATTGTTTGTATTTAGATTCTTATCACCTTACAGACCCGAACAATTTGTATCCGAGGTAGTTCTCAGCCCAGTCCAAGGTCTTACAAGAAATTTATATTCGCTGAGACCGAAGCGTTCAACCAACGTAGCTTCCACCGTTGCGATGTAATAGGCAATAATAGGCAACAAATAAAATACTTTTTTTTTTTTTGAACGATATATAAAAATTGTAATTGTATAGAATAAATAAGTAATTAAATTTAACAATTATAAATTTTTAAATAATGTTATACAAAAAAATTATATTATATTATTGTACGTAATGGTTTTCGTATGTTTTTTCTACTCGACAATTCTTTATATGTATATTATTTCAGCAAAAAAATTATTCAAGAAATTGAAAATTGTATAACATTTATATGAAACAAATAAATAATTAAATTTCAAAACAATTACGAATTTTAAAATAATGTTAAAAAAAATTATATTATATTTAATTGTACATAATGGTTTTTGTATGTTTTTCTACTCGACAATTTTTATATGTATATTATTTCAGCAAAAATTATTCAAGAAATCGAAAATTACCTTAACATTTCGGATTCGTAATAATGTAATATCCAATTCAGTATGAAAAAGTCCGACAGCAATTATAAGGGCAGTTACCTACTTGTGTTCATCAGCGTATCGAGAGGACACCCAAGCCACGACACGCCCTTTGCCTGCGCTGTCAACACTTTCGTTTGGATGTACGTAGTTTGTAAAGAACTTGCACTTGTACAGAATTTTTTAATCGACCACTGTTAAAGCCGTCGATTATTGCTTCTGTACTGTTATTCTTTAAGTTATTTACAAAGTAACTCGAATAAATTTTCCGATCGACACTGTTAAGGCCACCACAAATATTTTTATCGCTTCGCACCGTGTCGCGGGTACTATACGTTGCGTTCAAAACAATCACGAGCTATTCTATTGTTTTAACTATAATGTTTAAACTTATAACTTCTTTATTTAATTTTATTTATGCATCATAATTAATAGATTTACAAATGTTCCACTTTTTACTTTTATCAAAACAAAGAAAAAAATACTTCCGAGTCTCCTTTTTTTTTTTAAAAAATGTATCTTTGTTGATTGACACTTCACCACACTGCATCCACGAAAACCAAAAACCAAGAGACCTCTTCTTTCTGATGCACGCATTTTTATATCGTTAACGATCAAAGGTACCAGTTGTAACTACGTTAAAGTTCAACGACCGTTGACCGAAGCAATGCAGCAATGCAAATCCCGCTTTAAGGCGAATTCATGTGGAAGTTAGGAGTTGTTCTTGTCTAAGCTTTGTTTCAGTTCCACATTTTTGCACAAAAGCTTTCTTAGTTTGACAGCTCGTTCTGTTGTTTTGTTTTGATCTTATTTGTGTTTTTTCTTTTCTTAACAACGTGTCGTGGCGGTGAACGTGTGTAATTATTTTAAAATTTTTTTATTTTTTCAATAAAGTTCCAGCAAAATCGAACACCCAACGATATCTCAAGGTATATGACTTATTGTATTACTCAAAAATTGTTTACACACTAACCAATAATCTTCATACAATTTCAGAATTTTGTTAAGTGCAAAAACTATATAACTGGTGGCAGTAGATTGCGGTGAGTTAGTTTATTAAATATTTTAATCATTAATTCACACATTTTTTTTTTACAGATGTCTTCAATAGTATTATATAAGTGTTACGTCTTGTAGGAAGCTATACCCACGGCGTTGTAACAATTAAATTTTTAATTAATAAAATTTTGGTCGTTACACTACCTCCCTTCTTTACGAGAGGATATCAATACGGATATCTCCATTTCTGGCAATACGGATCAGTCGAGTTTTGCCATCCCAAGTCGCCTTGAACTGATGTCGCCTGCCTCTGGACCATTTCTTTAAATCATACCCCTGCTTATGTAACATCTTCCCCGGGCTAAGGTCTTCATTCAGAAGTTCATCTGTGGCTGCTTCACTATTTTGCATTGATGTGACTGCCTTCTCGTGGGCGTTTTGCTGTTGAAGAATGGTTTTACCGGATGGAGGAGTTGGTGGGTAATCCCAGTTGTATATGGTTTGTTTCGTAGAGTGTTTGATATCTCGCTGTTCATGAAAGTGGTTCATGTAAACATCTCTCACTTCTGCATCACCTGACTTAAACGGCCAGCTTCGTTTGCGATAGTGCTTGTTGTCATTTTCTTTGCGATTTAGAATTGTCTTGGCAATGGGAGGCGTTGGAGGGCAATCACTGCTGTTCGTCACTCGTGGAGGTGTATGAAGTATGTCCCACCAATCTGGGGGAGCCGTGATCTGCAGGATGTCTTCCAGACGACTCTCGTTCACCTCATCTAACTGTGAATTTTCAGCATGATTACAACTACAAAGGTAAACAAGATTAAGTAAGTGCTACAAAATAATATTAAATTAACAATGATACTGTTTAATTCGACTTAGGTGGGCAGAAATTATTTTATCGGAATACAGTTCACGCAGCTTCACTATGGCCGGTGATACAAACTTCATAAGGTCCGGAATATTTCGGTGATAATTTTGCATTAAAGGCTTCTAGTGCGTTAGATAGTGGTTGTGACCGATTAAGTGCCAGTGTGCCGAGTTCTGGTTTCCACTCCCGTCGTTGGAGGTTATAGTATCTGACCTGGTCTTGTGAAGCTTTTCCAATGTTACTTCTAGCAATAGTGTATATTTCGAGTAACTTTTGCGCTTTGTTATCTGAAGATTATGTAGCTCTTCCAAGGCCTGGTGTCACTACATCATATAATGTACTCGGCATTCGTAGCTCTCTACCTTGGGTAATAAATGCCGGACTGAAACCTGTTAAGGACGAAATCGAGGAGGTTATCGCTAAAATGATTTCGGGTAAACACTCATCCCAGTGTCTGTGGTCAACTATTGAGTTTTGAGCGATCATTGTTTTTATTGTACGATTGGCGCGTTCAGTCGAGTTCTCCTGAGGAGTGTAAGGGGCTGTATGTTGATGTTGAATGCCCATTTCGACTAAGAATTTTTGAAATATCTTGCTCGTAAATTGTGTTCAATTGTCCGTGACCAAGATCTTCGGAATCCCAAACCGCGCCATGATGTTTTCTCTGAAAGCTTTTTTAACTCCGGTCGTCGTGGCGTTCTTCATTGGTATGATCTCCACCCATTTAGAGAACTTATCAAAAAATACTAGAGCCACCGTGTTTCCCCTAACCGAACGTGGTCGGAGAGGGCCCAATAAAATCTGCACATACTGTTACCCATGGCTCTTCTGGTAAACTTGTTAACAGCTTTCCTGCACTAGGTTGTTGACTGACCTTGTATTTTTGACATGTATCACACTTCCGCACATATTCTTTGATGTCGCGATACATTCCTGGCCAAAAGTATCTCGATGTAACTCGAAGGATCGTTTTCTGATTACCTAAGTGTCCTGCCGTGATATCATTGTGACACTCTTTTAATACTCGAGATCGAATGGATTGAGGTACACACAGTTTCCAGCAAGGGTGTCCCTCGTTGCTATAAGAGTTGGGTATACGACGGTACAGCTGATCATTTTGGATAGTATAGTCGGGGTATTTACTTGGATTATCGGTTATTGTTTTTCTCAAATTCGTTACCCATATACAAGACTGTCTATCTCCTTTCATCGTATCAGGCATATTCAACAAGGCCAGTGTAGTTTGAGGTTGACGAGACAGTGCATCCTCGACGACATTATACTTTCCTTTCCTATATTGTACCTCATAATTGAATTGTTTTAGCTCCAGCGCCCAGCGAGCTATTCGACCAGTTGGATTTTCAACTAGATTTTCAACTGTTTCACCATTTCAGCGCCAGATGATCGATTATGACTACGGAACGATAACCTTCTAAATATTGTTTCATTTTTCTTACTTCCCAGACGATCGCCAGACACTTTTTTTCAGTCGTCGAGTAGTTTTTCTCAGCTGGATTTAAACTGCGACTTGCATAAGCTATGACCTTTTCTTCGCCGGCTATTTCATGGATCAGTATCGCTCCTAGTCCAAAATTACTGGCAGCCGTCTGCAATACAAATTGTTCTGTGAAGTTGGGACACGCTAGAATTGGAGCACTCGTTAATTTTTCTTTTAACATATCGAACACATCTTGTTGCTCTGACGTCCACTGCCATCGATTACCTTTCTTTAATAGCATCGTAAGGAGTTGTATCGTATTCGAGAAGTGTGGTACAAAACGGCGATACCACGAGGCGATTCTAATGCACCTTCGTAATTCCTTAAGATTACACGGGGGTGGAAGGTCCTTGATTGCAGCTATTTTTTCCGGATCGGTATGAATGCCCTGAGATGTTACTAAGTGTCCTAAGTAACATATCCTAAGTAAGTATCCTAAATCAAGTGATTTCCTTTGTGAAATATTGACATTTTTTAACATTCAGTTTCAATTTTGCTGCCTTCAATCGTCGAAAAACTTCTTTCAAATTTGCCGTGTGCTCCTCCAATGTGTGTCCAATCACTATTATGTCATCCAAATAAGCAAACGCATGGGGTTCCATGTCGGGGCCAATGACACTATCAAGGGCTCTCGGAAATATTGCAGCGGCCAAATGTAATCCAAAAGGCATCACCCGCCATTGAAACAACCCTCGTCCTGGAACCGTGAACGCCGTGTACTATTTGCTGTCTTGTGCCATAGGAATCCAGTACTCCTTTTTTAAGTCCAGACTGCTAATATACTTTGCATCGCGGAGTTGGTCCAATATATGCTGAATACGTGGGATAGAATAGGCATCCGGAATTGAACGAGCATTGACCTGTCGGTAATCAATGCACAGTCGCCAACTTCCGTCCTTTTTTTTACTAATACGACTGGAGAGCTATATGGGCTATGTGACCGTTCAATACAACCTTGTTTGAGTAGTTCGTCTATTTCATTATCCAACACTTTTTGCATCGCCGGGTTTCTCGGATAGTACCTCTGTTTGATGGGACGATCGTCCTTCATTGTGATTGAATGCGATATAATGTTAGAAAGTCCTTCCATCGTTTCAAATTCAGCTAACTCTGTTTCTAGGAACTTCTTTATATATTGCTCCTCATCAAAAGTGGAATTTAACGAGACTGGACTCAAATTGGTCTTTGAGAATTGACCAAATTTGACAACATTTTCTCCTATGCAAAACGTACTTGATGCTGCGTTCAAAAAGTCTATCCCCAAAACAATATCATGAACCATTCCATCCAATACTAACAAACTCACCTGGTATTCATCTCCTCCCATTTGCAAGCACGTATCAATGATGTTATTCAAATGCCGGGGTGAGTCATCAGCGAGCCGGACTACTACGTTTACGTCGGTGATGTTACCTGTAAGACATGATACTACGTTCAGACGAACAAAGCTTTTACTTGTACCTGTGTCAATCATGGCTGTGAGTGCTCGACCTTGGATGCTTATTTGTGCAAAGAGTCGATTATGTTCAATTACAAAGGGTGTTTGCTGGTGTTGGATTTACGGCCATGTCTCGCCTTTCTGGAAGACGCGACCTTTGCGCGTTTCTCGATTGTTTGCGACAGCAGTTAATAGTTCGAACCTCACGTCTCCCACACTGCCAGCAGAATAAAACTCTAGGATTTCGACACATGCGCGCTAGGTGTCCAGACTGACCACATCGAAAACATGCCGTTGTTAGATTAATAGGCTCCATGGCAGCAATTGTCAATGGTTTGAGTCGTCGTTCCATCAGCATCGGTGTATCTTTCGGTTTAGAATTTCTTTGTTCGTTTTTTAAGAATTCAAAATCGCTAGTTCGGGTATGTAAGCTGATAAGAATCTAAATACAAACAAAAATTTAAACAGACGATAAACTACATCATATCAACTTCAATTATCACCTCGAAAAGATAACTCTTGCTGAGGAAGACACTTGCATACTATGTCTAGAAGAAAAGGAGACAGCGGTGCATATATTGTGCCAATGTCCAGCACTGGCAAGTAGGAAGAAGACTGTCTTGTGATACCATTGGGTTGGTGACGACTTGGCAGGAAACAAGCTAAATGAGCTGCTTGCATTAACAAAAGATGTAATTATGCAAACGGAAGCCACTCCAGCATTAACTAAATAACAACATCCGAGAATCCAAGGACGAAAAAGGACTCAAATAGTTTCGTAGTCTACTTCGACTAATCCTTCACTTCAGTGGGGCCACTTGTTGGACAGTGCGCTGTCCCAACGTCCCACCATATATAATAATAAACCAAATATTATTTTTACGCAATTGTAGTTAGTTTTATATTTTAATAAATAATAAATAATATCGTTTATTAATGATATTAATTTATATAAGCAATTTATTATTTTATATTTATAATTTTGGTGTTGAATTTGTATATAACTCTCATGTGAATAAAAAAAACAAAAAGAACTGTTCAGGCGTTATGGTGTATTACAAATGTACACACAGATATATGAAAAGAAGAACAAAAATTAAAAGAGGTGGTATAGAGGTAAACTGATTTTTTTGTTAAAAATATATAAGTATTAGGTTTTAGCAGTTGACGTCAACAGCAAATGGGCTGGACAAAAATCAAACTAAAGTAAAATCAAAGAGATTAGCGTTTTTTTTACTAGTTCCGCTCTTAATTTGTGTGAATCGAAAATAGTCTTGTTATACTAAGAGAGTACATTTTTTTAAATAAGCACTGAAAAATTATATTAAGTCGCTTTGTAAATGAAACTATATTATTATTTATTTTTAAATTAAAGAAAAATTTTATCGAAAATTAAGAAGGTGTAATAATATTTATTAAGAAATAAAAGTAACATTATTGTAAATGCATTTAAGTTTAATTTTTTTTATTTTTAAGGAAATTATGTTAGATTTAAGTTATGAAAAATTTTAATAAAAAAAAGAGGAAAAAAAATTATAATATAATTTAAACTCAAAATGCAGGTTTAAGATTCATTAATTTGGCGATGGTGGAGTGACCTAGGGAAGAGTAGAAATCCATACAGGGTGTGATGTGGCTGTGTGAATGATGTTTTTGTTTTTTTTTTTTGTTTTCTTTTTTATCAACAGGTTTAATTTTACACAAATTTTATTTTATTAAATACATTCATTATTTAAAATAAAAGAAAAAAAAAAAAAGAAACCCGAAAACATTATTAAATGTGATCAATTCCCAATATGCATAATTCATCCAAAATGATATTGCAGCTTAGAATGGAGTACCTTGCAATTGTTGTTGCATTAATTACAGGTACTTGTTTTCTTGTTTTTTTTTGTTTGGTTTTGGGCAGAACACCAATAATTTTTTTGTCTGATTTTTTTAAACAAATTTTTTTTATTATTTTTAAAATTTGTGCGAACAATTAGGAATAGTGATAGGCAAAAACGCATAATATCATTTTTATTGGAATCTTTATGCAAAATGAAAAAGATGCTTGCATTAAGGTGAATAAACTTAGGACTTGTAATTTCCAATGGAGAAGGAAGCCATGACCTACATCAAGGTGTGCAAACAACATATAGCTTGGCAGACAGACAAGATGACAGAGTTAGAGAATAGTTAGTAAATTGTTTGTTTGTTTTTTTTGTTTTGCTTGCAGCTACCATAAAATTTAGTTAGAGTTTATGTGAGGTAGTAGGCATAAATATATTTTTTTTTGTTTTAGAAGTTTAGGAGGAGTTTAGTTTGAGGTAGTAGGTGGGGTTTTTTTTTAAAATACACTAATGGCTATGACACAAACTGAAAGTAAAACAGTTGTGTTTGCGGTAGTAAGTGTAATTGGCGTAGATTTCTGCTACGACTTTAAAATTCCGGTGGGATTAAGTTTGAGGCAGAAGTCTTTTGTAAAATTGTTGTTTTTTTAAACCTATAGCTATAATAGAGTATGAGATGAGTTGTGATTTGAGATAATAGGTATGAAATATTGTGTGTGTTATTCAGTAACTAGAGGTTTTTTCTGTTACAAACTAAATCTGAATAAGTATAGTGTGAGACGGAGAAATTGAGTGAATGATTGCTACAACAGAGATTCAAGTAGAGTTCTGTTTGAAGTAACATACCTATTGTGTGAGTAAATATTAGTACGCGGATATGAGTGAATGAAGGATGGGTCAGAACAAGTACGAATGAAACAGTTAATGCTACCAAACAATAGAATTTTTCGATAGGTTTGTGAGGCTTACTGTTAATTGGTATCACGCATACATTTTCTATTAGGGATCGGTATTAAATTGAGGCGTGATACTAATTGAATGTTTGGGATGTTGAGAGTAAGAGATGGACAATTGGACAGACGGGACGACAACATTACACCTATATAACAATGATTTCTATTTTTCCCTAAAACAAGGCTCTAAAAATCCATCAATCAACGCCAAATTTAAATTATATTTATCTGTCATATATTTTTTTTTTATTATTATTTTTTTTTTATTATTATTTATTGAATAATTATTAAATTAGTAATATTAAAATTTTATATAAGAAATTTTTTTTTATTTTGTTTGAATTTTTTTTTTTGTAATTATTTAAGAAGGTTAAATATTCAATCACCTTAGGTGAACATAAGGAGTTTGTTTTTTTTTAATTGTAATAGACGAGTAAGTTTCGTAGATAGCAAGAAATTTAAGTAAGGGTGGCAAATAGTTCTTATGGAGCCCAAACCAGCAGAAGAGTCAGTAGACATGTTAGCAAGTAGTACCGAAACTAGGGCCAAAATACGAAAAGCTACTAAATCATCACAAGTAACGGATTTAGAAGAGGTACCTGACAAAACTGCACAACCACGTAGTAGTGAGCGGGCTCAATTAGTTAGTTCAGGCAAAAATAGAAGGCCGAAAATAGGAAAAATAACCCAAGCTGAAAAAGATTTTGGAAAAAATAGTATCCAAAGATCACTGAGTTTTGACCAGTATGAAATATAAAGGGGAAGATCAATA
The DNA here is from genome assembly GCF_002237135.1 of Teleopsis dalmanni. Taxonomy (NCBI): domain Eukaryota; kingdom Metazoa; phylum Arthropoda; class Insecta; order Diptera; family Diopsidae; genus Teleopsis; species Teleopsis dalmanni. Next base: position 108,483,726 of record NC_051846.1, on the reverse strand, counting down.
TCAAAAACCTCAATAGATACAGATACAGGACGCAAGTCTGCTAGTGAAGAAATAATGAATTCAGTAGCTGTGATGATGAGGCAGCAACAAGAGTTTTTATCGAACTACATGCAAGAGATGAAAATGGAAATCGTGGCACAATTCAAATCTCCCGAATGTGAATACGACATCATAAGGGAAATCATGGATCGGAAGCAACAGCCCAGCGAAAACTTCGAGCAGTATTACGCCGAGATACATAGCCTGACGTTCAAACTGAGAAAGAAAATTCCTGAAGCGGAGTTAGCAACAATTATAAAAAATAATGTTAAGCCAGATATAGCTAGTCTATTATTCGCAGCAACATTTCTACCGCTAGCAGAATTGAAAAAGGAATGTATTAGGGCCGAGAAAATGCTAAGGAAAAACAAGTTCTGAGGTAGGCAGATTAATGAGATCCTAAATGAAGAAATAGGTAAGGCTGAAGTAAATGAACAGGCACGATGGGATCTAGAAGCTTTTGATACGCAACAACAACAGCAAAACGACACTCAAAGGCATGGTCAGTTGTATCAGAGGAATACAAGGCCAAATCCATTCAGAGGTAGAAATGAGAACCATCAATATGAGAAGCAGACTACAAGAAGCTACAGTGCAGGTAATAAATGTCCATTCCCTTTCCACATGAACTTATGTTACTCATGCGGAATGCCAGGAGATTACTACGTCATAAATGAGAAGGTTGAAAAGGATGCGAATTGCAAGTCGTCGTTCCACGACATGTCATGTTACCTATGTAGGAAGAACACATCTTATTGCAGATATAATAAGAGGACAATGGCACCCGGGGTCCAGAGTCACAGGAGCCAAGACCCGGAGCAAAGATACAAATCATGAATAGAAGTGAATCATTCCCAACAAAGTTAATTGCAGATGATAATAATACAAACGCAAAATCATTACACAAACGGAAAATAGAAAATGAAATAGCTAGGAAAAGAATTTTTAATGAAGAGTTAGTGAAAAATCGAAATAATAAAAGAAACTTTAAAAAAATCGAGATTATGAGAAAAAAACAGAAAACAGTGAAGACTTGTCTGAGAAAAGTAATAGGCACAATAGTGACACTTAAGGGGGACAACAGAATGTATATAAAGACCAAAGTAAACAATGAAGAAATAGTAGCACTGTTAGATTCCGGAGCAATGGCCAACTGCATAGGTAAAGGAGCTTTAGAATTTTTACAGAAGCAACCCAGTAAATTAATAAAAGTAAAAGGTAAATCCATCAGAACAGCCAATGGTAGCGAAACACCGATAGTGGGCATAGTGACGCTACCAGTCTTATGGGACGAGGAGACGAAGGACATGGATTTTTTGGTAGTACCGACCCTGCAACAACCTTTTTACTTCGGTATCGATTTCTGGAAGATTTTTGATATGCCAATAATCAATAAGCAAAAGCAGAAGAATTAGTCCGCAGCGGCGATGGCAAAACTGACACCTCATTCATCGAATCTGCATGTCACATACAAGCAGCACGAGATGAGTGAAAAGCAACGTCGCGTATTAGATAAGGTTGTGAGGGAATTTCCATCATTTAGTGAATTAGGTTTACGCAGGACAACCGTAGAAACGCATATAATAGAAGTAGTAGACGAACACATACCGGTTACGCAGAGACACTATCCCATATCTCCCGTGATTCAAAAGTTAATGTATGAGGAACTAAATAGAATGTTGAGTCTAGGTGTCATAAAAGAAACTAATAGCAGCTGGAGTTCGCCGGTGACATTAGTAAGAAAAGAAAATAAGAATAGGTTGTGTCTGGATGCGCGTAAAGTCAACGAGCGTACGATCAAGGACGCATACCCGTTACCACACATTGAAGGAATCCTAAGCCGGTTACAAGCTGCTAGGTATATCTCTGCAATTGATCTCAAGGATGCGTTTTGGCAATATCCGTTAGACAAGAAATCGCGCGAGAAAACAGCATTCACTGTACCAGGGAGACCATTATATCAGTTCTCAGTAATACCTTTTGGACTATGGAACGGTGCACAATGAATGTGTCGATTGATGGACAAAGTTATCCCAGCATCACTTCGGGAAAGAGTTTTTGTCTATCTGGATGACTTGCTGGTGTGTTCGGAGGACTTTGAAAGACATATGACATTACTGAAGCAAGTGGCTGAATGTCTGAGCAATGAAAATGTTCCCAGAGGTAAAGACTGCGAAACAACTTCGACGTTTCCTGGGAATGAGAGGTTTGTATAGGAGATTTATCAGAGAATATGCTACGATAGCAGCACCTTTGCATAACTGTCTTACGAAAACTATCTTGAAATAATTCGCATTAATCGGTGAAGCAAGAGCCGCCTTCGAGAAGCTGAAAGAAAGTCTGACAACAGCCCCACTGCTAACCAACCCGAACTTTGAACAACGATTCTATATCCAATGACACGCATCGAAAGATGGAGTGGGTAGAGTACTGTTCCAAATCAATGAAGATGGAAATGAGCAACCAATAGCGTACATGTCCTCGAAGCTCAACAAGGCACAAAAGAACTATAGTGTTACAGAGCTAGAATGTTACGCCGCGGTACTCAGTGTGAAGAAATTTCGAACATATGTTGAAGGACTACCATTTACCATTATAACAGACCACACAACTCTGAAATGGCTCATGAACCAGAAGCAGTTATCAGGTAGATAAGCGTGATGGAGCTTAAAACTATAAGAATTTAATTTCAATATTGAACACAGAAGGGGTGCACAAAACTTAGTCCCAGATGCACTCTCACGTATATTTATGGAAGAAATAAGCATTGCAATACGAGATCTGGATGTCGATTTACAATCAACCGCGTTCAAAACATAAGAGTACAGGAATCTAATACAAGTAATCACTTCCGAAGACGAAAAGTGGCCAGACTTGTGTGTATCTGACGGATACGTATATCGAAGAGACGTGTTCAGAAATGGAGACCTATTACAAGAAGAGGATGCCTGGAAACTACGACAATCCTTATTGGAAACTATACACACATCCCCCTCTTCAAGACATGGAGGAATCCAGAAAACACTGTCCAAAATAAGAGTAAAATATTATTGGCCGGGAATAGTGAAAGACGTCCAGACATTAGTGAAAGAGTGTGAGATTTGTAATACATCCAAAGACACTAACAAAATGCAAAAACCACTCATGGGGTCACAATTTATTACAGAACGGCGATTCCAACGATTATACATAGATTTTATGGGTCCTTATCCTAAGACAAGTGAAGGAAATACTGTAATATTTGTATGTCGTATTTTTAAAGCCAGTGAGGAGTGCGACAGCTGGAAATGTAGTAAAGTATCTAGAACGAGATATATTTCATATTTTTGGGGTTCCCGAGTATATTCACTCAGACAATGGAAAGTAGTTCATATCTGAAACGTTCAAAAACTTGCTCGAGAAATATGGCGTGAAACACATCAAGACAGGGTTTTATTCTCCACAAGCAAACGCTGCAGAGCGAGTGAACCGGTCAGTGTTGCAAATCATACGTGGGTACATAGATGGCAATCAAAAGACTTGGGATCAGTGGGTAAGAGATGCAGCATTTGCGCTGAGGAGTGTTCGGCATGAATCAATAGGGGTAGCTCCATATTTTGCTGTATTTGGGGTTCACATGAGTCAGCATGGTAAGGCCTTTGCAGTCAATCGACAATTAGATACAGTAAGAACAGGAGAGTTCGGAATACTACAGCAGACAGATAAGTAACAAGTGATAAAGGAAAATATTATGTTACAATTGCAGCTAGCTCATCAAACGGCAAAAAAGACATATAATACGCGAACCAAGGGCGTACGGTCTAGAGTAGGGCAAGTAGTCTACAGAAGAAATTTCAAACAAAGTGAGGGATGTAATGCCAAGATTGGGAAGAAGAATGTGAAATGTGTAATATTAAACATAACTCATTGTACGAAATTGGAGATATGAAAGGCGAAAAAATCGGGGTATTCTATGCAAAAGATTTATTTAGTGCATAGTACATAAATTTCAGTTAGCAGTATGGCCCGGGTAACTCAATCGATAGAGGCAAGAAGCACTACAGCTCAGGGCATGGGTCGAAGCCACACGTTGAGTAGGGCAAACAATATTCTACCATGATATTTTCTTTTACGAGCCCGTTCCATATCACAAGGACATCGACGGTATCGAACATTTTATGGTAGCCTTTATATTTCCATAGCTAAAGAAAAAAAAATATATAGATATTAATTCAAGTAGACATATATATATATATATATATAACAAATACATATATGAAAGGGCATACCCAACACCGAAGATATTCACCACGATGTAAGTAAGCGAGGAGAAATGAGTGGTGAAAGCTGATAAAAAGAGCAGAGTGCTGACAATAATAGAAGGGCGGAGCTTCACGAGAAACATCAAACAAGACTAGCGGACACGGTAACAGACGGCTTTAACGTAAAAACCACCGATCAAGAGAATAACGGAAGTAGTTGTTAAGAGCCTGGAGTATATATAGGACTACTCAGCAGATTTACAGGCAGTCGGAAAAAGAAAATTGTTTTGCTATGACGGAGATGTGATTACAGTGCTGTGCCCACGAAATATTTCTTTTTCTTTTTGAAACTTGTAACTTTAATTATTAAATTAAATCTAATAAAAACTATTTGTCAAAGACAGTGTTAAAGGCTTGTTATAAAACTACAACTTAACTTAATATATTAAATCAACTAAAAATAAAGTTTCGAAAAGTGTCAGTAAAGAGTCGATTATACCAAACAGAATTTTAAATGTCGTAAATTAATTAAGTTAATTAATGAAAAAGAACATTTTTTTATTATATTGAACGGAGACAATTTACAATATGAAAAATCATTGAAAATCCCAAAGCAACCTCCGAGACTGGACCAGCAACCGTCATCGATATGTCTTCTATCATCAGTGCAGCAAGTATCAGCTGTGTTTTCCACTAGAAGTAATAATCAGCAACAGTCAATACAGTCACCACAGATCACACCATGGTTACAATTTCGGCACTATTATGAACCAATAGATAAGTCTATTGTAATAATACAATTAATTTCCCGGTTGTTAATGTGAGAAAAAAAAAAGATTTTTTTTTTGTTAAAATTTGTCAAATAGATTTATCTGCATTGCACGTATGTATGATTTACAAATATTAAAATTTTCTTTTAAACTTGATGTTAGTTGTAACGAAGTTTTTTTGTGGCCATAAACTCTAAAGCGTGCATTTGTTGAAATTAAAATTTAATTAATTTTTGATAAGATTTGTACTCGCGAGTTGTTTCAAATTGCGCTTATAAATTCATCTTGAATATAATTAAAGAAATCGCACTAAAATTCGATACAAACGATTTGAATTCACTCGGATGACAATTGTAAAGATTTTCTTTGATTACACAATACGGGTATTCACTCTCTCTTGTAAACTCATTGCAAGGAGCACGAAATGCAAGAATGCTACACAAAAACTGCAAGACTGCGAGAACACCTCTGTTGCAGAATTGCATCATCAAAATGAATCAGCTGTTTTTGCAGCCGCATCACATTGACCAAAGAAAAATAAAAGATTTTTTTATTGAAAATAGTGCTTTTAATATTCTGATTGAAGGTATTAACATGTTGTTAATTAAGTTTTCACTACTGTGTAGTTTCTATTTATTAGATGATGCATATTACTGGGAAGTGATGGACCAATTAAATGAAGACCTTTTGTTTACTTAAGTAAACCATCATAGAAATCCGCAACTCGTACCAAAATCTATGCAATGGAGATCTACCATTCTTCAAGAATTTGATGAAGGCCGTTTTCGTCAGATGCTTAGAGTAAATTGGAACGAATTTTCCTTAATACTCTCACAAATAAACTCTAGCGCGGAGTTCACAAATTCACATTCAATTCAACAATTCCCGCTCAATCTTCAACTTACTATTGTTTTATATCGTTTGGGTTCATCAGGCTAAAATGCGGCTATTCGTAAAGTCGCTACATTATTTGGTGTTGGAGATGGGGAAACAATTTATAACATAACCCGAAGTGTCTTTTGCTCCATATTGGAACTGCAAACCAAATTTATAACGTGGCGAAAACCTATTTTCTCCACCTATAACGTGGGGATATAGTGGAGAAAACCTATCATGAGCTTCCACATTGCATTGGATATATTGACGGTACTGAAATAAAACTGGCCGAAGCACCAGTGGTTATACGAGCACAAGTCGTAAGTGACTATCAGCTGAAGATTCGACATGTCGGAGTTCGTCACTTTGGAAGTGCATATGATGTTCGCATGTTTCGTACAAGCGCTCACTGCATCCAAAAAAATTCTTTATTTTCTTCAGAACAATGGTTAGCAGGCGATTCTGCTTATCCATTACTTAAAACTCTTATAATTCCGTTTCGGTCAAACTCCCAACAGCTTGACTACTCCAAACGTAAAACTTTTAACTTACGCCATAGCAGATTTCGTGTAAAGATCGAACATTGTTTTGGACTTCTGAAGGAACGCTTCGGTAGTCTTAAGGAGTTAAGAATCCGTATACAGAATGATACGAGTTGTTGTTGACCAATTTTAACAGCGTAACGTAGTTGAGTGTGTGTGTGTGTGCTTTAAAATCTTAAAACAAAACTTATTTATTTCCAGTACTTAAAATTAATTATTTTTTACTTACTTTTGGTCGTAACAACCGCCTTGTGCGTTTCGGAACTAAAAACCAAAGCCAAGCATAAATGACAATCAGCTGACACATGAACTGACAGTTCAAGTGTGCACTGGGTGTCATTTTCTAATTATAGCTGCACGGTTGCAACGACCAAAGCAAGTTTACAAACATTTTACAAACATTAACCTTTGGGTATGGAGTGGAGTTCTAACATTCTCCCCCCAGTATCTCTTTAATAGGAATACGACTTACTCACTGCCGCTCCACGAACATCTAATACGGCTAATTTTGCTGCAGGTCTATGATATTGCCCTCGAGTAGTCTGCACTATGGCGCTTCTGGGCTGCCCGTCCCGTGCTTTAATGGCACTAATTACAATTCCTTTCGGCCATGTGTAGCGAGGAGAATTTGGGTCAACAATAATGACGACATCACCTGCTTCCATGGGTTTTATCTTACCAAACCATTTCGTCCATCTTGTCATCGTTGGAAGCACCTCTTGTATCCATTTTTTCCAGAACCGATCGGCAAGGTATTGCAAATGCCTCCAGGAGGATTTCACGTGCTCGTCGTTAGAATCGAACTTCCCCGGCGGCTTGTTCCCGGAAGATGACCCCAACAAGAAATGATTCGGAGTTAACGCTTCTTCGCTTGCTGTTTCAATCGACAAATAAGTAAGCGGTCTGCTATTACGATTGATTCTACGTCGCAGAATAGGTTATGCATCTTTTCATCAATAATTTTTGCTTGCGGGCTTATTATTGCTCCTAACACTGTTTTTATGGATCGCACCATCCGCTGCCACGCTCAACCCATGTGCGGCGCAGCTGGTGAAAGAAAAACCCATTGTGTTTCCGGACTTGCAAATTCAGCTTGCAATTCATTGAAGTCCACGTTCTTTATTGATTCTCGTAACTCCTTTTCAGCTTCTGTTAAGTTTGTTCCATTGTCACTATAGATGACATTCGGCACTCCTCTTCGGGCTATGAAATTTCGTATCACTATACAACACGACCTGGCTGACAGGCTATAAGCTATCTCCAAATGCACTGCTCGACACGTAAGGCATGTAAAAACGACGCCATAGCACTTCTCTGAGCGTCTTCCTACTGTTACAGTATACGGGCCAAAATAATCTATTCCAACATGTGAGAATGGTCGGGAGTATGCTGATAGTCGTGCTTCTGGTAACACACTCATCTCCGGCGGCTTTGTACTCGCATCACGAACCTTGCAATGTTGGCAATTATTTCTTACCTGCTTTAACAGTCCACGCAGTCCCAGAATGTGGTATTTCTGAAAGATTTCGTTAACAACCGTTTCATGATTTAGATGTTTCCATTTTCGATGATACCAGTCTACGATCAACTTAGTTATGTAGTTTTTCCTTGATAGTATAATTGGGAATTTGGTTGAATCAGCGATGCATGCGGCTTTATCTAATCTACCTTTCATTCTTGAAACATTCTGTGCATCTATGAATGGTGAAAGCTTTCGCAAAGGGCTAATTTTAGAAAGAGTAATATTAGCGTCTCTACTTAATGCGGTCATTTCTTTCCTGTGATCCTGTAACTGGGCTGTCTGGTACAAGAAATTTTCACTCCATTTCAGTTCCTCGACTGACAAGCATTGGTTTACAGATTTCTTATTTTTCATTTCATTAGTTGATAGTAAAAACATAAATCTTTTCACATAGGCCATGCATCGAACTAAACGTTCCCACTTTGAAAATCGGTAGACATCTATGAGAGGTTCCTCCTCTGCTACATGAGCCACCACAATCGTTGCTTTCTGATTTCAGAATCTTCGTTATATTTCTGTACGCCAACATTATTTGGCCAACAAGTTTCTGCTTCATACAGGAATTTCGGTCCCTTATACCAAGGGTTTTTCCAAGTAAAGTCTGGATTACTAGTTTGTTTTGTAGCCAAGTCCGCAACATTTAATTTAGTAGGAATGTACCGCCATTGTTCCGTCTCGGACAACTCCTGGATTTCTGCTATGCGGAACATTACAAATTGTTTGTAATCTCGTGGGTCAGATTTTATCCACGATAGAACAGCCTTTGAATCGCTCCAATACGTTATTCTGGTCACTTTCAAGTCTATTGCCCTTTTGATGTTATTTCTTAGGCGTGGTCCCAATTCGACCGCGAGTAGTTCCAGTCTTGGAATTGATAATGGTGCAACTTGGTCGTAATGGTGCAACTTTTGCTTTAGAACATATCAAGGAAACATCTATGTTGTTGCGACTCTTCGCTCTTAGGTACACCACCGCTGCATATGCAACCTCACTTGCGTCCACAAAGACATGCAATTCACTGGAGTCTGAATCCTTATTAACCGTAGCGAAGTAACATCTCGGTATCTTCACATTTTTCACACCGCCAAGCAGCGACAGCCATTTGTCCCACTCATCGACTAGCTCATTAGGAATAGCGTCATCCCAGCTAACTCCACTTCGCCAAACTTTTTGAAACAATATTTTTACGTCAATAATGTAAAAGGTAAGCACCCCTAAAGGGTCGAATATTGACATCATCAATCGTAGCAACTCTCTCTTCGTAGGTAATCTATATCCACTTAGAACATCCTCAGTGGCTTTGGTAAACTTCAGATCAAATGTGAGCATATCAGTGTCGGTTTGCCAATGGATTCCCAATACCTTCTCTACCTCAAATGTATGGTCTATACGCCTTCCGGCCGAGCAAAATTGAAACTCCTGGCCTTGGTTACCTATAGCTTTCAGCACCGCGTTAGAATTTAAAACCCAATTGCGAATATGGAAATTTGCTTTTTTATGAATATTTCTAACCTCATTGACTAGATTAATCGCTTCCTCCACTGTGTCGACGCTATCCAGCATGTCATCTACATAATGCCTTTGTAAAATACATTTCACTGCTCGCGAAAACTAGGTTTCGTATTCGCGTGCATTGCTATTTTTTACCAGTTGTGCCAACGATGGTGAACATGTTGCCCCAAAACTCATAACTTGTAGCAAATAAACGTCTGGGGGTCTGCTATCGTCACAATTTCTCCACAGGAAGCATTGTGAATGTTGATCTTCTTCTTTCACGAGTACTCGATGAAACATTTCTTTTATGTCGCCACTTATACCAATTTTTCCGATTCTGAAATTTACAAGAACATCTACCAACGAAGTGAGTAGATCTGGACCTTTCTCCAAACACGCGTTTAACGAGACTCCGTCATATTGTGCAGCTGCATCCCACACTAGTCTTCGCTTTTGTGGTTTATTCGGATTACTGACTGTAAACATAGGTAAGTACCACTTACGTGGATAATACCCCTCGGCTTCGTTAGATTTCAGCTGGCGTATATAACCTTTCGACTTCATATCGTCGATGTGATCACACACCTAGCTTTGCAACGTTACATTGGATTGCAGCTTGCGCTCAAAGCACTGAAGTCTACGCAACGCCATTAAGTAATTATCCGGCATAGTAATGTTATTTGATTTCCAAAGCAATCTTGCTACAAAGTATTCACCATTTCGACTTATTTTTGATTGCATACTTTTTTGTTGTTCCAACTCCATATTTTCTAGTTTTTTCTTACCTTCAATAACGTTTTCATTACTGACAAAATCTTTCACTAAACGCTGCAAACTTAGATCATCATCGCATTCACAGATGTGTAAATTTAACGTTTCCCTAATAGTATTAGGTTCGTGCTTAATTATCCCATATATGGTCCACCCGAGTCGAGTTTTCGTTGCAGCTGGCTCATTCTTGCCTCCCTCTCTGAACTTCATTGGCATAGCTACCTCTTTATTGCTTAGGCCGTTTATCATTCGAGGCCTAACGTTTTGATACGATTCTACTGGTAGTCCCTTTAAATGTTTATACTTATCGGTAAGTTCTGTCATATTTAAAGATTGCTCGGGTAGCTCCAGCTTAGCTACTGAACGCACATTGCACAACGAATACCTTTTACCTTCGCGTATTTTGGAGACTTGCAGGTTGACCAGCTCAGAATCAGGTTCCTTGCGTACCGCACCATCTGTCCATCGTAAACAAAGATCTTTCGTTTCACCTTTAATCCGCAGTTGTCTTAATACGTCTTTTTCTATTAACGTTGGACCAGATCCGTCATCCAGAAAGGCATAAATATTGCAGGTAACACCATTTCCATATATTGTAACTGGAACAATTCTGTACAGCGCTTGTGAAGTTAGTTGATGATGAACCGCCAACGTTTCATTTGCCCCACTTGCAGTTGAACTTGTTTGTTTATGTAGCAATGGGTGATGTTTCATGTTGCAATTGTGTATACCGCACTCTCGGGTCCTCTTGCACGTTCGAAAATCATGCTGCAGTAGACATCTTCCACATAGTCTCATTTCACGCACTACGTTCCACCTCGCGTCTGTTTTTAGTGTTTTAAACTTTGCACACTTTTTCAACGCATGTGCCTCCTTGCTATAAAAGCATGCTAGAATTTTGTGCTTATCGCCTACTGCACCCTGAGGTTCTTCTTCGTGAAAATTAATGCGTTGCGCTTTGCGCCTTTCATTATCTACACTGGCTCCAGCACTAAAAACGGGCGATACATTACTTGCTGCTTCTGCTAGTTCATATATCCAGTTGCCGAATGTTTTAAGTGTTACATTGATATTACGCGATGCAACAGCCCACTGCAATCGCATTTGCGGTGGTAGTTTTTCTACAAGCTCTTGGATAAGCAACGGGTTCACTAAGTGTGAATGTAACTCTGAAGCCTCCATAGTTGCGATCAAATTTTTTACCTCTAAGGCGAACGTAACAATTGTGTCCAATTTATTTATATTAATGTACACTGCTCGAATTTTAGTAATTAAGTTATTGATTATGTGTTCTGGTCTTCCAAATACCATTTGAAGAGTTGACATTATTTCCGGCACTAATGCTGGTATCATGAGCCTACTGCTAACATATTCAAGTGCCTTACCCTTAAGGGCACGTTGCAATCGTAAAAGATTCTCGTCTTCACTGAAACCGCATAAACGTGTTGAATTGCTGAAACTGCTGTAGAAAAGTGGCCACTCTTCCGGCTTTCCGGTAAATATAGGCAAATCTCGTGGAACGACATGACGCGCATTAATTTGTTCTATCATCAGCGCCGGTATAACTTTCGATACTGCTTGGGCTTCCGCCCTATCAGCTGAACCACCCAACTGAACACCACAACCTTCGTTTGGCTTGCTGTCATCGTTGTTCATACCAACCTGCTTCTTCACCCATTCTAGCGTCCTATGTGTCCTTACCTCACTCATGCCTTCACCCTTAACATCATCCTCGCCTACATACTTCAGCATTATTGTACGTTTCTTTTCTATATATTTCATTTCGGCTTTTCTTTGCTCTTCTAAGTACTGCAGTTCGATTCTCATGCTGTTTCTTGACATGATTGAACCGCCCTTACTTACCAAGTCCTCCTCACTTGGTGCCTTATTCGGAACCGCTTCTGAAACCTGCATTACCGTGTTGCATTTTTCGCAACTCCAAGGCAGGTCTGCAATGCTGTCATCTACGCCCACGCATGCAAAATGACTCCATTGGTCACATGCGTCGCATTGCACCATCTTTCCAGTCTTCACCTTTTTGCACACGGCACATTGTACAGTCGACTTCTGGCTGCCGGATGACATATTTTTCTTTTATATGTGTTCCCGATTAAAAGGATTTTTTCGGATTTCTTTCCAGGCAAATCGCCACACTATTTTCTTTTCTCGATTACCGCAAGATTTTTACAGCTTGCCACAAAAATTTTAAAGTTTGTTATTGACCAATTTTTAATAGCAAAACAAGTTATTTGTGTGTATTGTGATGTAATGTAATGCTTTAAAATCTTAAAACAAATTTATTAATTTCTAATACTTAAAATTAATTATTTTTTCACTTACTTTT
>NC_051846.1:108461579-108471027 GCF_002237135.1 Teleopsis dalmanni | reverse complement strand
CAAATTTCCACTCCCTATAATAGAAGACATACTCGATCAATTGGGAAGAGTCTCGACCTAATGTCCGGATTTCACCAGATCGAACTTGACGAAAAATCAAGAGATGTCACCTCTTTCTCAACTAGTACTGGTTCGTATCGTTTCAAACGACTACCATACGGACTAAAAATAGCACCAAATTCCTTTCAGCGTATGATGACGTTAGCATTTTCTGGCCTAGAGCCAACTGAAGCTTTTCTATATATGGATGATTTGATTGTAATAGGATGTTCTGAAAAGCACATGATGAACAATTTAACAAACGTCTTCGAACTATGTCGAGAGCATAACCTGAAATTACATCCAGAAAAGTGTTCATTTTTTATGCACGAAGTCATTTATTTAGGGCATAAGTGTACAAATAAATGCATCCTACCGGATGACAAAAAATATGAAGCTATAAAAAACTATCCCATATCAATAAACGCTGACGGTGCTAGACGATTCGTTGCATTTTGCAACTATTACAGAAGATTTATTAAAAACTTTTCTTACTATTCGCGTTATATAACGCAACTATGCAAGAAAAATGTAGAATTTAAATGGACAACAGAATGCAATGAGGCATTCAACCATCTAAAAAGGGAATTACTAAAACCCACACTGTTGCAATACCCCGATTTTTCAAAACAATTTTGCATCACTACTGATGCAAGTAAAGTTGCATGCGGTGCAGTACTCAGTCAAGAGTATGACGGAGTTCAACTTCCAGTTGCATTTGCATCAAAAACATTTACAAAAGGGGAAAGTAATAAATCTACTATTGAGCAAGAGCTCACAGCAATTCACTGGGCAATACTTCATTTTAAACCGTATATTTATGGGACACAATTTCTGGTCAAAACAGATCACAGACCATTATCATATTTATTTTCCATGAAGAACCCAACCTCTAAACTAACAAGAATGAGGTTAGACCTGGAAGAATATGACTTTACAGTTGAATACCTCAAGGGGAAGCAAAACCAAGTTGCAGACGCACTTTCACGAATTACAATGGAACAACTAAAAGAACAAACTGTTCAAATGGATAAAATATATAAAGTTACTACCAGATTCGAAACTCGACAAAGTAAAGAAACCTGCGCAGGTAACGACACACTAAGTTTAAATAATGTGAAAATAAAATATAAGCCGAACGTTTATGAAGTCATTAAATATAATGACGTTAAAAAATTCGTAAGGTTAAAATTGTCTACCAATAAATGCTATTTAAAGCATGGGAAAACAGTTATAACACGAATATATATGGACGATTTGTATATAAATGGAAAATTTGATCTAAATCAATTCTTCATACGGCTTGAAAAAGAAGCCGGTATACGGAAAATCACTCAAGTTCAAATGGCACCTAGCGAACAAATCTTTGAATCTGTTTCGCAACAATTATTTAAAAAAATGGGCAATACTGCATTAAGACAGTTAACAATAGCGCTACTACCTAAGGTGACCATCATAAACGAAAGAGAAAAGGAAGAAATACTTAGTACAATGTCGAGATATCATGATGACCCAGCAGAAGGTGGTCATACAGGAATTACACGTACGTACGGAAAAATCAAGAGATATTTTTACTGGAAGAATATGAAAAAGGATATATCTAAGTACATTAAGGCATGCAAGCAATGCCAAATGTCCAAAACTATAAGACATTCAAAAACCCCACTAACGTTGACAGAAACGCCTAGCAACGCGTTTATTATTGTGCTAATCGATACCATTGGTCCATTACCGGAAACGGAAAATGGCAATGAATAAGCCGTCACTATTATTTGTGACTTAACTAAATATTTGGTAACAATACCTGTACCAAATAAAAGCGCAAAAACGATCGCTAAGGCCATATTTGAAAATTTTATACTGGTACATGGCCCAATGAAGACGTTCATTACGGACATGGGAACAGAATATAAAAATTCAATAATGACCGATCTTTGTAAATATTTAAAAATTAACAATGTTACATCGACTGCTCACCACCACCAAACACTAGGGACTGTTGAACGCAGTCACCGAACTTTCAACGAGTACATTAGATCGTACATTAATGCTGATAAAAGTGATTGGGACGAGTGGATAAAATACTTTACGTATTGTTTTAACACCACTCCTTCAAGTGTACATGGATATTGTCCATACGAGTTGGTCTATGGAAGAGTTCCTAATAACTTTCAAACATTTAGTAAAATAACCCAAGTAGATCCTATTTATAATATAGAAGATTATAGTAAGGAAGTAAAATTTAGATTAGAAACTGCCTATACTAGAGCAAAAATGCTTCTCGAAAAGGCCAAAATAAAACAAAAAGAAAATTATGATAAGGAAACAAGAAATATAGAGTTAACCGTAGGAGATAAGGTATTATTAAAAAATGAAGCAGGACATAAGTTAGACAATAAATACGTAGGACCATTTACAGTAATAAATTTAGTCGAAAAAGGTAATGTAGTAATACAATATAATAAAAGGAAAACACAAATGGTACATAAGGATAGGTTAAAATTATTTAATGAATAATTATTTTCATAGATTTAGTTAATTAATTACATTTAATGATGTTATAAAAATAAAAAAAAATAAAAAAAAAAAAAAAAAATTTTTTTTGACACTAAATGTATAACTTAACATACTTAACTTATCAACTTACATTAATATACATAACATTTATCTTAGAGAATAATTTCTTAACATAGTTATTACATTATTCCTCTAAAAGGGGAGGTGTAGTGCGCATACACATATTGACACAGCACATAAATAATCTTCAGTTTATTCCCATACTTTGTTTGCGATATTTATGCAACGGGAATTAGACACCACGCGATAAGCGTCGTGGAATGTGCTGGCTAGTCAAATATGTTTATGCACACTTAATATAAACTGCATGTATTTGCGCTGCGACGTTTTGCACATGTATTAGTATAAGTGTTATGTGCATGCGCTGTGTCGCTATGTACATAGACGTTAAGTATAATAATTTTTAAGTACAGAATTTAAAAAAAATTTGAACATGAAACTCGACGGTACTCTTCTTTTAATTACAATACAAACGATTTGAATACACTCGGATGACAATTGTAAAGATTTTCTTTGATTACACAATTTTATTATAGTTATTATTAATAATAAACCATCCCCGTGTGGTGGCGGGATAAGAATACCACCTCAATTTGTCTCTGCTTGTCGTTAAAGGCGATTAAAAGAGAAAATGCACAGGTCAAAGTAGAACTTCTACGATTCCTGGTAAGTCGTGAAGGCGCACAGGTCAAAGTAGCTTGCTACGACTCCTGATAAGACGACCCTTCTGCTAGCAGGTCGGCATTTGCTCAGGCCCTGCTAAGTTGACCAGGCTTCGGGAAGTGCGACTATCTATCAAGTCAACTGTCAAGGGAAAAGTACGGTCATGTGTCTGCTTATCGTTTGACGCAGATAGTTGGGCGGAGTGAAGGAAAACACCCTTTTAGTGAATGAGCAGTGAGAATGATTGAATGAATGTGTGAATGAATGGAATGTGTGTATTAGAAATAAAACCCCCCAAACTAAGGTGGAACAGCTACGCCTTTAGCTTGGCTGCAGGGGTAGAAGCAGTCTTAGTTGCGAACTCAGGACACCTGACGACCTCCTGTTTTAAACAGTCTTACCTGTGCAATGCGAAACTCTCCGCAGGTGGACATGTTTCTCTTTGCAACTCGTGGGAATCAAAATTGACAAAAAAATTTTAACCATACCAACACAAGGCGAAGTGGTTGACGCTGATAAGGTGGACAATGAGGCCTCACATGCCGAGCTGATAGATGGAACTGTTGGAAACATGACAACGACTGATCTCGACTTGGCCGAGCGTATCCGTCTGAACAAGAGGCTGCAAAAGCCACAAGATCGGTTGAACAACTAGCCGATCGACTCAGCAGACTATCGCATGTGGAATCATCGCTGGAGGAAGAACAGCTAGCAAAGAGGTATAAGGGCGGATGCCCTGAAGCTCCGACAGTAAGCTCAACTTCGTCAGCTAGAATCACAGGCGATAACTCTGATGGTGGACAACCAGTAAAGCATGTCAGCCAAGCTGAATCGACAGTCAAAGATCCAACCAGTGCGCGAGGTGGAGTACCTTATCAGG
Organism: Teleopsis dalmanni; assembly: GCF_002237135.1. NCBI lineage: Eukaryota > Metazoa > Arthropoda > Insecta > Diptera > Diopsidae > Teleopsis > Teleopsis dalmanni. Next base: position 108,466,868 of record NC_051846.1, on the reverse strand, counting down.
CACTCAACCGACCCGCATTGGTTGGTAAAAGGACCGTTGGTCGGCGTGGTGGACAACCTTTAGCGACTGATAACCAGAAGAGAACGCAAAACGGATCTGGGGTTAAGAAAGGTGGACAACCTATACACGGTGTCAACCAACCAAAACTCATATGTCAGAAGGTTGGGGCCAAACAAGGTAGACAACTAATAACAGTTGTTAACCAAGTGAGGCCCCAAACTAGTACAGCGGACCATCTACCTACCACAAGTAAGGCTGCAAATAAACAGAATTACGGCAAGCGGGCAGTAGAAGACGCAAAGGATGGCCCTGCCCATAAGAGATCCTATGCCCAGTTCGCTGGGACGGATCTCAATATGGGCATCTCCGATTCAAGAGTCGAAGGACCTCTTGGCGAGAAACACTTAATTGCTTTTAAAGCATCTTTGTTGAACGCCGTGGAGTCCTTAGATGGCGGAATACGTGACATAGGGTTTGTTGGCAACGCTCGCCTTGAGGATTGGTACATTACCATTAAGTGTAAGAACCAACAGTCAAAGGTATGGCTAATCAGCACGGTAACTAAGTTAGAACGCCTTTGGCCCGAAGCTAAGCTGACGGCTAATGCACTAACAGCGTTGCGCAACGAAAGGAGATCACTTAGTTTTGTGTACGGCTCTACCATAGGCAAGGAAAGTATTCTTAGCAGATTGCGGAAGCAAAACAGCTATGTTAAGAACACTACGAAGTGGAGGCTTACTAACTTCAACAAGTTTGGCGAAGCAAGCAGTGCTGGCGTCAGGCTCACAGTGTGGTGCCCGAAAGAAGACGCGGAGCCGATTAAGATCGCAGGGGGTAGGCTCAACTGTGGTATTGATCAAGCCAAAGTGAAATTCTAAAGGGATGCACGACAAGCAAGACAACGCCTCTGGTATGGAACTAGCGGGTCTGTGTAGACCGTTAGGGAGGCGGGTGGTCCCATACCAGAAAAACATAAAGGTTGAACAACTGAATATTCATCACAGTAAAGCAGCATCAGCAATGATCTTGCGACACTTTGACGAAGAAAAGTTCGACATACTACTGATTCAAGAGACCTGGATTGTTCAAAACGCTATTAAAGGACTTGGTACATCTGTTGCCACGCTGTTCTTTCCACAGGCAGCTGGTAAAATAAACACATGCATAATGGTGAGAAAGGGGATACAATGCATCCAATTGCCTCATCTATGCTCACCAGATCTTACTACGGTAAGAGTAGGGAGTGATGCATCGTGGCATCAGCAACGCACTAATAGTCAGAGGCTAGTAAGAATTCCTGAGAATACTGATCAGGTAACGTACTTGACGTTGTTGACGGAATTATTACAAAACAGGCCGCTGAGGAAACTCAAGACCACATGGAATGTAGAGACAGAAGTCAAAGCAATTGCTGCTGCGATGATTAATGCATTCGAAAACGCTTGTTCCCAAACTAGCATTGCAGAAAAGTCGTCGTCAGGATCTTGATGTAATAAAAAAGGAGACAAGGAAAGCCTTTAATAAATACATGAGGAAGAAGAATTCCGAATCATGGGATCTGTATAAGGGCAAAAAGCGTGAATTTAAGAAAGCACTACGCAACCGGAAACGGGAGTCGTGGCGGAATTTCTGTTCGAGCATGAAGGGGACCTCTGAAGTAAGTCGGTTACAAAAGATGGTCACCAAAGATCCGGTCTCAAGTCTTGGTTTAATCCGAAAGATGGTACAACGACGGAGACAGTAGGTGAGTCATTGAGTACTCTCATAGAGATCCATTTTCCAGGAAGTTTCAAATTTGATGATCACTGGCCCTCTCCCAAAATGGGAATGAACAGAGAGGAAAAATTTGATGCAGAAAGGATGGTGACCATAAATGCAGTTAGACTGCCCTGCACGAAGTCGTGAGAACAGCTGAGAGAGAGCTGACTTCAGGAGGCATTTCGATGGCCATCATGATGGACATCGAAGGAGCCTTTGACAAAGTAAGCTTTGATAAATTAAAATCTGCTCTAGCTGACCGAGAAGTCGGTTCAATCATTATTGGATGGATAGATTTCATGTTAAGGCAAAGAGCAGTAAACCTACAAAATGGAAGACATAGACTGAGAGGCAGAACAGTCAGAGGCTGCCCACAGGGAGGGGTGCTTTCACCATTTCTGTGGAACGTGACCATAGACTCTCTACTTCAACAGCTTGACTTCAAGGGCATACAAACAATTGGGTATGTGGACGATATAGCACTGATGGTGAAAGACAAGTTCCCAAACACCATTAAAAACGTAAGAAGAGGTGCTCTCAAATGCGTCAAAAAATGATGTAGGGAACAAGGCTTGGTCATCAATGTCACGAAATCAGACACTATCATCTTCACGAGGAAGAGAAGTCTGTCAGTGGAGCCCTTACAACTTTTCGAAAATAACATTCGCATTTCAAAGTCAGTGAAGTATCTAGGTGTTGTCCTAGATAATAAACTGACTTGGAATGAACATGTGGATGAAAAGATCAGGAAAGCGAAGAGAGCTCTATTTCAATGTAAGAGAGTGTCCGGAAGAAGATGGGGGATATCCCCAAAATCGATGCACGGGATCTATACGATGATGGTCAGATATATTATAACATATGCGTCAGTTGTCGGGTGGTGTAAAGTCACCCAAAAGATAATAAAAACGAAGTTAAATAGAGTCCAGCGACTAGCCTGTGTTGGAATAACAGGCGTTATGCGAACTACACCAACACCGGCATTAGAGGCGATGCTAGGATTGCTTCCGTTGAATTTACATATAAAGAAAACGGCGGCACTGGCAGCAATTCGCATGAACCGGAGCTCCACGTGGAACAACTTCGGAAAATTAGTGGGCCATCGTAAGATTCTTGATCTCGTCCAAACCGCGGTCAAGGAAACGTAGATGCCATTGGAGACTAAGAGGAAAGTTTATGGGACAGAACTGTCCTATAGAACACTATATAGTAGACGGCCTTCTACATAATTAATGTGAAAGGAATGACATATGCATATTTACCGATGGCTGCTTAATGGATGGCAAAGCTGGTGCTGGGTTTACTCGAAAGAGCTAAATCTAACGTGCACTCTACATCTAGGAATATATGTTTCCGTCTATCAAGCGCAACTTATGGCGGTCTCACATGCTCTGGATCACCTATTTGATTGTCAGGTGTATCAGTAAAAGATTCTGACAGCGCTGGACAACCAAGCAGTTATCAGAAGCATGCAAAAGACATACATAACTAACAGCTTAGTACAAGAATGTGTAACGAAGCTCATGGAATGTGCTCATGGAAATGAGATGACGATCATGTGGGTTAAAGGACACATCGGTATTGAGCAAAACGAGAAGGTAGATGAACTTGCAAAGCAAGGATCAAGCCATATTTTCTGTGGCCCGGAGCCCAGAATACCATTGGGGTACAGCATGACGGCAGCCTATATCTATAAGTGGATAATCTCACTTCATCTTAATAGATGGAGAGAATTGAGCACTTGTAGACAGACCAAACTCATGTCACCAAAACCGTGGGTCAGAGGACCGATAAAGGTGCTTAGCTATTCGCGAAGCACCCTAAGCTGGCTGACCTCACTAATTACTGGACATGGCAACTTCAATTATTGTTTGTATTTAGATTCTTATCACCTTACAGACCCGAACAATTTGTATCCGAGGTAGTTCTCAGCCCAGTCCAAGGTCTTACAAGAAATTTATATTCGCTGAGACCGAAGCGTTCAACCAACGTAGCTTCCACCGTTGCGATGTAATAGGCAATAATAGGCAACAAATAAAATACTTTTTTTTTTTTTGAACGATATATAAAAATTGTAATTGTATAGAATAAATAAGTAATTAAATTTAACAATTATAAATTTTTAAATAATGTTATACAAAAAAATTATATTATATTATTGTACGTAATGGTTTTCGTATGTTTTTTCTACTCGACAATTCTTTATATGTATATTATTTCAGCAAAAAAATTATTCAAGAAATTGAAAATTGTATAACATTTATATGAAACAAATAAATAATTAAATTTCAAAACAATTACGAATTTTAAAATAATGTTAAAAAAAATTATATTATATTTAATTGTACATAATGGTTTTTGTATGTTTTTCTACTCGACAATTTTTATATGTATATTATTTCAGCAAAAATTATTCAAGAAATCGAAAATTACCTTAACATTTCGGATTCGTAATAATGTAATATCCAATTCAGTATGAAAAAGTCCGACAGCAATTATAAGGGCAGTTACCTACTTGTGTTCATCAGCGTATCGAGAGGACACCCAAGCCACGACACGCCCTTTGCCTGCGCTGTCAACACTTTCGTTTGGATGTACGTAGTTTGTAAAGAACTTGCACTTGTACAGAATTTTTTAATCGACCACTGTTAAAGCCGTCGATTATTGCTTCTGTACTGTTATTCTTTAAGTTATTTACGAAGTAACTCGAATAAATTTTCCGATCGACACTGTTAAGGCCACCACAAATATTTTTATCGCTTCGCACCGTGTCGCGGGTACTATACGTTGCGTTCAAAACAATCACGAGCTATTCTATTGTTTTAACTATAATGTTTAAACTTATAACTTCTTTATTTAATTTTATTTATGCATCATAATTAATAGATTTACAAATGTTCCACTTTTTACTTTTATCAAAACAAAGAAAAAAATACTTCCGAGTCTCCTTTTTTTTTTTAAAAAATGTATCTTTGTTGATTGACACTTCACCACACTGCATCCACGAAAACCAAAAACCAAGAGACCTCTTCTTTCTGATGCACGCATTTTTATATCGTTAACGATCAAAGGTACCAGTTGTAACTACGTTAAAGTTCAACGACCGTTGACCGAAGCAATGCAGCAATGCAAATCCCGCTTTAAGACGAATTCATGTGGAAGTTAGGAGTTGTTCTTGTCTAAGCTTTGTTTCAGTTCCACATTTTTGCACAAAAGCTTTCTTAGTTTGACAGCTCGTTCTGTTGTTTTGTTTTGATCTTATTTGTGTTTTTTCTTTTCTTAACAAAGTGTCGTGGCGGTGAACGTGTGTAATTATTTTAAAATTTTTTTATTTTTTCAATAAAGTTCCAGCAAAATCGAACACCCAACGATATCTCAAGGTATATGACTTATTGTATTACTCAAAAATTGTTTACACACTAACCAATAATCTTCATACAATTTCAGAATTTTGTTAAGTGCAAAAACTATATAACTGGTGGCAGTAGATTGCGGTGAGTTAGTTTATTAAATATTTTAATCATTAATTCA
>NC_051846.1:108450643-108461479 GCF_002237135.1 Teleopsis dalmanni | reverse complement strand
GCCCGCCGGAGGATACTAAATAAAAAAAGATGAAAGTTTTACAGCTGAACTTAAACCACTGTGAAGCGGCACAGGATCTGTTAAAGCAGACTGTACGCGAATTAAAAATAGATCTAGCTATAATGAGCGAACATTATAGTACACTAGACAATCACTGCTTGGCTACCAGCAAGTGCAACAAGGCATCGATATGGACGTGTGGTAAATTCCCACTAGAGAAGGTCTACGACGGAGGGGAAGCATACGTAAAAAGTACAGTGAATGGAATAACGTTTTTCAGCTGTTATTTACCCCCCAGTCTATCAATCGAAGAATACAAACAAAGACTGGACAATATTGTTAGCGACGCTAAAAGTATAAAGCCGATAGTGATTGCCGGTGACTTCAATGCCTGGGCCATTGAATGGGGCTCAACATTGACAAACCTCAAGGGAGAGTGCCTACTAGAAGCATTGGCCACCCTGGATGTAGTATTACTGAACTGCGGCCAAAAGGATACATTCACAAGGAACGGTAGAAGCTCTAAGATTGATTTGACATTTATCAGCGATCCACTAGCTAATTCAACTGAGTGGCAAGTGTCAGATATCTACACACATAGTGACCACCAAGCTATCATATTCGAAATACATGACCGCTCAGCAAGAACCATTCCTGCGGTAGCTACTCCAAATCCGCTATGGAAGGAGTTAACTTTGGACAAAGAAGCTTTTAAGCTCTCAATGGACGACATCCACCTAACTGGCAGTGCGAATGATAAAGCAATACAACTGATGCGCTGCATAACAAATTCATGTAACGCATCTATGGCAAAGAAAGGCCGGCGGAATGGCAGACAACATGTGTATTGGTGGACTGACCAAATTTCCGAACTGAGAAGAAAATGCAAACATGCGCGACGCCTATGTCAAAGAGCAAGGGGTCGCGAAAATTTTATAGTGCACCAAGAAGCCTATAAAACATCGAGAACTGACCTAAAAAAGGCGATATCGAATAGCAAGGCAAGATGCTTCAAGGAAATGTGTGAGGAGGTCGAGAATAACCCCTGGGGACTAGGATATAAAGTGGTTATGAAAAAATTATATAGCTACCGTCCACCAGTTACAACAGACGCAGCTAAACTACAAGCAATAGTTGAAGGTCTCTTCCCGCAGAGAGCTGATATAACCTATACAGTACAAGATAGTGAGCCACAGAATGAAATACCTGAGGTTAGCAGGCAAGAATTGGAAGTAGTATGCAAAGGTTTGAAACTAACCAAAGCACCTGGAGTAGATGGAATACCAAATCTGGCACTAAAGATGGCCACAGAAATCAATGTTGATTCATTCAGGGAAGTGTTCAACGCATGTATAAAGGAGAGAACATTCCCCCGGATATGGAAAATACAAAGGTTGGTGCTTATACCAAAGGGCAATAACGTACAAGATGCATCAGGCTACCGCCCGCTATGTATGATTGATACGGCCGGTAAACTTTTGGAAAAGATAATTAGCCGAAGACTAGAAGAAACCTTGAATGGCAATGGTTTATCAGATAGACAATTTGGTTTTCGGAAGGCACGCTCCACAATAGAGGCCGTGGAAGCAGTCATAGCCATAGCAAAAGATGCCATTAAAGGAGACCGTTGGCTCGAAGGAGACAAAGAATACTGTGTCATCATTACATTAGACGTTAAAAACGCATTTAACTCAGCGGACTGGGACACTGTTCTAGCAGCACTTCAAGGGAAAGACGTTCCAAAGTACCTAGTAGAACTAATCGTTGACTATTTTAAAGAGAGAGTGCTTTTGTATTACACAGACAGAGGCGCAAAGTCATACCAAGTAACAGCAGGGGTACCACAGGGCTCGGTACTGGGCCCAATATTGTGGAACATTATGTATGACGATGTGCTGAGACTTGAGCTCCCAGAAGGCGCAGAAATAATTGGATTTGCTGATGACATCGCGCTGGTGGTTAAAGGGAAACATATAGAAAAGATACAATCAACATGCAACGAGGCGGTCGCTATGGTAAGGAGCTGGATCACAAGTGTAGGCCTCAAACTTGCTGATCATAAAACTGAAGTCCCTCTTGTAAGCAGCAGGAAAAAGATCGAGTTCATTACAATAACTGTTGGCAATGAGCGAGTCACATCAAAACAAGCAATCAAGTATCTTGGAGTAATGATTGACAATAGACTCACCTTCAAAGAGCATCTACGATATGTTGCTACGAAATGTGCTAAAACAACATGTGCGCTATCGCGAATAATGCCCAATATAGGTGGACCTAGGCAACAGAAGAAGCAGTTATTGACAAATGTAGTTAAGTCTATTGCTATATATGTAGCTCCCATATGGGCAGATGCAATGCATAAAAAGACGTACCGATTAGGAGTAGACGCAGCCTACAGAAGATGCGCGCTCAGAGTTGTTTCCGCATACCGTACAGTATCTACTGACGCGGCCAAGGTTATTGCCGGAATGATGCCACTACAGCAGGAAGCAGGAAGCTCAATGAAGAAGCATTGAATAAGTGGCAACGGAGTTGGGATATATCCACGAAAGGAAGATGGACACATAAGCTCCTCCAAAGAAAAGTGACTGGACCAACAGAAAGCATGGACAGGTGAACTACCATCTTACTATCTTAGAGCATACCTTTTTAAGTTCAAACATGCCGAAGACGACACGTGCCCAGCATGTGCAAATACAAAAGAAACGGTGGAACATGTGTTCATTGATTGCCCGAGATATGAAAGCCATCGCAGCTCCTTGGCAAGAGCAATCAGAAAACAGGTCACACCTGATAACATAATCCAACTGATGTTGAGATCAACAGAAATCTGGAACCTAGTGTGTGTATTTGCGAAAGAAATCATAGAAGGACACAGAGCAGCAGAGAGATCTAGAAATCGTAACTTATGTTAAAAATTGCATAAATTGACAAATATTTAAAATAATTATTTTTGTTAAGTAATGTTAATTAAAAATTATAACTGTCTTAACCTTATTTGTATTTTAACTAAAAATATTAGTTTTTTGTGTATTACTTCCCAACTTTTGAGCATTTTTAAATGCAAATATAGTAAGTGAACTTAAAGTATTTGTTTGGAAAGTTTTGCACCAGTTTAAAAGAAATAAAAACATATTTTAGGAAGATTTTTTTATGCCCAAAAAATATTTACATAGGTAGAGTATCTAACTTTTATTAAAAAATACGAAAGATTAGGAAAATATTTTCTAGAACAGGTATTGCTATTGGTATATTTGTTTAATAAGTTTTGCAACAGTTTAAAAACAGATAAAACGGGTGGGCTACAAATAGATATTTTTCTTCCCCAGAAATATGTATTCACTTAGGTAGAGTATCTCACATTCATTAAAAAACACGAAAGATTAGGAAAGTATTTTTTTGACCAGGTAGCAGGATTTTAGCGCCCTTTCTACTGTGCTAAGTAAGCAGAGATATAATTTAAGTGAAAAAAATATTTCAGCAATGTTATTAATAAGATTAAATGAAAATTTATTTCAAAAAATATGTAATAAAAATTAAATATTTTATAATAAAAAATTAAGATATTAAATTATTAAATTATTTCAATAACTTCGTTAAATTTAAGCTGTAATTAAAGATAAAAAATTAAGTGAAATCTAATAACAAAATTAATTTATGTTGTTGTAAAAAATATTTAATTTGCTTTTTATAACCTTACTAAAGAATCTTAGTGTACAACTTACTATTAAATAAAATTTTATGAAGTAGTCCAAAATTGATATATTTAATTTTTTCAAAGTAAGATCCGTAGAACCGATCCTCTTTACTTATAACATTTCGAAACAAATACTCTTTCTCTATTAAATTCATGTACCTATTTAATATAACAAAGTTTTCAAGTACATTGTGAAATTAACTTTATTCCCAAGTTTTAAATTAATAAACCTTAAAATAATAAGTAATATAAGCAATAAATGTAAATCTAATAATAAATTCAAAATAAAATATAAATACAAAATCATTTCTTCAATAAAATATTTCGCATTAAGACCAAAATTAATACAAATCAGTTTTACGTACTATTTTGCTGCGATATTTGCCATAATATTGTGCGCTTTTAAATCATCATTTCACACAAATGTGCAGTAGACATTTCGTCTCCGCACATTTGGGTGCATTTTTATTTTCGAGTCTGCACACAAAATATGCTCCTCGTATTCTTTTCTGCACACGTTGTGTGCGAGGGCAAGTTGGCTGCCGCACACACAATGTGCTGTGCGAAATAACTTCGACACAAACACCGAATGCGTGTGCGAGTTTTATTTCACTCCACCACACTCGTGTGAAATGTGCGTTTCGTTTGTGCACACAAGATGTGGCACTTAAGATGTGCACAAAAATTTTCGCACATCACATTTGTGGTGTGAAATTTTATTTAGAATCGCACAACATTTGTGCGTGGTGTTTTGCATTTTTGTGCACAGCACAGTGTTTTTCTGAACCCTGGTATATATACATGTAGGTAGATATGTATGTATGTACAGCTATATTTGGCATTCTTTTCATAAAATCTTTATGCATACTTTCTGCCAAAACTATAATTGTAATTCTCATTAGATTGAAATGTTTATAAATATATATACCGCATTATTTGTGGAGATAATTATAATGTTAATGTATATCCATTTTTGTGATCGTGATATATTTGCTCAAGATTTTTGTATTGAATTTTTTTTGACTCCTAATAAGTTTTCTTGATATTTTTGTTTGAGATCTCGGGAATTAGTACATAATGGTATTTAATGTGACTCAATTTGCTTGGTATTTATTTAAAATTTAAATTATAATTTTAATTAGATTCAAATATATATGAATATATATACCAAGTTATTGATGGTGATAATTATAATGTTAATATATTTCCATTTATGTAGTCGTCATATATTTGCTCAAAATTTTTATATTGAATTTTTTGTGACTCCTAATAAGTCTTCTTCTTATTTTTATTTCAGTTCTCGCGATTTGCACGAATTATGCTCATAAAAGAATGATGTTGTCCTGTAGAGAAGGCATTGTTCACATCTAATTGTGCCATTGCAGTTTCCGATCACAATAACGTCATTATAGTAATGTTTTATTTTCGTTAATGTCGGAATTAGTACAATTAGTATACTCCCTGCTCAAAAAGTATCCGGATTTTGTTTGCAAAATCGTATATTACTTTTAAAGATAAATACTTTAAAAATGTTGGTTGTTCTAAAAAAAGTGGATATAAACAGGACCTTAAATTATTTTAATGAAAGTTAAAGGCAGAGCTGAATAAAAAAGCTCTTTGATTTTATTTATAGAGTTTTCTTCAAAAAAATTGACAAGGAAGTCTGAAATGTCATTTATCTTGAAAGCACGATTCATTTAGAATCATTTTTGAAAAATTTTTTTGAAATGTAGTTTCAAGTTTTGTCCACTTTTCTCTTTGATGTTTGTGCACTTATTTCTGTTAGATAAAAGTAACAACTCCAGTAAATTGTGTTTCTTTAGTTATGAAATTGATTGGTACTAATTGACCAAAATTAGTAGAAAGAGCGATACACCTTTGAAGAAAAGATCCTTCCGAATAAATTACGAAATTATGCAACTAAAGAAACAGATAAGAACTCGTGTATGTTGATGCGTATAAACTGGTGCTGTTCGGTTTCACGAAGTATTCGGAGAATCCGATTAATCGGATAGTAAACAAAGTCTCCTGAGTTCAAAGAAATCAGATTTTCTGAAAATTCGGAGTCTTCAAATATGTGAATTTTTTATTATTATTCGCAGTGAAATTATTTGTAGACTTCCAGAGCAAAATTTAAAGGGAGAGCATATTTTTTTACACTTCACAATTTCTTTAGATTTTTGTTTATTGTAGGACAGAAATTGGCAACATTTTTAATACTTAGGTTAAGTGAAGTTTATATTCTGTTTAGTAACAGTATTTACATTCAACAAGAGGCCAGAAGAATCGCAATCAATTTGATTCGTTGGAAATCTGAATTTGCATGTAATTTTAAGTTGCAAATTGTACAGCAGCCAAATTTATAAGATTGATGTACTTATTAGATTTGATTTTATCTTATTTAAACATTTTGATAACAAGAAAAAATGAATTTTAGTGTAATGTCATGAGCATGCAATTCCAGAAATTTATTTCGAAAAATACAAATACTTGAAATACTTTAAATTAATTGTATTTTGATTTGAATTTGTATTTCTAGTAATACTTTTTAATAAAATTGTGACTGTTTGCATCTGCAACTGCTCATTTCGATGCTAATCATTTAAACAAATCTGAAGTCTCAACCTGATTTTAATTTGCATACAGAAATTGCGCGCCTTCTACCGAAAATCAGCTTATCTGCAGCATCGGGAAAAGTTTGTTGCTGACATCTTTTGCTCTGCCGTTGCTTATCTTTTCACTGGTGATTTGCTATTGTCAGAGAGCTGTCATAGACGTGGCAGTAAAAGTTGCTGGCACTGCCATTGGCGTGCAATAAAATATTCCATGCACCAGAGCCCTTCTTATAATTCTATTTGGCAGCTTTGCTTAAGAAGTTTCTTACAAATTTTAAAACTTTTACTGAACTGAAGAATTTATTTTTTTAAATTTAATAAAATCGCAGCGAAATCAACAACAACCTTTAGGGAATATTGTAAGACTTTTGCACAAATATAGAGAGTGCTGAACAATTTTTCAAATAAACAAGTATCAGTAATTTTAATTTGTATTACAGCTAGTTTCATCAAATAAACAAATCTTATATTAAATTAAGTCATGGATTCAAGTGGGAAAGTAGTTATTTACAGAACTGAAATAACTACAGAAAAATGGGATTAAGTGATTTCAACTAATATTTATTGAAACGATGATGATATTCTGTGACTTATAGATCAATTATTCTAAACAAGTAATAAAAAGATATTCTCAGCATGTTTCCATCTATGATAAATTCACAAACATGTTGTAGAGAATATTAATTATTTTTAACTGCAATCGTTACAGCCTTCTGAATAATATCAGTTTAAAAGTCATCTAGAGCTTAAGAAAACAATAGTGACAACATAAAAAAAATTAATTAGTTTAAGCTATTCTACATAGTTGTAATCTTACAGGACAATAAAGGCACAACACAAAAAAACGAGAAAATATCAGTGTCTATTACAATGATATAGTTATTGTACCACCATTTATTTTAAGGGTGTTCGGTTTGGCAGAAAAGAGATACATACTTCTATTTATACAATTATGATTCTTCTTTTTTGCTTGATCAAATGCGAGTTAATGTCTAAAGCATTTCCACTCAATAGTGTCTGTGAGTACTTCGATAGTACACTGCAATTAGAGCTCCGTTGAATTCTGATAATAAGTTATTCAAATGATTTCACTGAAGTATACTTTAAGATCCAGTATATCTTCCTGACGGAATATATCGTGCATTTGATTTGAAAGATTGCGATGTTGAATTAGTCTGCCTTTGACATACTATTACATACTCTCGAATAAAATTATGCGAAAACAGGGCAGGATATCAAGTTTAGCTTTATCGAAACTTAGATACCCTTTGGATAGAATTCTAAATCTATAGCGAGGTCTCATTCATATGAAAAAATATACAAATATATAAAATGTATATATATATATATATATATATATATATACAATAGATATATATACATATATATATATATGTATACAGATAGAGATATAATCTCATATATATATATGTACAATGGCACTTCTAATAACTTATGAATATAATATATTATAATATATAACAATACAAGGGATTACAAAGAGCTGATATATATTTTTTGTTGAAGTTTATATCTTTTCTTTGCTAAATTAAAAAGTAAAAAAATTTTTAGCAGAATAATATAAAAGTAATCTAAATTTAGAAGTTTTTTAAGACATGTTAAACATGTTCCAAAACCACCAGTTTATTTGCAAATTATTTATAAATCAAATGTTTGTATATTATCTTACGGAAATATAGGTACATTATTGACGAAACTTTATTTAAATATTTTTATTAAAAATAAAGCAAACTCATGACGTATTTTTCAATTTATATGGCGGCTATATAATATAGTTGTCCGATTTCGGTTAATCCGACACGTGATCAAGATCCACAACCACAGTTATGTGTGTAAAGTTTGTGTGATGTGAAGTATGTTAGAATTGAAAGGCAAATTGGTTTCATAGTTGGTTAAATCGAATAATATTTTGATCGAATCAGATATTTTGACGAAATTACTTATCTGAACATCAAAGATATGAAAAAGGAAATTGAAATTTATAACATATAATTTATATTCTAAATATAGTTCATGTATAAGTTTAGTGCAAAACCATTATAATTTCAATTTATACAAAAAAAAAATTATTCTAATAACACACATAATTTTTAGAGGCATATGAACTGTTACATATGATTTTCACCATCCCAACAAGATTAATTTATTATTGTTAAAGTGTACTTTATCGCAGTTAAAAGCGAGATTTCGATTTCTTTAGTACGACTTATAGATAAACGGATTTTAGTAGAGGTAGTTCTTTTAAGCATCTAGTTTAACTGCACTATATACCGATAAAAATATTTTCTTAAGATGTCCAGGTTTTATAACCCACGATTTTGATGACAGAAATTGTTCTGGGCAGTACCGGGTTAAGGTTGTAGACCGTTTACATCGTCTACACAAAAAAAAACTACATATCTCAACTAGCACCAACTGTATGTGTTATTCTTACATAAACGACGATTAACACAGACAGTGCGTTTACTTTTTATATGTGTTTTCATATAAAAAATTCTAACTTTAAGGCTATATGTCTTAGAAATCAAGCAATGTAGTGTGATGGCAGACATTCGATAAATGGGAGTAGTAACCATTTATAGAATGAAATACTAATATTTAATATATGAATATACAGGGTTGCTGACAAAAATTGCAGCAAACTTCGCTCCAATCTAGCTGTTAAACCAATAATGACAGAAAGCTCAAAAGCTCAAGCGTACGAAGGCATTTTGATTTTTGCAGGAAATAAATTTTGTGTGATGGAGTTCAAAAATGCTTTTGTGATTACTTAATGTTTGGCTAGGAGAACACAAGTGGCTATCACTCAAGCCTTTCAACACTTAAATGTGAACAAATAATTTGTATCTCATCCCATAGCTCGATACCGTGATGATGGTAGCGTTGCCTGACGCCCAAAAAATGGACCAAATTAAAAACACAGTAACACCAGAAATGATTTGTAAAATGAAGAAGCTAACTGAGTGAAACCCATCAATGGCTAAAGCCATTGAAGTTGGAAAAAGTGTGTGATCTCACCGTTAAATAAAAAAGTTAGAGTGGAAAGAGTGTTTGTTCGTTTGGCCGAAGGTGGTGAGTTGCCGAATTTGGCTTTTTCTGATGAGTCACTATTCGTAATTGAGCACTACGTAAACAAGCAAAATGATCAAGTTTAATTGTCAGAGAGGTTAGTTGAAAATTTAAACATGGCCATCAGAAACCAGGTGCCATCAATGATGATAGTGTGGGCTACCGTAACGTCATAAGGCCGCTCTCCGCTCGTGTTCATTGAGCGTAGGGTAAAAATAAACGTCCAAATCTCTCGGAAAATAGTTTTAGAGTGAGCATTAAAGCCCTGGACAGATGAGCGTTCCGGTCACAGGCGTTGGGTATTCCAACAGGATCAACACAGTGGCCACCGTGTTCACCTGATATAAACCCTTTAGATTTCTTTAGATGGCACAAAAAAATACTAACATGTCGAATTGTCTAAAGCAAGCACTAAGTCGAGAATAGGCCAAAATACCCCAGAGCTATTTGTTGGCAGCGTGCGATAGCACCTCAAGCTGGAAACAAAATGAATTAACTTAAACATTTAAAGTTTTTTCTCATATTTTTTTATTTATCTTTCATTACATTTTACAAAAATAAACAAAATAGAGCGTTTTACTTCGTTACAACTTTCGTCAGTAACAGGGTTACTATATAATATTATTTGTAAAAATTAATAAAATTAAAAGAAATTTTTTTTTAATTGAATGTTATGTGATATAACAAAATATGTACACGTATAAAAATTGATTTATATTAAATAAATGACTAACAACAAATAAATTAAAAATAATTTAATTTTAATTTCAGGACAGTTTACTTAAACTAATCGCGGTATATTTGGCACTATTAACTTATATGGTATATAAACAATAGAATGGTAAGTTTAGTTTCTTTCATTCAGTTTATAAATCATATTGAATGTTTCGTTACGAATTACTAGAATACATCAAAGTTAAGAGTAATGATATTAATTTCAAATCTAAACTGAAAAGTTACTTTTTTCACAAAGTATATTCAATTTCATTATATATCTTTGTAAATGATTTTGGTTCTAATTTATCACGGTGACCCTGTGATTACTTTAAGTATTTTTTATTAATATCTTCGCAACATTTCAATATCTGTTGGTTTTGCCAAAAATTTGGAGCACAAATCTCAAAATGAGTTCTGTGTAACAGAAGCTTATACTTCAAACTTCTGAAAGATTGTCTATTGAACAGATGTTTGACCAGCAAAGAAATCAAACAGCTTTTTATTTCAATAAACTTTATAAGGGGGCACAATAGACCCTCTTGTGGCCAATGTGTATACAAGTTTTTTAGATCTGTTCTATTTAATGGTGAAATCAATTTTATTAAGAAACTTTTTAATAGAGAGGTTTCGATAAGTAGTGAACTACAAGAACAAAAATTTTTTTGTTTTGTATTACAGTCAAACTTCTATAACTCGAAGTCGAATTTTGCAAAGAAA
>NC_051846.1:108439019-108450543 GCF_002237135.1 Teleopsis dalmanni | reverse complement strand
AAAAGTTTACCGACCCAGAAAAACCAACTGGCATAGGTACAGGGACTTAGTGTGTTCCGCAAACTTTTCCATAGCTAGGCCTTTACAAACTGTAGAAGAGTTAGAGTTAGCCGCTAACCACTTAGGTGAGGTATTACTAACCTCCTTTCATAACAGCACGGTTGCAGGCAATGCCACAATTTTGGGTAAGGTTCCTTGGTGGAACTCGCAACTAGCTAATAAGCGCAAATTAGTAAGGAGCTTATTCAATAGAGCAAAACGCTCAGGTAGGTGGGAAGAATATAAAATTGCACTCACTGACTACAATAAATCAATTAGACAGTCCAAACGGACTAGCTGGCGAAGCCACTGTGAAAGTATTGAGAAGCTGCCCGAGGCTGCCAGACTACACAAGGCATTAACTAAGGTCATAAATAACGAAGTAGGCCTTTTAAAAAAACCCGATGGATCCTTCACCACTGGTCGTGAAGATACCCTTGAGTTTCTGTTGCAAACACACTTCCCTGGCTCTTTAATCGGAGCATCAACATCAAAATCAAACAGAGAAGTAACTGCTCCTACACGTCAGGAATACGCACTTTCTGGTGTTATCTTTGACAAGGACAAGGTGAAATGGGCGATCAGCTCATTCCTACCATTCAAGGCGCCTGGTGGCGACGGTATCTTTCCTGCTTTATTGCAGAATTGTACTGATATCATTCTGGACCCATTAATCAAACTCTTTAGGGCATGTTTCATTATGGGTTACATCCCTCACTCCTGGAGAGATGTAAATGTGATCTTTATTCCCAAATTGGGTAATAAACCCATGGACCAGCCAAAGTCCTACAGACCAATTAGTCTTACTTCCTTCTTATTAAAAACTGTCGAAAGGCTAATTGATCTGCACATACGGGAAAAAATGGGACAAACGGTTCCACTCCACCCCACACAATATGCCTACTCAAAAGGCAAATCTACGGAGGTCGCGCTGTATCACTTGGTCAGCAAAATTCAAAGCACCTTTCAATCTAAAGAAATTGCCTTATGTGCATTTCTGGATGTAGAAGGTGCTTTTGACAATACATCTTATGAGTCCATATCCAGTGCATTGGCCCGGAAAGATATAGACTCCTGTACAATAACGTGGATAGATAGGATGTTACGTGACAGGAACATATCTACCAAGTTAGGTAATACCACCGTTAGCATTAGTGAAGTACGGGGTTGCCCCCAGGGTGGGGTTCTCTCACCATTGTTATGGACGTTGGTAGTAGACGATCTACTAGTCAAACTGGAACAATCTGGCTACCATGCCATAGGTTATGCAGATGACTTGGCAATCATAGTTTGCGGTAAATATGAGGCCACAGTTACTGACGTAATGCAGGCGGCCTTACACAAAGTTTCGAGCTGGTGTATAAAAGAAGGCCTAAGTATTAACCCAAAAAAAGCAGTAATTGTACCATTTTCCAGAAGGTACAAACTGAACTTAGGGTCCCTATCTATAAAAGATACGGCTATTGAATGTTCCGACGAAGTTAAATATCTAGGAATCACCCTAGATAAGCGTCTTAATTGGAACACTCACCTGGATAATGTAATTGGCAAAGCCACAAGGGTAATGTGGACATGCAGGAACGCATATGGTAGGACCTGGGGCCTTAGTCCCAGAATTCTCTCATGGATCTACCGTACAATGGTCAGACCAATTGTATCCTATGCAGCTCTTGTTTGGTGGAATAAGGCACAACAAAAAGCTGCAATACTCAAATGCAATAAACTGCAAAGACTCGCATGTATCGCTATGACGGGAACTATCAGAACATGTCCCACATCAGCTATGGAGTCCATAGTGGGTTTCACCCCTCTGCACCTCTTCATTAAAAAGACGGCAGCCCTGAGTGAAGCTAGGCTACACTCTGGTATCAATATGCACGGAAGTCTTGACAGTCAAAACTCTATCTGCAGACTAGTTCCTGGCATAGAGATCTGCGATAGGACAGATCGCATGAACATGGAACTTCGCTTCGGTAGAAAGTTCGAAGTCCTCATTCCCGATCGATTGGATTGGGTAAATGGCACCCCTGGAGCAGAACCAGAAGTGATATCATGGTTTACCGATGGTTCAAAAACCACGGAAGGTGTTGGTGCTGGAATATTTGGTCCTAACACCAGAATCTCGCTAGCGCTGGGTATATGGCCCACTGTCTTCCAAGCAGAGGTTCACGCCATCGAGGTCTGCGCTCGTATCAACTTAAACAACGGGTTAAAAGGCGCCCGCATCTGTATTTACTCAGATAGTCAAGCGGCAATCAAAGCTCTATCCACCTGGAGGTTTTTCTCAAAACTTTCATTAGACTGCTTTGATATGTTGCAACAGCTGGCAAGCAGAAATAAGGTGACGCTTTGCTGGGTGCCTGGACACACAGGTATAAAAGGAAATGAATCTGCCGACAGCCTTGCAAGGTTCTGCAACTAAAATCTGTGGACCAGAACCCTATTGTGGACTAAGTTGGTCAACAACTAGTTATCTAATTGATAAATGGATCTCAGCCGAGAGAGGTCGCTACTGGAGTGACAATCGAGGTAACCGTCAGGCAAAACAGCTGGTTCATCCATATAGTTATGGCAAGGCATCCCTCCTCAGCAGATCAGATTTGAGGTTGCTGGTGGGATATTTAACGGGTCACCATGGACTGCGTTATCACCTTAACAAAATAGGTCTGTCCGAAGAGATAGAGTGTCGACTATGCTTAGAGGCAGACGAGACTACGAGCCACATTCTCTGTGACCGCCCAGCCTTGATCTGGGCAAGGAGGAAATCACTGGGAGGAGAGCTGCTCTCTCCTTCTGACATTAGGAGGTCCTCAACGGACGACATTCTGGCCTTCATTCGGAAAGCGGAATGTCTTCTGTTCAATTAGGGTCAGTTACGGCACAAAAGATCAATCTGGTCGCAGTGCTCTGCTCCAGTGGGAGCTAGTACCCTGTTTATTTCTATTTCTATTTCTATCGCAATAAATCGAGACAGTGACTCCTTACAAAAATTTATAAAAATATTAGTGCCAGACTTAACATCAAAAATTAAATTATTAATATATTTATATTGTTGATATGCAAAATATATTTATTTGCCTTAAATTCACACACTTTTAAAAACAGCTGATAGAGACAGCAAATTAAGCTCTAAAGCTTAAATAAAAAAACAAGAAAAGTGTTGGAAATAGAAAAAAAAACTGTACAAATTGCATCTCACAATATCGTGTAATTGTGTAAATTGTGTAGTTAACTTGTTAACTTATGCTAAACAAATAAAATTAATAAATACATACTTATATATAAATCAAAAAGAAGTTCAAATCAATTACACAAAATATTACTGCAAAGTGTAATTGTGTAAATTATATTGATAGAATCAAAAAAAAAAAATACTTTTTTTTTGCGTTTTGATTCACTATAATGCCGGTTGATCGTACTCCACCGAAAGGTTGAGGCCTACAACAACTTAATCAAGAGCAAGAAATACAACAACAGTAAGAGCAGCAACATAAAACACAAAAGCAAACTTTACAAAGTCAGCAGCAACAGGAACAAAAATCGAAATTATGTCCAAATTCATTGACTTCTGTACCATCTCTATCACCTCAACCCTGGAGTGTTCAATGTAAAACTCCTAATTCCGGGAAAAATGTCGGACTTCCAAATAAACCCATCAAAGTACAAACAGGAATTGAACGATATACTCAAATAGTTAAGCGAAAACTTAGCCCACAAAACAACGCAAACAATCGTGATAAAATTCAAAAAGTTAACAACAATAACACTTCGTTCAATGTGTGTGACTGACAGATAGATGGCGGCATTAATACTAAATAAATATTTTTTTTCGAAAGTGGCAACCTTTTTAGGCTTACTATCAAAATCATATCTTAATCCGACCATTTATTTACAAGTTACAGTGCTTTAAGTGACGCTACTTTTGAGTTTTCAAAAAAAAAAATGAATTCAAAGCAATTCCGTGTGCTGATTTATCATTGTTTGTTAATGAAAAAAATACTGTTCAATGCCAGGAATGGCTTGAAAAACATTATTCGGACTCTGCTGCATCAAAAAGAAGCATTTGTTATTGGTATGCCGAATTTAAACGTGATCGTACAGACACCGATGTTATTCCATCTACGGGACGGCCAAATGACGCTGTTATTCCGGATAACGTTGAAAAAACACTGAAAATCATTAGATCCGACCGTAAAGTGAAAGTGAGGGAGATTGCTGACATTCTACAGATATCACCATGTAGTGTACACACCATAATACACGAACATTTGGGTATGAAAAAGGTGTTTTCCTAATGGGTGCCGCGTTTGCTCACACCGGAGCAAAAACAACAACGAATCGATGATTCAAAGAGCTGTTTGGACATGTTTACGCGCAATAAGTCGGAGTTTTTGCGTCGGTACATTACGATGGATGAAACATAGATCCACCATTTCACTCCAGAGTCAAATCGGCAGTCTGCTGAGTGGCATGCAGCCGTTGAAAGCCGCCCAAAGCGACCAAAGACGCAGCAGTTGGCTGGCAAGGTTATGGGGTCTGTATTTTAGGATGCGCATGGAATAATATTCATCGACTATCTCCAGAAGGGAAAGACCATCACCAGCGACTATTATATAGCGTTATTGGAGCGTTTGAAAGACGAAATCGCAAAGAAACGGCCTCATATGACGAAGAAAACAGTTTTGTTCCACCAAGACAATGCACCGTGTCACAAGTCGATGAAAACGATGGCAAAATTGAACAAATTGAGCTACGAATTGCTGCCGCACCCACGGTATTCTCCAGATCTGGCCCCCAGCGACTACTGGCTCTTCGCAGACCTCAAAAAGATGCTCCGTGGTAAGAGATTTGGCTCAAATGATGAAGTAATCGTAGAAACTAACGCCTATTTTGAAGGCAAAGAAAAATCGTTTTACAAAGGTGGTTTCGAAAGATTGCTAAAGCGTTGGAATGATTGTATCTCCCTAAAAGGGGACTATGTTGATGAATAAAAACGAATTTTGGCAAAAAAATGTGTTTTAATTAGTTAGTCACACACATTATTGAACGAAATGTTACTTATAACAACAGATTTAAAGCACTGAGTGATGAAAGCGAAAACATAGAAGAAATCAAAGAAAAAATTGTTAAACCACCGCCTATCTATGTAAGAGAAAAAAACTCAAGTGATTTAGTTAATTCACTTTCAAATTTAATAGGTAAAAAAAATTTCTTTGTTGTACCTATTAAAAAGGGCATGATTAATGGAACCAAGATACAAGTTTCAAGTGAAGATCATGTTCGAAAAGTAATTGCTGAATTAGAGATAAAATCGAAACAGTTTTATACCTATCAATTAAAAAGTAGTAAAGGACTAATAGTGGTCATAAAAGGCATAGAGGCAGGAGTTTTAGCTGCTCTAAGACAAAAGTTAAACGTTGCCCAAAGACAGCGCACCCCACAGCTTAATCTGCCAAATTTCACAACATTTCATTTCCCGTCCCTTCCACAGAATACTGGTCCCGGATTGCAACCACCGGCTCCACCAATACAGCAAATGACGTACGCAAATGCCACCAAACAAATCCCACTTCTTACCAATAGCTCCACTGTTGTTCCAGGCTTTGAAGCAATGCTCGCAAGTTTTACCCAAAAAATTGAACACTTCATGGACTTCATGCAAAATATGATGAATACCTTGATGCAAAGCATGATACAAAACCAAAGTTTGATTGCTGAGTTGGTAAAACCCAAATGAATGCAATCACAATATGCCATTGGAATGCAAACGGCTTAAGCCATCATGTACTGGAAGTAACTAGATTTCTAGTGAGTAACAATATCGATATACTGCTTATATTCGAAACACATTTAACCTTCAAAAACTGTTTTCGAGTTTATGAATATAAGTTTTATGACACTAAACATCCAGACGGTAAAGTATGTGGCGGTTCTGGAGTACTTGTTAGAAACACAATACAACATTATGAAATCCAAAAGCATTGTTTTAAATACCTTCAGGCTACATCAATTTGTGTAATTTCTGGTCTAACTAAAACCGTCGTCTCAGCAATATATTGCCCACCCAAATTTGCTATTAATTCTGACCAATTCCGGAAATTTTTTACTGATCTCGGTCCTAACTTTCTAGTTGCTGGGGATTTCAATGCTAAACACACCTTTTGGGGTTCTAGACTAATATCTCCAAGAGGTCGTCAACTGTATGCAGCACTTGGCGACAGCCTTGATGTTGTGTCCTCAGGCCACCCAACATACTGGCCATCAGACAATCGAAAAACACCAGACTTAATCGATTTCGCAGTCATTAATGGTATGAAACGTGAAGATATTGCTGTTAAATCATCTTATGACTTGTCCTCTGACCATTCTCCGGTTATTTTAACTCTGACAAAATTTAATACTAATTCAATTGAGCAGAATAAGAAAACTCTAATAAACTGGAGGAATTATAGAAATATTACACTGGTCAACAAAGATTTTATCCTAGAGACGTTGTTAAGAGATCCTAGACGTGTTTTTCGTGCTGATTCCGAATCTGTATTTAGATTCTTTCTATCACGTCTAGATTCTTCAAAACAGTTGAATGTATATTTTTGCTATAAAGTCGTAATTTACCTACTGCTCAAAAAGTATCCGGATTTTGTTGTTTGTTAACTACTTTTTAAGTAATAGACCTTTTTCAAAAATTTTTTGTTATGTTTTGTTTTTTTTGTTATGTTGGTAGACCCTTTCTTGACATATGATACAAATTTCAGCGCCATCTGACAATTAGTTTGTTTACAGCAGCTGTTAATGTGAGACTACCTCAAGTGCATTTAGCGATTTTTACTATGGAAAATTCTTGTTGTACGCGATTTTTTGACCAAACACGGCACCACTGTCATCGCTCAGGCACCATATTCGCCAGATCTGGATCCGTGCGAGTTTTTTGTGTTCCCGAAACTCAAACTGCCCCTTCGTGGTAAGAGTCGATTGAATCGGTAAAAGAAAATTCGCCGAAGGAACTAAAAGCCATACCTTCACGGGACTTTGAAAAGTGTATGAAAGATTGGGTTAAGCGTTGGGTATTTCATTTATATATGATATATATAGTATACATTATTTTCGTGATGTAAATATATGTATATAAATAACGTGGTTAATAAATATGTATAAATAATAATATTACGAATTAATAAATCTGATGGACCTCATCTTATAACGCAAGACGATTTAAACGATCTAGTGCGCGATTTAAAGTTGTGCAAAAAGAAGAGTGAAATCTTAGGATCACGATTAAAGGGTTGGAAATTGTTGAATCCAAAAACTAAAATTTCTATGTATCGATCTCGCCATGACGAATTTAAATTATTCTTTTCTCAAGAAAACAACCTTATTTTTTGCAATGATGTTCTATCTGTTATGGATACTCTTAATTTTGAATACAACGATGATGATTGGCGTTTGTTCATTGATTCTTCTAAGGTCAGTTTAAAGGCTGTTCTCTTACATAATGGAAATGAAATTCCCTCAATACCGTTAGCCCATGGAATTGATATGAAAGAAACTTACGAGAATATGCAGTTTCTCTTAAAAAAAATTCAATACGAAAGATATAAGTGGAAAATTTGTGGTGACCTAAAAGTTATTGCAATTTTACTAGGCTTACAACTTGGTTACACGAAATATTAGCTGCGTTTCAGCAAACATGATCCGCTCAATTTTACATGCAAAACAAAAACAATGGGGTGAACCAGCAATTGATCTGGTTCACTTTCTGGTTCAATGTGGAATGTGTGTAAAAGATAAAAGTGGAACGTATTTTAATGCAAATGAGGTTGGCAATACGATGCAACGGTGCAGTAAAATTATAAACAAATCTACATTTATATTTATTTATTATTGATTTTATTTATTTATTATTTATTTTATGTACTTATTTATTTAATATGTCGTTATTATTTACTTCATTGTTTAAGTAATATTTAAACTATACTAAAATTAAAATTATTACTTATTTATTTACGTTTTATTATTATTGAAAAAGTTGTTTTTGATAATTTATTAAAATCAATTAATTTGAAATGAATACATATAAATTAAGTTCAATACATTTATTTAATTAAAACAGAACAATACATAAGGAACCAGGCTCTCCAACATAAACGTTTATGAAAAAACCATTTTCATCGCAAACCTGCCTGCAAAGATTAAGCCATAGTCATGCTTTCTTTGAAATAAGCCTATTTGCTATGGTGTGGTGCATTTATATTTACATGTGTTACTGTCTATACAACCAATTACGAACGGAAATTTTTTCAAAGTTTCCACTTTTGTTTATTAGTAAGTGCGTATTTTATAAGTTGTGTCTAATTTGATATACGCTAACACTAGTTCTTTTAATTATTCTCCATACAGAAGCTTTTGGTATGCCAAACAAATACTAATTCGCAAAAGTATTCATATTTCCCATATACCACAAAAAT
This sequence comes from Teleopsis dalmanni, assembly GCF_002237135.1. Classification (NCBI taxonomy): domain Eukaryota; kingdom Metazoa; phylum Arthropoda; class Insecta; order Diptera; family Diopsidae; genus Teleopsis; species Teleopsis dalmanni. Next base: position 108,442,039 of record NC_051846.1, on the reverse strand, counting down.
ATATAAAATTCCTTCATTACTCTCGTCCGTTGTTACCATCGCGGTTATTTTGTATTTGCTGATTGGATTTTTATTAACAAATCTATTAATATATGAAACATAATTAATATATAGCAATTGTATTTTTTATGCGCAAATACCAATCAAATAATCTTTAACGGAACAATTATTGATCGTTTTCATAAAATTTCCACCATATCCATGCTGATGCACTTCATCCCTTGAGCTTAATACACTTGGACTAGTGTTTAAAAAGAAAATGGAGGAGTCAGTTTTGCTCGATAATTCTAATAAAATCTGCAATTTCCATTTATTTACTATAGAATTAAATTTAAGTTTTTAAGTAAATACTAAATAAAAACTTACATTTCGTACTTCAGACATTTCAACAAATTTTATTTATTTTCCAAGTTTTAGATTTTTTGTGTTCAAAATTTTCTCACTTATTTTTTTAGCGCCAAAATTATTCACATAAATCAAACAATTTTGTACACAAACCCAACTGTCATATTTCATGCGTTGCCAATTATTTTCAAACGTGATCCGTATCGTTTCAGCAAAGATGATTCAGATCATTGAGCGGATCATGTTTGCTGAAACGCAGCTATTGTTGCTTCATCTGCGAGTGGGATAGCAGAGACAGAAAATTGCATTACTTGAAAAAAGATTGGCCACAACGTAAAGCACTCGTTCCTGGAATCAAAAATGTCCTCTTCCAGCCTTTGGTCGATCCTAAAAATATTCTTTTACCATCTCTGCACATTAAATTAGGACTTTTTAAAAATTTTGTTAAGGCCATGGATAAAAATGGTGGTGGTTTTACTTATTTGAAGCAAAAATTTCCTAAAATAAGTGAGGCAAAGATTAAGGAAGGTATTTTTATTGGGCCACAGATTAGAGAACTGCTGAAGGACTCGGATTTCAACAGCAATTGAGTTCAACAGAAATTAACGCGTGGAACTCATTCAAAAATGTAGTTGAGCATTTTTTAGGAAATATGTTAGCTGAAAATTATCGCGATCTGGTGGCTAATCTAATTGATTCATACCAAAAAATGGGCTGCAATATGTCTTTAAAACTTCACTTCGTACACTCTCACCTGGACTTTTTTCCACCAAATCTTGGCGCCGTTAGTGATGAACATGGTGAGCGTTTTCACCAGGATATTTTACACATGGAAAAACGCCACAAAGGAAATTTCACTAACATGTTAGCAGATTACTGCTGGACACTAAAAAGGGACTTACCAGATGGTCAATATGCGAGAAAAAAATAAGTAAGTACCATTTTTTAAATTCACGATTTATTTGCTGAAACCCCTTGAATCACCCGTTAATCTGGTTGTCTAAAGAAAACTAGACGTGATAGAAAAAATCTAAGTCCAGATTTGGAATCAGCACGCAAAATACCTCTAGGATCACTCAATAACATATCTAGGATAAAAAAAAAATTTTTTTTGTTGACCTGTGTTATTAATGAGGAAATAAGTTACAATTCAAATTGTAGTACACCCAAAGAAATTGATAAAGCAGATGATCACTTTATCAAGACATTAAATAATGCTGTAATTAAAACATCTCAACCAAAAAGATCAGTCCAGTCAAATATAGTATTTCAATCACACATTGATTATCTTATTTCCCGAAAACGACAAACCAGGCGAGAATGGCAAAGACTTCGATCACCCACCTCAAAACAAAGATTAAATAAAGCTTCAAGAGATCTTAAAAAGCCCTATCTGATGACAAAAACCGCTCTTTACAAGAATATCTCGAGTCTCTTGGTCCACTTAAAGAAAACAACTATTCTCTGTGGAAGGCAACGAAGAAATTTAAAACGCCCATACAAAATGACCCACCGCTTAGAAAGCCGGATGGTTCTTGGGCTCGCAATGACGAAGAAAAAGGTTGTATTTTAGCAGAACACCTAAAGGGCGTCTTTCAGCCAAACCCACAATTATCAGATTTCCAACCTAACATCGAATCTCCGTCTATTGTTGAAACTCCCCTTACGTTGTGTTTGGATTGCGTCAAGGAAACTATTCGAACATTTGCAAATCCCAAAAAGGCACCTGGATACGACAAAATTACGGGTAAAATGATACAACAATTGCCTGATTCAGCAATAACTTTTCTAACGGTGATATTTAACAGCATCCTCGCTTTTGACTACTACCCGAAGCAATGGAAACTTCCAAAAGCAGGAAAGGACCTAACTTTGGCATCATCATATAGACCAATTAGTCTTTTGCCCCAGTTATCCAAAATCTTTGAGAAAATGCTCCTGTCATATATTATGCCAATAATAACTCAAAACAATGTGATCCCAAACCATCAATTTGGATTTCGAACAGGACATGGCACTATTGAGCAAGTTCACAGAATTGCTAAAGAAATACATACTGCCTTTCAACACAAACAATACTGTTCCGCCGTTTTCTTGGACGTAGCCCAAGCTTTTGATAAGGTTTGGCACGAAGGTCTTATGTATAAAATAAAACGTTATCTTCCTGTAAATATGCATAAGCTATTGTATTCATATGTATATATCTTCTAGAAAATTTAGATTGAAATACAATACCTTTATTTCAAGAGAAATCGACATAATGGCTGGTGTTCCTCAAGGAAGCATATTGGGGCCGTTTCTGTACATAATCTATACAGCTGATCTCCCACTACTCTCAAATCACACACTTGCTACTTTCGCGGATGACACTGCAATTCTTAGTTCTAACAGTGACCACATAAGGGCGTCCCAAAGTCTCTCGACTCACTTAAGTCTATTGGAGAAGTGGCTAGCAAAAAGGCGCATAAAAGTAAACGAAACGAAAAGTGTGCATGTCACGTTTACTCTGCGAAAAGAAACGTGCCCCCCTGTTAAGTTGAATAATATCATTATACCCCAGTCACATGATGTAAAATATTTTGGCATTCATCTTGATAGAAGGCTATAAGATCAAATAGAATTTAAATTCTATGTTAAACACAGAATTAAGTGCAGCGAAGTATATGATATGTAAA
>NC_051846.1:108342961-108438919 GCF_002237135.1 Teleopsis dalmanni | reverse complement strand
TAATATAATTATAATATAATATAATATAAACATAATATAATATAATATAAACATAATATAATATAATATAAACATAATATAATATACTATAAACATAATATAATATAATATAAAAAATATAATATAATAAAACATATATAATATAATATAATACAATATATTGAAATATAATAAAATAAATAATATATAAATATAATATAATAATAAATATAGAAATATAATATAATAAAAAATATAGTATAATATAATAAAAATCTAGTGATATAATATGATAACATGTATAGTAATATAATATAATAAACACTATAGTACTATGACATAATATAATATAATAAATAATATAATATAATAAAAAAAAATATTAAAATATAATAAAATAAAAAATAAAGAAATATAAAATAATAAGAAATATAGAAATATAATATAATAAAAAATATAGTATAATATAATAAAAATCTAGTGATATAATATGATAACATGTATAGTAATATAATATAATAAACACTATAGTACTATGACATAATATAATATAATAAATAATATAATATAATAAAAAAAAATATTAAAATATAATAAAATAAAAAATAAAGAAATATAAAATAATAAGAAATATATAATATAATATAATATAATATAATATAATATAATATAATATAATATATATTATATAATATAATATAATATAACATAATATATATTTATGTTTCGCGATCCTTCCGATTTTGTTTTATAATATATCCTGAATTTTTTATAGAAGCATAATTAACTATATCGTTTATGTAATAGTTAAATATTCCATCTGATTACATTTTGCATCTTTAAGTTTTGTTCGTGAACTTTAACTTCGTTGATAATTTCTCTATCAATATTATCGACTGAGTTCTGATCTGTACACCTTAAATGAGCCCATAAAATACATCGTTTTGCAAGTAGAAAATCTGTCACTTCATTAGATTTAGACATTGCGTGATTTATCAACCACTATCGCACCTCTTCAAATCCATGCTTGATTTTTAATTGAATCCAAACGCTTCATTTTTACAAAGATATTTCCCACTTTTATTTTTGCCGCATATGAACATATGTTTTGCGTTTGTGTCAAAAATAAAATACGCATTTTGTGTTTTGTGAAGTTCGAATTGAGAATTCATATATTACTATAAATATATAAGTTTAAGTTGAAATAATTTTTAAAATTCAAACTAGAGCACTTTTGATATTACTTTATTGACGTTTTTGTTCCAACTTCAACAAATTCCTTATTTTATAAGAAAATGCTGTAAAATCTGTAAAAATTGTTTATCAACATATGTTTGTGTATATGTGCTTCTACAACACAACAATATATTTTATTTTTTTTGATAAAATGGTTTTTGCTATCTCTTATACATAGCAAAAACCGTCTGCGTTCACCCACTAAAGTTTTCTTAAATTTTGCATTACTTTTTAATTTTTACTTAAATTCATTTTTGTTTTCTGATTTATTTTAACCAAAGAAACAACGATAAAATTCAAACATAAAAAATTAACAGTTATTCTTTAAAAAAAGATAAAAATAGTTATATGCAAAAGAAACTGTTTTTGAAGCAGAAAAAGTCTGCGTTAATTTCTTAATATTTAAATTAAAGCAATTCAAATTCACAGAAATCTGCAATTAATAGCCTGTAGAAGAACTTGTTTAATAACCTCTTTTAGGCGTCTTTATATAGACTCAACCATCTCTGCAATATCCTGTGCGATTATTTTTAGCCATTCTTTCTTTATAACGATTCTTATCATATCCTTGCTGGTAATCGTATGCTGGCGAATATTATTTTCCAAATGAACCTACAAATGTTGTATAGGACTAAGGTCTGGTGTTTCTGACAGTGTTTGAAGTTCCCTGGGAGCATGGTTCAGCAGCCAAATCCGTACGATCGCTGCTGGATGCTTTAAGTCGTTTTCCTGCTGAAACAAAAAGGTTTCCTCAAGCCCTAGTATTCTATTATTTTCTTTCAAATTTGATTTCAACATATTTAGATACCAATATTAATGCATTGTATCTTGTATAAATTCAAGATTGCCAGCACCATTACTTGCTATACATGCCCAATCATTTACGCCTCCGCCACCATGTTTCACCATTGAAATCAATTTTTCTTTATCATAGACTGTACATGATTTTCTTCACACAAGTTTTGTACTTTGGATTCTAAATATGCAAAATTAACTGTCATCGAAGAAAAAACTCATTTTTAGAACTTCATAGGTTTATTTACATGCTTTCTTGCAAGCTTTATCAATTTATTGTATTATATATGGATACTTATATGCTATGTGTACGTATCGATAAAAGTCTTGTAGACAATTAAAATTTGAATTACTATAAATGATATTTTTAATTAAAACTATTTATTTTGATTTAATTATATAATTTCGAAGATCAAATTCTTCAATTAATAAAAGACTACACTACTTTATTTGCTTTATTTATTTTATATACCTAGTAGACCATGGTTAATAAAAGCATCCGATCAGGCTTAAAAACACCTTCGTACTAACATTTTCACACTTTTGAAATAAAATTTAGATAAATAGTAAAGCTTTGCGAATTTTTTTAACTAAAATGTGATTTTGTCATTGCTTTTACAATTTTCTATAAATTGTGCAATGCTAATGTTAAAAATTACCTTAAATTTTTATTCTTACGCTGTGTTATAGAGTTGACTTCAGCCGTCCTGGTTAATTGGTTTTTCTAAAATTTTTTTTTTTTTGTATCAATTAATTTAGAAATCTCCACTACATCTGGTATAGATTTTTCTTCAGCATTGTATATACAAGTTGAGTTATATAATATGATACATATATAAATATTGTTATTTATGTATTGCTAGCTCACTTGCAGACTTGTTTTTTGTCTTCGTTTGGATACTGTGGATCTCGTGTGTTTTTGTTGGTATCATTATCTACAACAACAGTCGATCATTATGCAGTATATTGCATTGAAGTTGTCTAATATTGATGTTCTATTATTGGCTTATTCACGACATCCCCTTATGTACTTACAGTGTTATGCCTAATAGTATAATTCAGAAGCTACTGCATTTATTTCTTGGGTGTTGTATTCCTCGAATATGATGAATATGCACTGAACACGGATTAGATCCAGCATTGGTTCTACCGCTTAAAGAGCAAGGACAGAGAACTTAACACCTATGCTAGCTCCACTACACTCATACTACTTCCCTCGATGCTACATCATATAATTATTTACCACTTCATTATTTGTTGAAATGAAGCTATTATTAGCTGTTTTCGCAATTTCGCAAAGAATGTATACATTTTACTTTCAACAATGATATATGCATTGGAACTACAAATTGCAGTATACGGAAATCTTTGTGTAACATATTTCAAAACATGATACAAAATAAGTAATGTACATCAAAGGATGCCATTTTTTCATCTTTCTGCGAACTCATCAATTCCATGCCAAAAAAAACAGGTCGTCTTTTAAACTCAATAATGAATCGATTACTTTTGATCTCTTAATTGTTGCACTCCAGCAAGAGGGTAATCTTTATAAAACGATATTGATGATCAAAGTCTAAACAATACAATTGGTGAGGTTAAGTTTTCCATTCATTATTATCGTGATAGTTTTTGACCGGTGTAAAAACATACAGCCACCTGCTATAGTAATGGCAAATTACGGATTTGGGTCTGGTCGCATATTCCGGTCGTGTTTGGTCAGGCTTTTGGGTTAAAATCTTTTAATTTATTTCCTTGATTCGGATAAGTGCCATTGATTTCAAAATATTACTTTTAGTAGTAGTACTACTTTGATTGCAAACTACTTTTATGTTCACATCTAATTACTTTGGAAGTTCTATTCACATTTGACTTAAGTCTTTGTCGAGTTTTGCATTGAATTCTTCAAGTTTCTTAGGTTTAAATTACTATTCTGTCTCTCTTTCGGATCCTTATGTTAACAAAGTAAGCATTCTTTTTTTATTCGAATTTTTGGTCATTATTGCTATTAATGCTAAATCAATATCTTGTATAACTTTTGATTTTGAAGGTTCTATTTTATTACCATGCTCTGTATTTTAATATTGTAGATATACGACATCATGTCTTAAAAAGTTACATTTCTTAGAAATTAACTTAAAATTATATTTATCTGACCTTTTCCGGATTGTTGTCGTGTGACTAAGAAAAACAATTTTTTTCTGCAAATAATCGATTTTACTCATCAATATAATCTCCTTCAAGGGCAATACAATCATTTCAACGCTTCTCTAACTTCTCGATGCCGTGCTTGTAGAAGGATTTGTCTTTTACCTCAAAATAGGCTTCAGTTTCAGCAATTACTTCTTTATTTGAAATGAGTTTCTAGCATTTTTTTGAGATCAGCGAATAGCCAGTAGGTGCTGGTGGCCAGATCTGGAATAAACGGTGGATGAGGAAGCAATTGGAAATGTAATTCGTGCAATTTTTCCATCGTTTTTATTGACCTGTAATATGGTGCATATTCTTGGCGAAACAAAATTTTTTCTTCGCCATATGCGGTCGTTTTTTCACAATTTCAGATTTCAAACGATCCAGTAATGCCGTGTAGTAGTTACTATTGATGGTTTTTCCCTTTTCGAGATAGTCAATGAAGATTATACCATGTCCATCCCAAAATACCTTTCTAGCTGACTGTTGTGCCTTTGGACGCTTCATACGTGATTCACAGGTCAAATGTTTATGAATCTTAAGCGTTGATTGAAAATTACAACCAATCTCATTCTGAACGATTTTTGTTGTTGCAAATGATGTCATTTGAAAGCACGAATTGAATTTGCGAATTTTACGAAAAAAACAATATAGATTAAGATGTAGCTCCAGCCAATAGTGCTTTCAATGGTTCTAGCGGCGAATTCAATGGTGGCAATACAATTTTTTCAGATGCGCAGCAGAAACCGGCCGATTCACCTTTGTATTTGAGTGCATGACAGTGGTGGCACTGTTTGTTCATAGCACCGATTACAATTCGTGAATGTGACGAATAGTCGATATCCGACTCATATTCATATTGTTTTTTTTGTACGTTATTTATACCTTTTATACCTTTATATATATATATACGTTATTGTACGTTATTTTATAATTCTTCTTTTTTGTGTGTGTTCAAGTGAATTCAAGGATGGTTTAGATTCACAATTTGGTCCACTGGATAACGTTTTTTTAATTATTATTATATACTGCGGAATTTAAATGCACTTAAGCTATACAATTTTACGATTCATTTTAGAGATTTTAAACTTTTTAAACAAATCAAAGTAAGCATGGATAAATTTTAAATTTCTAATATAAATGTATATGGATAACAAAAAATAAAAAATTAATTAAAAAGACATTATCCAGTGGGCCAAATTGTGAATCTAAACCTTCCTTGAATCCACTTGAACACCCACAAAAAATTTCATCAAAATCGGTTCAGCCGTTTAGGAGAAGTTCACTGTCAACACACGTACAGAAGAATTATATATATAAGATATGTATACATATATATTTTATACAATATATTGCATTTATTACCATATGTTATATTTCTGTGAGCATGCTTATGAGTATATTTTTTGGCTGTATTTGTTTATTTTACCCCATTAGTAGAAATAAAGAGAAACAAGGCCTTTTTCTGTAGTAAGTAGTCCTTACACGCTTGTATTTTTCACTATCTCTTATTTGTTCTGAATGTGCTAAAATTAAGATATATTTATGTTTTTGCGAATTTGAAGCCCTTTTCTATTTCATTATTATAATTTTTTTTACTTAGGAATTCAACACCTGCAGCTTCTGTAATATAATGCAATATTTGACAGTTTACATATTTATTTTAAAATTTAAACAAAAATACTAACTGTAAAAAATATTATTCGTGCCACTGTACTTCTTGAAAGCATCCTTTGTCAGTATGCTGTCATAATAAAAGTTTGTAACTATTTTTTTTCCAAGAAAGTTGTGCAAACTTTTTGCAAACCCTCCGTTCGAAATTATATTTTGGACATTTAAAATCTAAAAATAGGGAGAAAAATATGAGTAATTAATAATCAGACATATTAAGTACAGTCGAAGTTCACAAATTAGAACTCTCTGAAATTCGAATCTTCCAGAAATTAGAATTGAAATTTGTAAAGCATTAAACGCTGTAAAATTAGAATTAAAAATTCTTATTTCTGGGCATGTTTTTTTTGTGTGGATTTATCTATGCTATTTCTGTTCTTTTAGCAGAAATAGATCTGAGCAATAGCATCTGTATAGAACATATTAAAAGATGGAATAAAGATGTGCTTGATGAAGGATCTACATATGAACCCAGTAGAGATGTTGAGTTTTTACAGTTGTTTCAAACTCGACAACAATTGAGAACGTTAATAATTTAACGAAATTATGCAACAATAAAGAATTATTTTCTACTAATATATAGTGGAATATATATAATTATTTTCCATATATGTCACAGAAGGATTAGTTTTAAACTTGCCGATTGTAACATCTGCGTCTTTATTAACTTTGAATTAATTTCTTAGCTTCGAAGTCCTCTTTTTTTTATACATTCCATTTTTATATAACACAATATATAATATTGACATAATTGTAGTAAATCTTTATGTTTTGTTGCATATAGTTAAAAAATACAAGTTGTATGTATTCCCCTGGGTTTGTTTAGTTTCGTGTTCTTATTTTTATTGAATAAAATAAAATGAAAAAGTAATGTATTGTATTTTTTAATGACTTTTCTACATTTTTTTATTTATATTCGAATAAAAAAATTGTCCAGAAATTATAATTTATCAGAAATTAGAATTACCTTAAAAACAAAGTGGTTCAAATTAGCGTCGACTGTATCTTATCAAAGTGATTTTAATATAATTTGCAATATTTCCTTCGAATTCGTTTAACCCTTCGTTATAAAAATCGGAAAAATGTGGAGAAGTTTTTTGCCTTCCTGATCCCGTTTTAGTGTATGTTCTACCTTTACTTTAACGACAGCGAGTTCCGCAACAATTATTTCATTTGTCTCACTACAATTTTCATCAGCTTTCTCAATCGCGGTCATATACTTTCGAATTCAAATTCAAATTCAAATACTTTTGTTAGAATTTTGCAACTTTTGCAGTAATTTAACTTCACAAAGAAGAGATAGTTGTCTAGACAGCAACGAAAGAAAACAGAGATGCAAAACAAAAAAGTACAGATTCTTACTGTACCTAAATTAAAAAAAAAGTAAGTAGATTCTTACTTTAAATTAAATTAATGAAACACAAAATCATTCAATTCAAATTTATTTTACAAAATCACGACTGCATGGATAATCTGATATTGACAAAACTAGAACTTGACTGGCACCCTCACACTGTTTCATTTAGGTGGTTTTGCTCATTATAGCCATTAATGAGGATAATTTACCACACAAACCTCCTTCATATAAATGAGCTCTATGGGAGCTGAACACTGGTTCAGTAAACCCGCACACATATTACTTAATATTTATATTACTTAATATATATTAAGTACCATTCACCAATAGTAATAAATTAACTCATAGTTAAGATTGCACTACTCATATCCAATAAAAGGATGTTTTCAAAAAAAAAAAATTTAAATGAGCTCATTATCAATAAATCAGCTCATTTAAGGGGAATAATGTCGAATGCAACCCTTAAAAATAAATTCCCCACAAGTGTAATTAAAAAATTTGAAATATGTGTCATATGTTTAATACTTAAAATGTAAACAAACAAGAGTTGCAAAACTTATTCTAACATGTTTTATTATGTTCTTAAATTCTATTGGTTATTTAAACGACCACATTTAAATTCAGTTTCCAATATTTAATTGTTGTTAATGATAGTGCAAGGTTGCCGTAAACATAATCTATTTCCAATTTGATTGCACAATTGCAAAAAGTTATCCAAACATCTGAAGTCGAAACTATTAGTCATTTACAGGTATCATTTAAAACTTGCCAGATATGCAAAACATAATTAATTTTCTTCTAGTGTAACCACCTGTTGTGAAGTCAGGTAATTATCGTCTACCTAGCAGCTAAAATATTACTAAGAACGCTGAATATAAGAGGACTTCTCAACTCAAACAATTTTATTTCTACACATATTAGGCAATTTAAGAGGCACGTGGACACTTTGCATTGGCTGCTCAGACATTGTTTTTGATTACTCTCTATATTTTAAAGTTTTTCTTTACGTAATGCTATATGCGTGAATGCAGCATTAGTGTATTTAAGCATTTTTTTAGTTCTAATTTTATAAAATCGTTGTTGTTAAATCTTTAATAAAAACAATAGTTACATTAAAAACTTCGTTAATCATAAACGAATTACGTCAATGATATATAAAATAAATTATATACGCCCAGATATTAAATAATGCAAACATATGTAATTAAGAACTTTCAAATATAATTGCGAATATGAAACATTTTGTTTGACAAAAATTTCGAAAATTTAAAACTTTTTTATATTAACTAATTTAACAGAATAAAATTAACAATAATGTAAAAATGTTATATCTTAAAATGTGCAAAGGTCACAAAAATTTTTATACTTGATTATTTTAAAACGTTTTTCGTTTATCCTCTGTAACGAGTTTTATCACTTTATTCTTTTGAGAAAGCCAGTTGCAAAACGGTTTCATTTCGTTTAAAATATATTTCTTAATATTTGAGTGATATTGTGATTTGAAAAATATTATTTTAGATGTGTATATTGTTATTACTATTTGTAGTCGATTTTCATTAGAAACATAAGCTATTAACTTAAAATCTCCATCGTTGTCTGTCGTAATTCCGTAAATATTTTTGCAGTTTCATTGAAAATAGTACGTGGTCAAGTTATCTTCGGTCTCCCTTGTCTTCTATTTCCCTGCGGATTTTATTCAAGCGCTACATGGCATATTTCATCGTAAGGTTTCCTCAAAGTGTGTCCAAGCCAGCTATACTTTTGACTTTTTATTTCATAATTTAAATTTTTTTGTTTAGTTGTTTGCAATAAATCTTATTTTCCTGAACCACCAGATTTTCAAGATGTTTCCCAGGCACCTGTTAGTCATGTTTCGCATCCATATAAAAGATCCGATTGAACACATTTATTAAAAATTTGTATTTTAGTTTTGTAAGACAATAAAGTAGATCGCAATACGTCGCGTAATAAAAAAAATGCAAATCCGGCTTTATGGGTACGATGTGATACATCTTTGTATGTACCACCTTCCTCAGAGATTATGCACCAAAGATACTAGAATTCGCTCACGTTTTGAATTAGGTTGCCATGAACGTAGAAAGTTGGCGAATTATTTACTTTTACTGTCATAATCTTTCTTTTGTTGATAGTAATACGTTGTCCGATGTTTACTGCTACATTTACTCTTGTTACCGTAGAAAAGGTTTCGTTTATGTTTCCTGCACATAAAACTATTGCTTTGGAATCATTATATTACGCTTTTGTAAGGTTTTCATACAAACTCCTTTATCTTCAAGTGCATCCCAAATCGCACTCGTTGTAATGTTCAATAATAAGTCTTAGGCGGTTAACATGGTCAATATATGAACGGTTTACACAAAAGTCTGCTTGTTCCTTTTGTAATAAACGATCCACTGATTTTTGTATACGGTTGAGTATAATCTTGTTACAAATTTCATTAACTGCTGGTGTAAAAGCGATTGTTCTACAATTGTTGCAAGTTTCACCCTTTTAATATGGATTTCGACTATTATAGTTAAATTTTCGTTTTGCGGTATAGTTTCTGATTGCCATATTTCCTTGAAGAGTGACCTCAAAATTTCGACTACACTGCGTGATTTTAAAATTTTTGATTTTTAAAATTCTGCTAGAAAGTTGTCCATTCCTGCTGCCTTTCTAATTTTTAACTGGTATATGGCCTTTTCAATTTCGTTCAAACTAGGTGTTTCGGGAGAAATAGATCTGAAAGGGTTAGCAAATATGATCTACTGGAATCATATTTTGACGGGAATTAAGCAGTTCTTCAAAATATTCTCTCATGTGTCAAACTAATTTCTTCTGGTCAATATTTTGCCGTTTTAATCCTTAATAGGTTGGTTTTGATTGATTTTTATACTAGCAAGTTTTCATGTCTCCGATTTGAGCTAATCGGAAACAAGTCGTTTCATTCTCGGCTTGCTTCTAAACTTCTTTTACTAAAGTGACATGTTTTGTGTTCAGTTGATTTATTACAACGAAGTCGGCTGGAATTTTTAGAAACCGCTTTACCTTGCCTTGTGCATCTACTTTCTGTTAAAACTCTTGCAACCATCATTCTTTATATTGTGATGGCGCTCAGCTATATCGCTGAAGATTGTGAAGATTTTTTCTGTATATATTCCCATGTTTCGTTTACGTTGATAGGATGGTGCGTATGCCCTGGCAGGGGTTGATACTTTCTTATCACGTCGTTTGCGAAACTTTTTCGGTTATCTTCTAGTTTCTTCTTAGTTTCTCGATATCGTAACTTTAAATTTTGTCGTCGAGTAGCGCATGTTGTTAAAAAAGTTTTGATTCGTTTATTACAAGACCAACTAAGTAAGGTATTTTGGCTTATTAAAATTCCAAGGCCTGCATATGCAGATCGTTATCATTAGGTTTGCCAGAATATATTATTGCTATGAGTATATATCGATCGCTATGAGTATTTGTATTGTCTTGCAAGTGTATGATAATTATACGAGTTTTCCTATTTGGTATAAGGTATTAACATTCCAGGATCCAAATTGTGACCATGTGCAGGCATTAGTCATCATTATTAGATCAGCCGGTTTCTATTTCTTGTAATGTTTGTAATATATGTTGAATTCAATTGGTGTTATAGTTGCTATCTTTGAAATAAACGCTTTGTGGATGTAGGACCTCCAAACATCGTTCCGATATTGTTCCTAAGGCCATTTCCTGTCAAAGCGGGATGTTAGGGTACGGATATCCCACCGAACGATTGCTCGTTAGTCTCATATGTGAAAACTGGGTTCAGTATGAGAAAACTGAAGATGACGTTTGTCATTCTTCTCATGCTTTTTGAAATGTAATATAAATCTTGAGCCCCTATATATGTATAATAAAATGAAACTGACAAACGTTGTAAAGCAGTCTGCTTTGATTTTTTAAATGAAGACTGTTTGTCTATCACCGAAACTGTTCTTTATTGTAGTTTCGGTGAAATAACCATCTAATTGAACTTTAATTGCCAATTTCAGGTATTTATTGCAGACAATCCTTTTTATAAGCGTTTTTAAAATTCCACAGTCTGTGAAGTATCAACCAATTTGAAGTTTCAAAATGTTGTCTTTTTCCTCATGAATTTTGGAGATTAGATTAGATTACTGTTTTTCACAGGTTTAATATTAACTACGCAACTAAGTACTGTTTGTATTCCGTGCATTTTATTAACGTCATCGGTCTGATCAAAAGTCAGCATAAAGAGGTCGAGGAGGCTTTTCGTTATATACTGTAACATTCATAATTTTATGAATAATTTTAAGATTTAAGATAATTTATAATGTCAACCGGATGAAACGAATGGTGAAGATTTGTTGGGAATAAAGCAGTGAGACTTCTGTAATCTGAATTATCTGTAGTATTAATTTTATATACCTCATTATTAAACAATTAATTTTATATTTGTTTTCAACATGATTATGAACAGTTTGCTGTAGCACATTATAATTTGTGATACCTGAGATCATTACAGGTCGTGGCTTTCTATAATAGATTTTCCTTAACAAGTTTTTGTACATTTTGGTCTATGTGAGAGTTGATTGTTGCTGACGACTCTTAATTTAATTTTACCTCTGATAAGCACTCTGTTTTTCGTTTCTTGTGTGTATATCCCTTTCTGTGTCTTTTACTTATCCAATTTGATTTATGTAGCCTGGAGATATGGGCCACTTTGAAACAAACTCTAAAAGAGTTTTGGCCAATTAAAAGAAAGTTCTTAAATGTCTATGGGCTACCGGAGACAGAACAAACACCCCTAATGCGAGAGTTTTTAAAATGTTATCATACCTATAGGCGTTTACCGGCCTATCACTATTCTTTAAACAATTTCTAACAGAAATTTGAAGATTTTGGGGGAGCCTATTACAAAACTCCTCTAAATTATCCCCCTCTGGCCCTTCAGTGATACTGGTAAATGACTTATCAGCTGAAAGTTGTCGAAGCAACTCATTATTTAAGGCCCTAAGCTTTTCAATCTCTAAATTTGGTTTTGAAATAATTTTATCCCTTATACCTAAATCTAAACAAATCTTTTTTAGTTTATTATTTAGTTCTTGATTTTCTTCTACCAATTCTCTTATCCTAGGAGACAACTCAGAAGATGAACTATTTCTTTGGAGCTCCATGTCACCTATTGGAGGTGCATTTTCTACCTTTCCTACCCTTTCTAGTGGTGGATGGAGATAAGATATTTGAAATTATGTTGTTTGCTACCATTGAATTGTGAAGACAATCTATTTTTTTCAACGAAACATGTATGTTATTGTTATCACCAGAGTTCGTATTTGCGTACCCATGAGCGGCTCATTTCGGCTCATTCTGCTCACGGCTCATGAGCCGACAAAAAACTCTTTCACGCTCACGAGCGAGCCCAACTACAGAGCTCTCGCTCACGAGCATGAGCCGCCATTAAGTTATAATTGGGCGCACGCTCGTGAGCAAGAGTATCAGTTGCGGCTCATGAGATCTCATGCGCCCAATTTAAGATTTAGCTATTATTTTTTTTTTGTAAAAACATGTCATTAAAAAAGATTAAAAATTTTAATAACCTTGAACTAACTAAAATATGGAAATAATCAAAGTTTCTAAAATAAACAATAAATATATTTTTATTGTTTAAATAAATAAATAATAAATATACTTTTATTGTTTATTTATGGAAAATAATATTTTATAAATATATTTTCCAAATTATTGTTTCATTATATTGTTTTAACGTGAAATTATATATTTTTACAAATAACGTTTATAAAAATAAATAAAGCAAATAAACTAATAAATCGCTTTTTATTAAACGGTTGAGCTCGTGAGCTCTCGGCAGCTCTTCAATATGAGCAAGTTGAAGGCTCAAGCTGGTGAGCAGCTCTTCAATATGAGCCAATTATGGGCTCACTCTCATGAGCCAATTTTGGGCTCACATAAGAATTGAAATACGAACCCTGGTTATCACCACCCACTACTTTAAGTGATTTTTTGCTAACACTAATTGCTAAATTTTGGTCAGGCATTGCTTCCTTGATTAAATTTTTCGTGCAACGCATTTTTCCAGAAAAGTGCCTATCACAGGCATAAAATATCCGGTTTATGGAGTCAGTAACTCCCAGGGCCTTCCACTCGTTTCTATAATAAAAATCATAAAACGACCATTACTTAAAATTTGTATGAAAACATACAACACAGTTTGGAGAACTATTAAGGAACATTTAATACAAAGATAATATTTACGAAAAACACAGATCACATTGTCTAAATCGCAGACTTTGTTCAAGCAACAACAAAATCTGCAGCAATTTTATAAAGTGGAATGCAACTGCACGTCCAAGGTCTTTTGTCTGTATGATTTGAAGAAAAAACAAACAAACAAAAATCGCAAATTGTACAATATATTTTTAAAACATATAATTTTTTACACTTGTGTTTTGTTAAAATATAATTAACATAAATTTAAATATCTATATATAATAACAACACTCAACCAAAGTATAATTAAAAATATTAATTTCACTTCAGGATTTTTCCATTTTTATAATTATTAGTATATCATGAAAAAAATAATTTTCTAATCACTTTCAAAGTACTAAATTATAAATAACATGCACAACTTAATTCGTAGTTTATTATATACACTAATTAGGTACACATCTAAGTTTCCAATGTGTTAATACATTTATATATTTACTTTATTCTACAACAATAAATTGTGTTATTTTTAATTAATAATATACTTTCGAAATTTAAACATCCAAGTACGCACTTCCATTTCATCTGTAAATAAATTTTAATTAAATTTAAATAATTGCCTTTTCTAATGCTTTTATAATTGAAAACAAATTCCGCCTTTTTTTCTTTCACTAATGTGGCATTTGTGCACTTAATTACAACTTTGGCGCATTTTCTCGTAACAGATTTTTAATGTCAAAAAACCAAAACAAATAACGAAATTTCACAGAAACTTCTCTTATATTAGCAAATATCGTGGTGAGTAGGGACCGGGTGGGCAAAATAGCAGGGTCCGGGTGGGGAATATATTCACGCGCTATTATGTAGCATTTGGTCTTTATTATTAGAAAAGACCTGCGTAATATTTTCACCTCATTACGCAAAATTTTGAATATTTTTTGAATAATCCAGAAAAATTTATACACAATTTTTTGAGATACTCTCAGTTTCTTTTCTTTATCTTCTTTGCTATTACTTTAAGCACTTGACTCCACCAAGGGTTGCCAGTTGACAAAAAAAGGATTAGAAAGTTTTTATGAAAATTCCAGTCATCTGTCAAAAGTTTGTAAACAAAAATTCGAACAAAATTAAGTTATACAAATTTGAAAATTGGGGAAATGAAATATTTTAAAAATATATATATAAACTAGCTGACCCGGCGAACGTTGTTTCCCCTTGCAATTAATTTTCCTGGCGTTCGTTGCGTTGCTCTTGACTTTCATTAGCACGTGTAATTGTATCCTGGTTTCTTACATCTTCATTGTTTTCTGCCGATCTATTTAACCGACGGTTCTGGAGTAATTGTGAATTCCGAGTCCGTCGACCAATATTTCCTCCTCGTCCACGAAGACGTGGCATTGTTTTTTGTACGATATTTATATCTTTATATATATAATTCTTCTTTTTTGTGTGTTGAATTTTTGAATTCGCTAAATTTACCAGGAATACCACCACATAACTTAAGATTAAAAATTGGCTCACTTATAATTATGCTGCGGAATTTAAATGCACTTAAGCTATGCAACGTCAGTTTTACAATTCATTTTAGAGATTTTAAAGTTTTTAAACAAATCAAAATAAGCATGAATAAATTTTAAATTTTTAATATAAATGTATATGGATACCAAAAAATAAAAAATTGATTAAAAAGACATTATCCAGTGGGCCAAATTGTGAATCTAAACCTTCCTTGAATCCACTTGAACACACACAAAAAATTTCATCAAAATCGGTTCAGCCGTTTAGGAGGACTTCACTGTCAACACACGTACAGAAGAATTATATATATAAGATATCTACAATAATGTATACGAGTACTTGAAGAAAGTATGTATAATTTAAAAACGCTTTAAAACGTTCCTATCAAGTTAATACTTATTAAACATATTATTAACTTTGTTGTAAAAGGAAATTTCGTTATATACACATATGCAAGATTTACTCTTTGCGAAAATATAACATTTGATAGATTGCAATAGTGATGCATATATCACACTTAGCGTTTATAGTAAGTAACTTGCTGTTTTTTGCCACACTTAGAAGCTACCGAAGGCACCTGTTATTCCTAAAAACTACTATTTTTTAGTATTTGATGTTGAGATGTTTGTATACAACAAACATAAAAAATACAATAGAAAATAATTTCTTGTTCAAAAATTTAATACATAATTTTGTATTGATATTCAAATATAAGTGAGACAAATAACATCTCTTGTTTCTATAATTCTTGGAATTAGAAGAGACAAAATATTGTAAATATTCAAATTGCTCATGAAGTGTGATAATATATATTGTTACGAATTTATTCATATCAGCAATGGAACGATTGAAAATAATTTGATTATGTCAGTTTATATTTTAAGTTAGTGAGAATTCTTACTGAAGAGTTGTATTTCGGATAATTGCTTCAATAAAACTCTGTTATCAAATACTACTGTTGAATAAGAGTACATAATTTGAAGTCAAGAAGTTTCATTCATTTTACAAAATCCAGTGAGATAAATGAGAAAGTTAAGATTAAATTGCAAAAAGCAACTACGTAACATTTGGTGTCAGAAGTGGGATTTTGTAAAACGGTCCAATTGGAACAGATAACTGTGATTCAACAAAAAAAGCAGTTGGCGAAAGTAAGACATGGTGTAGGTGGTGCGAAGGCAGAACTAGTGGAGTAAATGTAGATGAAGGGGAGTTCATCGAAGAAATCTCTGGTGCAGTGGAAATGAGGACAGATGAAAAACTTGACAAGAATAGTGAAATGATGGCAATTATGAATTTTATGATGCAGAAACTTGAGAAAAATTCAGTAGAGCAGGTGCACGGTTTACGCAAGTTGAACCAAAGGCTTGGACAAACTTCAGAAGAACAGACGCACAGTTCACGCGAACAGGCGCACAGTTTGCGCAAGTTGAAACAAAAGCTTGCACAAAAAAACAAGCTTAAGATAGAAATCACTCAGAAATTAGAAGAAAATTTTGTCGGGCTAAAGATAGAGTTGCAACAAGTACAAGAAAGGTGCTAGGGAAGAAGGGACCCGATTGATCGGAATGTTCAGGTTTTAAAAGGTGAGACGTTTCAATTGAAAAGTCGAGCTGAGAGTAGGCAGCTAAGCGGGTCATCTTCAGCCATCATTTGTGAAACTAGTGGCTACCGAAGTTTAATGAGAGCTAAACTTTTGAAGTGTTCAATTTGAAACAGCGGTTGAAACAAATAATTGGAATATTGGTGAGAAAACGGTAGCATTAATTGTGGCATTAAAAGGTAGTGCGACAGAAGTTTTACCACAAATTCCACCTGAAGAACATAAAAACTACCAAGATGGATACATTGCAGCGCAAGTACAGTAACGTTTTCATGACTTCATTGCAAAGGGTAGAACCGGAAGCAAGAGTCCAGCATGTTGACGAGAGTCCTAAAGAATACTCTACCGACATTGAACGGTTGTGTAATTTGGCATACATTGGTAGCTCTGGTGATATTATGGTGAAGAGTACAATCGACACTTTCATAGGCAGCATACGTGATCTGGAAACTAAGCGTCAAGGTCGTTATGTTCCCGAAGGAGACATACTCTAAAACAGTCAGCTGCGCTTTGACGTACGACGCTGCCGGTATTATGTGTTGCGTTACAGCTAAAGTACGGAAAATAAAAATTGGAGGAAAAGCAGGAAGATAGACAAGAGGGAAGTTAAAAGGAAAGACAGAAAGGAAGGCAGGAAGAAAGACAAGAAAGAAGACAAGAAGGGCGGTAAGAAAAAATGCAAGAGGAAAGAGAAGAAAAAGAAGAAGAATAAGAGGGAGGACAAGAAAGAAGATAAGAGGAGGAGGAAGACTGATTCAAATAATGAATAAGGAAAAAAGAAACAGAAAAAAGAGTAGAAAGAAAAGTAGGAAAGACTATTTTGGCTTATGTACCTATGATTTTGTGGTAATCGGCTATGGTATAGTTGTTGTAGAACGAAATCTAAAAGACAATTCTTGTTTACTAGATGTTTTTTAAATCGAAGAAGCTCACTGGAGAAGAATTAGTAGGTGCTATGTGCAATTTGCTTATGGGTTGGCACAATAAATTATTGCATCACGGAGCCACATCATTAACTGGTTTAATTGAAGCGACCGGATCGTATCCGGATATACAAACATCTTGAAAAGGACCGTGTAAGGTAGTAATGAAGAACAATAATGTGTTGTTTATGGAATTCAAAGTCGCGGCCTCATAGAACTAGAACGGAAGCGGTTCATCTGGATATAGTAATACCTGTAAAGTTAGAATTTTTGCTGAAGAGTTATGTTTTAGATATTTGCTCCGAATAGAACTCTGTTATCAAATACTACTGTTGAATAAGAATTCATAATTTGAAGTCAAGAAGATTCTTTCATTTTACAAAATCTAGTGAGACGAACGATAAAGTTAAGAGTAAATTGCAAAAGGCGATTACGTAACAATATATTCATATGTTGTAGTACACATAAAATATGTGTGCAGGATAAATAGAACTTCTGGTTGCTTAAGAATAATTTGGCAGCACTGCCTAAATCATTAAACATATAGAAAGTAAAAAAATTTTTAAGAAATTTGTGGTTAATAAATACTTGTAAATACAAATTTTATGCTTGCACATAATTTTATAAAAAAGTTTTTCATATAAATTTCTATAAAATTAATGACACAAAAAAGTTATTGGTGTCCATTTTATATTGTGTTTGAATTAATAACTTCAGTCATCTTCACAAATTTTATTAAAAAATTAGTTTTTTAAAGTATTTAAATTAACTCATTAACACTCGTAACAGTTATAAATAATAAACAGGTGACTGGAACTTTCCATTTTCTTTCAAAAATTATTCACAATAGATCACTTTTAAGATTTGGCACCATTGCACTTATTCGTTTCAGAGTCAGGAAAGTGGGCTTATTTTTGTGAATTTTTTTTTTTTGCTTTGCATGTTAATATTTAAGCGACACGTGTTATATTCTAGAATTCATGACAAAAGAATTTCAGATGTTGCTTAAGCAACATCAATTCAGTATTCAGAAACCAAATCAATTTTAAGGAACACTCTTTTATGTCCTTATAGAGAAAAATTATTATTGAGAGAAAGCTATACACATATTATTTTTTAATTATAGTTGCTCGTTAAGCATTTCTCATTGTTTTTATTATGTTTTAGGCAGCCTAATTTGCAGAGCTTAGTTGCTATTTGCCTGTATATTAATGAAACATATTGTGTCTGCTGATATTCTCAATAACTGCTCTCAATTATGGTCATACAAAAGTACAAATGTATATGGTGATTTTAGGCCCAGAATAATTTTTCAACTGAATGCTCTACATACTCTCATTCTGTAATATTTATAAACGTACGCGGAATTTTTATATATTACGTTTTGATTTTTACTAACATAAATATTCTTGCATGTACATAAAAAACATTCTGTTTAAGCGCTTCGACTACACACTTATAAGGCGTATTTTGTGAAAGTTGTTCTTAAATAACAACGCACTAAAAATTATTATTATCGAAAGATGCCAATTTATTTGTCAATATTTCGACTTTATTTATTTCTTTTATTTACAAAATGCAAATTGGGTACTACATAAAGTATATAAAAACACTTGCCACTTTGTACTGAATACTATTTTTAGTACGTCCAGCACTTTGCAAAGAACTTTCATTTACCTGTTTCTTTTTTGCAGCAGTTGGAAAGCATTACCGGCTACAGTGTGAGACTTCAACCCACTAAAACCACCTCTCAGGAACGAGTTAAACATTAAACTGTAAAAGCTATCTGGCTGAAATGTCCAGTAATCAGTATGTAAAGATGTTAGAAGTATTTCAGTTTTCAATTTTATCTAAGCTGGGATTGAGAACCTAATAAACGTTAATTATGGGAAATGATTGGCATTTACAAAAGGCTGGGACTCCTTAGGAGTATACTTTATGGACGGATCACAATATCTGTGGTTGTACAGCGGAATTATGGGAGGCCTGTGGAAAATAGATTGGAATCCGTGGAAAGTTATTCGGTGTTCAAAATAATCGGAAATAGACTAAAGTAAAGAGCTCGACAGGTAGAGGAAAGAACTCAGCAGGAGTGGTGATGCTGATTAGATTTACGTGCATAGTTAATACAGTTGCAAAGGATTTTCTTTTCAAAAATGCGCAAGCACTCCATTTGTGCTAATGTTACCACGGACCAAATCAACAGCGCGTAGATGAATAGAAAGTGAATGAGCTGCTTATAGCAGAGTAGCTGAGTCTTAACGTTAAATAGGTTATACCTACGTAGAGCGTTCTTGAGTTGGATGTGCTGGAAAGTGGCGTTCTGAACGACCTGGGATATATGGGGACTGAAAGTGTTTGAATTTATCAACTAGTCGGATGGATGTAGCATTGATATGCAATCTCAGGTTGGAGGCTTTATATAGTCTTCGTTCCGCTTACCAGTAAGCAATGGTCGACATCTTGTCTGATTTAAGCTGGAGATTTTCACTTGCCTCACCTGAATCTCTTTTATATATTTTTTTCCAAAGCAATTTTCACGCAATCTGCTTGTACAATATAGTGTAAAACAAATATATGTTGACTTGTGGTGATACCAACAAGTTTATTAAATATTTAAAAAAAAAAAATTCTGTCAAAATAGTTACGCAGTTTTTTCTGCAAAAAATTGATGTAAATATTTAGTAAATTATTAAAAAACTGAATATCAAATATTTATATACTAGCTTACTCGATATATGCATAGTTTTTGGTCTTTGACTCGAATTTTTATTTACAGGCCACAACCACTTGGAGCAAATAGTGGACAATTATTTAATGGTAACGAAGATGACGACCATTTAGGCGGATTCAAAAATAGATTCCAATTCTTAAATCAAAATCTTAACTTAGACATTAGTCCAATACGCGGCAGTGGACAAAGTGGAGATGATTATAGTTATTCACAAAATGGTTATAATAACAATGACGATGAAAATGTTCATGGATATAATTATAAAGTACCATTGCAAGTATCAAAATTCAAATAACATACACGAAATTAAATAATCAACTCATTCTAATTTGAACTTTAATTTATTAAAAATAGAGATCAACTTCAGACTCATCCAGTTCCTTCAAGACAATACCTGCCAGTGCATTAACATAAATATAGAATTAGAAGTTTAATATAATTTAATTAAGGTATTTTAAAAATATTTATGTGTACATAATAAATTTATTATAAAGTGAATTGTTACACTAATATTCTACAAAAACCTTGCCTACTTATTTTTTCCATAGTCAATTTATAAAGGATTTTTTATAAAAATAATCAAGAAATCTATCAGTTATCTTTCAAATGCAGGACGGGAATAAAAACTATATGCAACTCAAGAGACTCGTTTGCAACCGTTTAAACGATCGATGCATATATTTTGATTTAATATTTTAAAAGTTCTTACGTTCTTTTGTTTACTATTTGAGTTTCAGAGTCAAGCATGTTAACTCGGAAATACATTACGCTAATCAAACTGTTTAGATTTTATGACGTGCATGGAGACAGAAAAATGCTGTTGTCATGATTCTTGCTTTTCTGTAAAGTCTGAATTAGTTTTCGAAAACGTAGCAAACGTAGATAATGCAAAATGCAGAAAAAGTTATTACTTATGACAGAGTATATACAACGTAAAACAATATAAGAACACAAATAACACAAATTTAATCGATCACCAAATACTTCGCACGCAGAGCAATATAATACAGCTGCTCAAAGTTCATATTAGCTAATATAAAATCTCGGCTACGTCTAGAAACCAAAATTCATTTACCACAACTTTTTCTTTGGATTGAATAATCGAATTCATTGGTTTTTATAAGGTAGAAGGAAACAGAAAAATGATTTAACTTTTATGGGTTTACATAACATATTTTTTATTATACTTCGTGCAATGTTGTTCGAGTATGACAGCAGTTGATTTGACCCTTCACTGAAATATACTTCGGTCGCGACAGTCCACCAAAAACCGAGTTGCGTAAATTGAGCAACAATATTAGTTGGATGCCATTTTAGTCGCTCATATACAATAGCAGCATAGTTGAACGCTCAAAATCATATCAACTGCCCCCGGCATCTGTAATTGAGGGTCAGCTAAATCTAAGTTCAAAAAATCACCAAGAGCTTCCTTCGGTATAGGAATGGTTGGGGTAACGCTACCCACTCGGGGAAGTATTAGCGCAACACAATTCATGTTGAAATCGAATTTTAGTGAATGGATTGTAAATGAAACCATTCCTCTTGAATTGGCGACCTTTGACATTTGTTTTGTCCAGTTTTAATCGCTGCACGATGAACTCGCTGACAAACGTTGCTTCCGATGCGCTATCCAAAAGAGCACGTACAATAAGCTTCTGACCGGAAGGACTCCTTACCTCTATCAGTGCAGTACCAATTAAAACAGTCTGTAGGTGTAATGTTCGAGCATCTTGATTAGTGCTGGCAATGTGTGTGTTGTTTGATGTTACAGTGTACTTCTTGATCGCTTCTGTGGGATTTTCCTGTATGTCTGAGTAATTCGTTTCTCCACCACTCCCCTTATGGTCATGTAGTAATGTATGATGGGTTGCACTACATCGCAGACACCGATATTTCGATAGGCAATTATGACACATGTGTCCCGTTCTCAAGCAATTGAAGCACAACCTTGCAGCTCTGACTACCGCATATCTCTTTGGCCTAGTCATTTGTCGAAACTCTGCGCAATATGCCAGCAAATGGCATATTTGCTGGCATAAACTCGGCAATGCACGCATTGTTGAATAGTTGTATGATGGCTTTTAACGAAACCCTTTGTTCTGATAGATGTTGCAAACTTACTATCAACTACCTCAAGCGATTGTATTCGATTTTTTAGGAAATTGACCAGATCTTCAAACTTTGGGATTTGTTCTGAACTGGTCGTTGACAGCTCCCAAGCTGAGCGTGTTCTCGTGTCTAATTTGTGAAGAAGCGTAAAAACCAGCCAATCGTCCCAATGCTGCACTGGACGACCCAATTGTTCTAACGCACGCACAGTCGACGCGATGGTGTCACATAGTAAGCATAAACTATTTGGTAAACCGTCAGACACCGTTGTTACATTCACAATTTCCTTTAAATAAGCATTAAGAATAATCCTCTTGTTTTCATACTTGCGGACCAGTAAATTCCATGCTACTGCCCAATGTGCATCTGTTGTAGTAATGTTGTCTAGTGCGTGTTGCGCGTCCAACACTAACGCATCTTTTAAGTATTGAAGTTTCTGCGTATTAGACAATGCGACATTATTTGAAACAACTGACGTGAATAAATCCTTAAATGCGTACCAGTGCAGATAATTACCATCAAACGACGGAATTTTAATGCGTGGCACATTAGACGTCAATTCCATGCTTGACATACTTTTAATTACAGGTTTGCTGTTACCTGAAGAGTCTACAGCTTCTGTCTTAGCTAACGCATCGATTAGCTCCGCATCACTTCCAAATAAATATTTCAATATCCATGTAACTGTTTTCGCTGACTAACGCTCTTATTGAGTCACTCGCTTCTTCCTCCTTTGCACCGTCATGAATATAGGCCAACAAATTTTCTCGAGCTTCCTGTGATTGTTATATGCAATGTAAGCCGTTGCGCTCAGCAAGTTTTCGAATCCAGAGTAAATAATTGTGCCTAGCGGCTATAAAATCCAAATTAACTAATTGTGCCCAATGGCTATATAATTTGATAGATATGCCCAGCGGCAATAAATTTGACAATACGCCCAATGGCTATAACTTGAGAAATATGCTCAGCGGCTAGAAGAACCTCGCGATATTCGTAGACAGCAACACATAATTGGACGCAAAAGATACGTTGCTTCCCGCAAGTGATGCCAAAAAATGTTTACGTAAATGAATTATATTCGTACAGTAGTTTATTTTAGGTAACATCAAATTTTATTTCATTACTTCAATAATTAATAATACTATAAAAAAGTTTACTTAATAAAGAAATAAATGAAGAACAATAAAACGGCACTAAAACCCGACCGGTCACTTCGCTAGCTCGCACACACACACTAAAAAGAAAACCTTGCCAATAGATAAACGAAGCCCATACACAGTGGTTGCCAGATTGATATATATGTAATTTTAAACAGTCAGTCTGTTTAAAGTATGTATTTATTCGTAGTTATAAGAGCAAGAGTCGAACTGAAGGCCCTTTGGGGTTACAATTAACTCCGACACATCTGCCCTATTATTTTCATTAGCCCCTACTATTGAATTCTGTTTGTTTACCACTGCTAACTCAAACACTTTCCAAAACTCGAGACCAAAATAAAAATATTGCTGCAATGCAGGTACTACCAAAAACCCCATATTTTTTATCACATCATTTCACTTTACTGGCAATGTGATCATTCCTATGATTACGGTCTCTCCTCCATTTGCTGTTTTAACCTTCTGATTCTTCAAGGAAATCATTTGGTTTGACCGTTTTTCAAGAAATTTGGCGCCATTTTTCCCAATGCAGTTTGTACTAGCCCCTGAGTCTAATAAAGCTAACACTTCTTCCCCATCTATCGTAGTTTTTGCAAAAAATCTATTATCACCATCTAAAATCACTATAGCAGACACTGACTTTCTCTTACAACGTTTAAACAAAGCTGTTTTTCCCTAATTTTCTTAATTTTCTTAAAATTTCTAACTGACAGCTCTTCATTAAATATTTTTGCTCTTTTACGTTCATAATTTAATTTACGCTGGTGTAGACTTTTACGTTCCATTATAACAGGTGACACCGGCGTTTGTACATCAACTTCTCTTCTTAAAATAGTTACTTGTTTCCCGGCTTCATCTGCATTTGACAGCCTCCCCGGGGTGACGCTGTCATTACTTGGTTTCCCTCTTCAAACACACAATACGATACATCACTATCACATATAAAACATCGCATAGAGTGAAACGACGATATACATGACTCATTCACACCATTCATCACCTTCTTCTTATAATAATTTCCTGCGAGGCTCCGTGAAAGTGCTTTCGTGTATCTTGATGACCTATTAGTATGCTCTGTAGATTTTGAATCACACCTCAAACTCTTAGAGGAGGTAGCTACCTGTTTAACTAGACATAAGCTAACAATAAACGCAGAGAAGAGCACATTTTACTATAAAGAAGTCAAGTACCTAGGGTTCATAATAGGCGACGGTTGTTTGCGATCCGATAAAGGTGTAATTGCCGCTATGGTAGAATTTCCTGAACCAAAGACCGCAAGACAATTGCGTCGATTTTTAGGTATGACAGAGTGGTATCCGAGGTTTATAAAAACTTATGCCATGATAGCTGCGCCACCGCACGAGTTTCTTACAAAGTCTAATATGAAAAAATTCATACTGTCAGATGAAGCCAGAAATGTGTTTCAGGCGCTCAAAACTAGTTTGTCAACAGCACCAGTACTAACTAATCCTGACTATACAAAAAGATTTTACGTAAAATGTGATGAATTAAAGGAAGGAGTAGGTGGAGTTCTGTTTCAGAAAGATGATTTTGGTGATGAACGACCTATTTCATATATGTCTTTGAAGCTCAACCGAGCTCAGCAAAATTACAGTTTAACGGAGTTAGAATGCTACGCGACCGTATTAACAATAAAAAAATTTCGGCCCTATATAAAGGGCTTACCGTTTACTGTAATCACTGATCATGCAAGTTTAAAAGGGCTAATGCAACTTGCTAGGTAGTCACCTTGTCGTGGTGTAGGGGCTTATTGTGGACTGAAGCATGTCATGTGAAAGTCATAACATGATGACCTTTCATGTGGCATGATTCAGCACACAAATTAAGAACTGCCGCCAACGCACAGGTTGAGAGTACATATCTACGATTCCTGATCAGTCGTTGAGGCTAGATAGTGGACTTTAATAGACACTTGCTCATTGGTCAGTCCTTTTAGGAAAGTGAGGCTATCTATCAGACCAATGACTCACCTTTAGTACGGTCATGTCTCTGCTGTTTGTGAGTCGCCGATAGTCGAACGGGGGAGAAGGAAAACACCCTAGGGCAGGGTCTGTTTATATTCCAGGTTACCAAGGCTAGGTCTTGATAGCCTGGAATATGAACAAACCTATTGCCCCAAACAAACCCCCTAAACTCTGCACACCTATAAAAGTGCAAAATATGGCTTTACAAAGCCAAAACTCATTACTGGCCAAGAGGGCACATAGTACCATCGTCAGTGTACAAATGGACCACGACTTGTTGGAGGTGGCACCTGATCCTCTACCCGACAAGCCGGAGGAGATGGACATTCCACTTAGTCAGGAGTCGGCTGGAATGTCCATTTCCTCGGAACAGGAGAGAGATCTTCTTGAGCCTAGTCCAACCAAAAAGACTCAAACAAGAGTGAAGCTATCCGGCGCTGGACACAAAAGATGAAGGCTTTACTTGCCAAGGGCATCCCGCTGGAAACAGCAAGGTCTTTGGCAGTAAAGCCGGCCACCACGTCCAACGAAGGACAGGCAACACCTAAACGATCCGGATCGGACAGCTCGACACCAACATCGAGCTCCAAACCGATAAAGCGGATTGCATTACAGGGCAAAAAAGTTGATAGGGGGCAGAGCCCAAACTGGCATGCGACAGTCAAAAAGATTAATTGATCCTGATCACATCAAAGTTGATGCTATCCTTGGCCTTAGCAGAAACGATATTAAAATCTACACTGAACTTCTTACAGGACACTGTAGACTTAATTACCACATGAAGATTATAGGTGTGGTAGAAAGTGACTCCTGTCGACTCTTACATGAGGAGAAGGAAACATCACAACATGTTCTATGCAACTGCGCAGCGGTTGCAAGACGTAGACTCGATTACCTTGGAAGCGGGATATTAGTCCCAAGTCAAATAGGTAAAATTAAGCCCACAGCAATTACAAGATTTATAAGTAGTCTAAAATTGTCCTAATTGGGCCTTTAGGCGCACAATAGATCTTTTAGGTCGGGGTGCTTCAATAACCTATTACTTAAATAAATAATAATGCAACTTAAAAATCAGGAAGATTAGCTATATGGAGCCTCAAACTTCAAGCATTCGACTTCAGTATTGAGCAAAGGCTATGTATCGACTTTATGGGACCATACCCACGATCATCGGATTGGAACACAATGTTGTTCGTATATTTGGATCATTTTACGAAAATTATTAATGAAAGCAGCCACGGCCGCTAAGGTCACTCAATACCTTGAAAACGACATTTTTCATGTGTTTGGGATACCTGAGTACATTCATAGTGATAATGGTAAACAATTCACAGCAGAAAGATTCAAAAACCTGCTTTTAAAATACGGAATCACACATGTCAAAACGGGATTTTATGCTCAGTTACAAGAGCATAAGAGAAAAGATAGTACATTAACTTAAATTAGATCATTAAAGAGCTGAAAAAGTGTATAACACAAGGAGTAAGTCAATTTCTTTTAAAGTAGGACAAATGGTATATAGAAGGAATTTTAGACATAGCCATACAGCAGAATATTATAATGCAAAACTAGCTCAAAAAAATATTAAATGTATTATTCATAAGAGTGTAGGCAATTCCCTATATATCTTAAAAGGGTTGGATGGTAAGGATATGGGCACATATCATGCGAAAGATATTTTTTGTAGCTTAGCATTTTTAATTCTTAAACTACTAAGAATTTCCTATAGTATTTTTTTTTATAGTTACAAAACACTTACATAAGTCCTTGATGTATTACCTGTGACATTTTTTTTGATGTTTATTTCTTTATTAGTTTGATAATAATTATTCTTTTATCGGTGACATTGTTTTTTATTAATAGTAAGACATATGATTAATGCTTTATTTCTCGTTTGTAATATTTTTGTTTTTTGTTTGAAATAAACTATTTAAACGTTAAAAATTATTTGCAGTGATATATTGCGTAGCACCACAAAAATAATATGATTATTAGTTTTTTTTCGAGTCTATTAATTTATTAGTTTCCGGTCATTTAAGTACAGTCGCTCATGCTTGTTTTGTTAGCATGAGGACAGTTAGATGAAGTCAATTATGCTCGGCGAGCTCAATCGACAGAACATAAGTCTCTTAATATCAGGGAATGGGTCGAAGAAATGATTTATATTTTTTTTACCAGCCCATTCCATGCTAAAAGTGACATCGACGGTTTCGAGCGTGTTACGATAAATGTTGGCAATTTAATGTAATTTACGGATATTTTTTTTTTGGTTGTGGTGCTATGTGGATGCTAAGTGTGTACATTAAAGTATTTAAGAGTGTGGATGTTAAGTATGGTGAAAGCTCATATGTTGTAAGAGTATCTGAGCGAGTGGTTTTAGGATAAACGTTATATAGCCAAACTTCCAAACGTTGACTCGAGCGGGAATATAAAATATCTAGCGGAAGAAGATCGTGGGTCAGTTTTTTTGAGAGTCGAATTAGCAACATCGTGTGCTAAAAAAAAAGAAAAATATTGTGCATAACATTTAATGTATGCTAAGGTGAATGTTATTTTTTTTAAATAACAAAAAAAAAACAAAATTCAAATTTATCAGTGAAACAAAAAAAAATTAAAAGAATAATGTACGCTACATACAATTTTATTTAATTTGTGAAGAAATTGCTAAACTCATCTTGCTAAGATGAATCTTTTTTTTTGATTAACAAAAATAAAAAAACAAAATTCAAGTTTCTCAGTGAAACAAAAAAAAATAAAAAACAATAATGTACGCTACGTGCAATTTTATTTAATGGCTGTGAATTAACAAAATCACTTATTCACTGACATGAATGAGACAGCAAAGAACAACCTACTGAAGGGCAAAAACCACATATTGAAGAAAAACAATTTTTTTTGGTGAGGGATTAGTTACACTAAGTGATCTTATTTTACCAATGGATAATACAGTACTTTATGGTTTTATTGATTATCCAGAATTTATAAAAGCTCCACAAAAAGCAGCATCAAAACAGCAACATCAACAACAGCTAAGTGGCGAACAAATGAAAAAAATTCATTATCTCATATAAATAATTTATATATATCATTTATAAAGTTTTTTTTTGAAGTAATTTTCATAATTTTTATTATTTTTGAATTTTAAATATTTAATTAAATTAATTTTTGAAACAGAAGGAGTAAAAAAAAAAAGCTCGTGTGCATTTATATTATTATTTTTTTTATTTTTTTATTAATCTAGTTAAGATAATATTTACCTTAAATATATTTAATATTTGTTTAAATTTGGTTCTAAACATACATTTAAAAGAGAAAAAAAGTAAATAAACGTAATATATATGTTTGTATATAGGTAGCACCTATATGCCTATATTAAGGGTACAAATATAAGGGGAGTTTGGTTTTATTTACAGGTTTTCTTGCTGATGACGTCATCGACGGGAAGATGAATTTGTAATACTCCTCTCTTTTTAGTTTTTTTCTTTGGATTTCTTTTGACATTTTTGTTTTTATTATATTTGCATACATATTTTATATTTACTTTTATTAATATTTTTTTTTATTATCTAATTTTATATATTTTTTTATGCCAATAATTTGAAGAATATTAGTTATATAAATTTAGTGTTACTTATTTGTAACTCACTTTTTCTTTTTTCTTCATTTTTTTTGTGTTTATTTTCATTATATCTTTAATATAGAATCAATGTAATCTAAATTGTAAAAAAATGTAAGAAGAGAAAAATTATTTCAGATGGCTTAATATCAGAAAATATAGACGACAGGTGGATGTTAAAAAGGGGACAATGTTAGCTTGAGGTAAGGTGAAAATGAGTTAGACAGAACAGGGACGAATAATCAAATTAAGGAGCTGTAAGGAATTTAGTAGGGCCTTTTACTTCAGCTCATGGTAACTACGGTAGAGTATTGAGGGTGGGTAGGTCCTAACTGACAGACATAGACAGAAACAGTACGGAGTGGTAATGGTAGACCCAGTTATATCCTTAGACAGTTTCTATTATACACATTTTTTTTCTTGTTTCTTTTTTTTTTTATTTTTATTTTTCTTTTGATCCATTTTGATCATCATAATTGCATTTTTTTTTGTTTTGTTAAATAAAACAACCTGGCACTATTTTTTTTTTTTGCTACGATTCAATAGTGGTATAGCGGAGTTAATAATCCAGCCGGCCTCGCTACCGTGCCAGAATTTTACTCCGTTTACGACACATTCCAAGATATTGAACGCAACATATTGTATGTATCTCAGGGCTGCAGCGAGTATGAATCATGCAAGTCTTGTGGACTGTTGTTATAAAGTATAGTAGGATACTAGCAATGGCAAAGTAATATAGTTTATAAGTGTGGAGTCGTGGACATCGACACCACTGATAGTTAAATGCCACAGAGTAATTTCTTTTATTATATTTTTTATTCTATTTTATTTTATTTTATTTTTACTTTATTTTATTTTATTCCATTTATTCATTTATTTTATTGCCGATGTTGTGTATCTACTTTAACTAGTGTAATGATCAATTTTGTACTAAAAATTAAATTGATCTTATAGCGTTAAGGACCTAGGATAAGTAAATAATTAAAAGCACTGATTGACAAATATTTCATTGATATTACCTCGGATTCTCACGGCTGGTCTACAGCAATAATGTCAGTGGAGTTGTGTTGTGAAAGAAGTTGCTGGATGTAAGCGGAAATTCTTAAGAAAGTAGAACTATACCACAATAAAGAAACTTATAGAATAATTACATTTAACATGTCCTCTCGGTTTATCCGTCTTACTTTAGTTTAAATAAATTCTTTTTTTAATAATAATAGTTAAGAAAAAAGAAACTAGCACCCAAACACATTTATGAAACAAATCAAAACAAACAAAAAAAAGGAAAGGAATAGAAAAGAGTATGCAGCATAAACAGCGCAAGACGAGAGACGAAAGAATAACCAACAGCAAAGTAATTGGAAGCTTTTTTTGAAAGCTTGAGTTTATTGACCGCGAAACGGCGGATTAAAAAGTCTGAGTTAAGCAGTTATAAAAAAGTAAATAAAAGGAGCATTCGGATGATCTTCTGTCTTCTTGGTTGAGTTTTTTTGAACGGAACGGGCAGAACGTATGACAGAGTTTAACTTCAGTGATCCGCAAAGAATACAAAAGAAATAAAAAAAAAGTTATATATATGAAACTCTTATCGGAAGCGGCGTGAAGTTGTTAATATATAAATTTATACTCTGGAACAGTGTTTTATACCATAACAACTATCAAGTATTTTAAATAAAAAAAAAGTTATATAAAAAAAAACCAATTTTTTTTTGAGAGACGTGTGTCCATCTCTAGTGCCTTTGCTTTACCGCAGAATATGTTACATTATTAACCACAAAGGAAACCAAATGAAGTGTTTAAAGAAATTCAAATATATTACTAACTAAATTATAAATACGAAATTAAACAATAGAAAACAGTTAAATTCTAACAATTTTTATATTTCAATAATATATATCCAATGAACGTTTTTTTTAATATCAATAAATCAAGTATCGAATGCATTGAATGTGATAAAATCAAACTGACACCTGGGACAGCAACGGCGTCGGCAACAGTAGCAGTGGCGCGAACGTTAACAACAATAAGGCATCAATTGCCAGAATAGCAATAATAACTAAATAAATTACTTATTGCATTAATTATCTACTTACTTAATTTTTTTTGAAGTATTATTTAATTTTCTTTTATATAATAACTAAGAATATCCATGAAAGTTAAATATAATTAATTGAAGTATGTTAAATGAATACTGTTACTTATTACATTAGTTATCTATTTACTTAGTTTTTTTTTTTTTGAAGTACTCCGATTTAATTTTCTTTTATAAAATAACTAAGAATATCCATAAAAATTTAGAATATACGGTATAAATCGTGTAATGTATTTTTATAATTATTTGTAATTTAATATAACCCATTAATTTTTTTTTTCTCCACCCCCGTGTATTTGTAAATATTTATGATATAGAGATTCAACTTTGGTTGGGTTTTTTTTTGTTTAAAACATATCCCAGGTACAGCAGAGGAGCGGTGACGTCATCACTACAACTGCGGTGAGTGTGATTTGTTTTTTTTTTATTTCGTAGTTTTCATTATCACAAAAATAAGTGAATAGTTGCGAGGGGAAATATATAAAAAAAAAATTGATACGCGGAAAAAAAAAAATTGCTTTGTTAATTAATTTCTTTTAGATATTTTATTGATCGTAATTGAGAATTTGTACTTGGAAATTTGTAGTTATAAATAAAAGAAAAAAATTAGAAAAAAATTAAATTACATTACTGCACCTCTCATCTTCGTTTACAAGGAAAATTCTTAGACCTATAGTTTTCTTTTCAATTTCTAGCTCTTTGTTGTTGAGTTATTGTACTGAACCCTGGTATACGCTGAGTATACCCCGGCCGCGGTAGAGGCCGGAAAGGTCGTTACAAGTGGCGCCCGAGCAGGGACTCGTGTTTAGATTAAATTTAGACTAGATTCGATTTCTTTTGGTTATTTATATCGTAAACATCCAATATGGTTAAGACAGCGTGGATTGCGGCGGCACGTAGGGAAGATCTAGTAGCGATGCTGGAGGAATTCGACGATGACACCACGGGAATAGTAGAGGACCTTCGTAAGCGGTTACGTGAATTAGTAATGAAGGGAGAGGAGCCAGGAAATAAGTATCTTGAAATTGAAGCGAAATATAACCGCGGAAGCTCGCCTTAACCGATGAATCATGAACCTGAACCATACAAACCATCCATTTCAGAAACCAAGCCAACTGAAGAGGATTTTGGCGACATAGCAAGAATAACCAATCAGGTGCGTAAATGGGCTCTGCATTATGATGGTGAAACACCAGCGTTACCATTTATCGAAAGGTTGGAGGAGCTTGCCGAGGTATACAATATCTCAAAAGACATCTTACCAAAATTAATGCCAGAGGTGCTAATAGGAAGAGCTTTAATTTGGTTTCGTAACAATAATCGACGATGGGTGAGGTGAAGTAAATTCAAACAAGATTTTTTCGCGTTTTTCTTGCCCAGTAACTATTTTGAGGAATTAGAGGACACCATTCGTAACCGACATCAATTGAAAAACGAATCGTTTAAGAACTACATGCTGGCGCTGCAGGATTTGATGC
Source organism: Teleopsis dalmanni (assembly GCF_002237135.1). NCBI lineage: Eukaryota > Metazoa > Arthropoda > Insecta > Diptera > Diopsidae > Teleopsis > Teleopsis dalmanni. The sequence goes on along the minus strand of NC_051846.1, from coordinate 108,406,257 downwards.
GACAAGCCGGACACACGAGAGAACAACAATTAAACCGGCTCTATCATAATAGTATGCCGGAATACCAGCTACATATTAAGCGTCGTGAGTTCTCGTCATTAGACGATTTAATACAATTGGCGAACGAGTTTGAAAGACTTAGTAAGTTAACAAGGAATGAGGCCCCAAGTACATCGGGTTGGCCAAATATCGTAAGTAGAGTGCAATATCGGAAAGGTAAATACAATGTGGTGGCGGATGCATTATCGCGTCAACCGGAAGGAACTGCAGCCTTAGTTAGAAGGATAAAAACCAGCGACGGTGTGTGTGCTGAACCAGACTGGGTTCACAAACGAAAAGAGGAGGTTAAACTGTATCCAAAGAAATTCGCAGACTACACCATAGAAAATTACCAGCTGTGTAGACATATACCCAGCTATGATTAGGACGAGAACAATAAGCCATGGATATTATGTGTGCCAACAGTTCTAAAACAACAGATATTACGGGAGAATCACAGCGTACCTGTAGCAGGACATTTCGGAGTAAGGAAAACTAAGCAAAGAATATCAAAACTGTGTTTTTGGCCAGGTATGTTTCGCGATATTAGTAAATATGTGCGAAGTGCCAGAGGTTTAAACCGAACCAACAGGCTGCTGCCGGACTAATGCTAACACGATTAGCAGAAGAACCATGGTGTACCATCTGCGCGGACATTGTTGGACCATTGCCAAGGTCCAAACAAGGAAACTGCATGCTTCTGGTCTTTGTGGATAAGTTCACAAAATGGGTTGAGCTAGTACCGCAACGGAAGGCGACCACAATCGGCCTTCAAAAGGCCTTCAGAGAAAGTATTCTTGCGCGCTTCGGTGTACCAAAAGTCTTATTATCAGATAATGGGATCCAGTTTACCAATCGGGCTACTAGAACTTTTTTCTCAGATTTGGGTATAACACAACAGTTTACCGCTCCATACGCCCCATATGAAAACCCCACAGAGAGGACTAATAGGACCGTTAAGACCCTTATCAGTCAGCTCACGGAAGGCGACCACAGGAATTGGGACGTATATTTGCCAGAAATTACATTAGCGATGAACTCAAATGTAGCCGAATCTACGGGATTCTCAGCAGCCTTTTTGAATTTCGGGCGAGAACCACGTATGCCTGCTAATCAATTTGACAAGGTCACTCCAGGTACCGGTGACGTGCCAATCTCTCCTACCGACAAAGCTCAGAAATTACAAATTATCATGTAAGTGGTAAGGCAAAATATGCAGTACTCTTCGATCGAACAGGCAAGGCATCACAATCTCCGCCGTAGGGATTGGAAACCGAAAATAGGGGATCAAGTTCTGGTAAGGAACCATACTTTGTCTAAAGCGGTTGATCACATTGCCGCGAAACTAAGTCAAAAATTCAGTGGGCCATACAAGGTGAAATGTTTCCAATCGCCAGTAACTGTAATAGTAGAAGATCACTAAAACCAGGAAAACAGCCCACGTCAGCGATATCAAATTGTACTACGTAGACTCTAATCGAGAAGAGTACGAAGGCAGTATGGAAAAAGCGTAAACATAATATTGGGAATACAATGTCAACCCTTACAACAGGATTTACCTTTTACTGGAAGTATGGGGGGAATGCAATGATCAATTTTGCAGAAAAATAAAATTGATCTTATAGCGTTGAGGACCTAGGATAATTAAGTAATTAAAAGCACTGATTGACAAATATTTCATTGATATTACCTCGGATTCTCACGGCTGGTCTACAGCAATAATGTCAGTGGAGTTGTGTTGTGAAAGAAGTTGCTGGATGTAAGCGGAAATTCTTAAGAAAGTAGAACTATGCCACAATAAAGAAACTTATAGAATAATAACATTTGACATGTCCTCTCGGTTTATCCGTCTTACTTTAGTTTAAATAAATTCTTTTTTTAATAATAATAGTTAAGAAAAAAGTAACTAGCACCCAAACACATTTATGGAACAAATCAAAACAAACAAAAAAAGGGAAACAGCAACGTGAGAGATGTCATTTTTATTTGTTTTTTTACATTTTCGTTTGATCGCCAAAATATTGCAGCGGGAAATAGAGAAAGGAATAGAAAAGAGTGTGCAGCATAAACAGCGCAAGACGAGAAACGAAAGAATAACCAACAGCAAAGTAATTGGAAGCTTTTTTTTGAAAGCTTGAGTTTATTGACCGCGAAACGGCGGATTAAAAAGTCTGAGTTAAGCAGTTATAAAAAAGTAAATAAAAGGACCATTCGGAGGATCTTCTGTCTTCTTGGTTAAGTTTTTTTGAACGGAACAGTGATCCGCAAAGAATACAAAAGAAATAAAAAAAAAGATATATATATGTGTATGAAAAACAAACACGAATTTCCACACACGCAAAAGTTTATGTATTTATTCGTTAAGGATATACATAGTCAATTAAATTTTATTACATTCTTATTCAAATTTTGAACTGATAAATTATTAATATCTTGTCAAGCCAAAAAAACGTGCACACACCGCCAGTAGCCAATTAAGAAGAAGGAGAAGGAAAAAGCAAAAAAGCGAAGCCAAAATTATCGCTGCCAGATGTTAGGATGCCATCGTCAAAAACTACTAAATGTGTGCTGCCATATCGCCTAGTTGCTGTGCCAAATCTCAAACATCCTCCCCGACTGGACGGGTACGTTCAGGATGCTCCACAAGCCTGCATATCTTTTGGATAGGTCGCATGCATTCGCCTGCTGAATGCTTGATCGTGACTACTCGGACCAAACCATCTTCGCCTGGGTGAAGTTTAATCACCCTGCCAAGCCGCCAATGTGTAGCTGGTAGATTCTCGTGCCGGATAACCACGACATCGCCTATGTTGATGTTGTCGCCATTCTGATGCCATTTGGAACGTGGTTGCAAAGTTGAAAGATATTCATCATGCCATTGTCGCCAAAAATGCTGTTGCATTTGCCTTAATTGTCGCCAGTATGATAATTTGTTGCTAGGTACTTTGCCAATAGGTGCGTCTGGTACTGCCAATAGAGATCTGCCAATCAGGAAATCTGCAGGTGATAGAGCCATCTTGTCGTCACAAGTGTCATGCAATGGTATAAGTGGACGTGAATTCAAGCAAGCCTCGATATGTACAAGTAGAGTATGTAGCTGACCATAGTAAATGGAATGGGTGCCAACAATGCGTAGTAAGTGCTTCTTCGCTGACTTAACGGCAGCTTCCCATAGACCGCCTTGATGAGGTGCGCCAGGTGGTAGAAAATGCCATTTTGTGCCTCGATTTGCCAATTGCTGTTGAGAATATTCATTATGCCAAGCCTGTAAGTCAGCGGCCATTAAGCGATCTGCGCCAATGAATGTAGTGCCATTGTCACTGTATAAATGATTACATGGACCACGCCGGTTTACGAAACGGGTGTATGCATTTATGAAAGCCTCAGAAGTGAGATCTTCAGCCAGTTCGATGTGCACTGCCTTGGTTACCATGCACACAAAGATTGCCACGTAAGCCTTCCGCACTGTTCGAACAGCCTTGGAGCCAATGCGTATGTTGAATGGACCGCAATAGTCTAAGCCAGATCTTGCAAATGGTGGAGATGGGGTGACCCGAGCCTTTGGTAATGTCGCCATACGTTGTTTTAGCATTATGTGTTTATGCCGCCTGCAAATCGCGCATGAGTGTATGCATTGCTTAACCAAAATGCGTGCCTGTAGAATCCAATATTTGTGTCGAATCGTATGAAGCATGATTTGTATACCGCCATGAAGTGTGTCCTGATGCACCTGCCATATTAAAAGCCTGGCCAATGTGCTATCCTTCGGAAGAATGATTGGATGACGCTGTGGCTCTGCCACCCTCGCATTGTGTAGGCGTCCGCCTACTCGCAATATATTGTCCGCTGTGGAGTTGATGAATGGACTCAGTGCAATGATCTTGCTGGATGTGGATATGGGCTGTGCCTTTTTCAGCTGCTTGATTTCCGCTGCGAAATATTTCGCTTGTTCTGCCTTGATGTGGTGATTTAAAGCAATGTCCATTTCGCCTGTACAGATGTGTGTATGCGAACGAAAACGATGATGTGCCTTTTTGCAACGCAATATGTATGCAGTAGTGCGCAATAGCTTGCCAAGATGACTGAACCGGTCCAACAGATCTATGACGACCAATTCGTCGCCAGCAGTGTAGTGTGTCTGTAATGCGGGTTGCCTATTACCTGCAATGCCTTTACCTTAACTGGTTTTAACTCGCCTTCCATTATTGCCAGCTCTGCTGGTGCACAGTGGTGCAGCTCATTGATTGAATAATCAGTTGAATTAGGACCGTGCCACCATAATGCGTAGTTTTGCAACGCCAAAGGGGATATGCCACGACTGGCGCAATCAGCTGGGTTATGTTTGGTAGGAATGTGATGCCAATGCCTGATATCTGTCATCGATTGAATACAGCCAACGCGATTAGCAACGTACTGCTTTAATTGTGATGGGTTTTTGCGTAGCCAACATAGAGCAATATTTGAGTCGGAGTATAGAGTGTATGGTACGTGCTCCAAATGCAAAGCCTGCCTTGTTTCGTGTAAAAGAGTAGCCAACAATTGCGCAGCACAAAGTTCCAATCGGGGTACTGTTACCGAATGTAATGGTGCCACTTTAGTTTTTGATGCGATAATGTGACTAGTGATACTGCCATTGTGGTTTGTTGCCAAATAGAGTGCTGCAGCCATTGCCTTGACACTAGCATCGCAGAAGCCGTGAAGTTGTATTTGATATCCGGGTTGCATGCCTATCCAACGCGGTATTCGCACTGCCTCCAGTTGGGACAGCTGCCTTCGGTATATGAGCCATTCTTGCAACAGTTCAAGTGGTAATGGGTCGTCCCATGCCAATTTTGCTTGCCAGAGTTTCTGTATGAAAAGTTTAGCCGTAATGATGACCGGTGCCAACATGCCAATTGGATCATATAATTTTGCGGCATCGCTAAGCACTTGCCTTTTCGTAAGATGTTGTGCATCATAAGAGCTGACCTGATAGAAGAGTTCATCAGTGAGTGGATCCCAGTGTAAGCCAAGAACAGTAGTTTCTGCCAAGTGCGAATTAAGCTGACATGGATCAGCATCGCCAAGAAGATGTGCCAAGACTTCAGCGCTATTCGATTTCCATTTCCTGAGATGGAACTGACCGTCTGCCAAAACAGATGAGACATCGGCCGCCAGTTGAATCGCCATGCCAATAGAAGGTGTACTCTTAAGGTAGTCATCTACGTAGAAATCATACAGGATGCTGTGCAAAGCAGTTTTAGCTCGTACTTCATCTGAGAGTTTATAAGAGTTGTCTCTGCCACATTGCTGCATAGCGCGAACAGCCAAATATGTGCCACTAGTTGTGCCATATGTAACGGTAGCCAATTGATATGTGCGAATGGGCTGATCGGATGATTCCCGCCAGAGGATCTGTTGCCACTGCCTGTGCCTCTCGTCAACCTTGACTTGCCTGAACATTTTCTCCACATCAGCTGTGAATGCTATTCGATGCTGCCTGAAGCGAAGCAAAAGGTTAAGTAATAAATCCTGTATTGGGGGGCCAGCGAGTTGTGTATCATTTAATGATATGCCATTCGATGTTTTTGCGGAAGCATTGAATACGACTCGGAATTTTGCCATGACTGCATGATGTGGAATGTAGTATGCCTGAGATGGGTCGCCTGAATGATGCTGAATAGGGTGCATGTGACCAAGTTGTTCGTATTCGCGCATAAAAGCCACATATCTTTGGCTCAGCTCTGAGTTGGATGCCAATTTTCGTTCCAACTGGTGAAATTGCCTGAGTGCCATCTGATGTGAATTGCCAAGTGGTGGAGCATCTGGTGTAAATGGTATTTGTACACAATAACTGCCATCATCAAAACGCTTATGTGTGCTCATGAAAATGCACTCGCAAAGATCAACTGCTGCTAGTGTATCGCCTTTAGCCATGTCAATTTCTTTGGATTCAAATAGCCTGTGTAGAAGGTCATCAACTCGCTCATCAGGCGCCTCCACACGCAATGCCATAGATTGTTCCGCCTTGTAATTATGCACGGTTGCTTCGGCTGGTCCGAATACAACCCAGCCTAATTGCGTATTTTGTGCCACAGGATCATCAAGCTCGCCACGAACTATGCCATCTGCCAACAATTGGCCCCATACGTCTGAGTCAAGCAATGCATCTATAACACCAGTTTCGCCAAATTTCGGGTCTGCCAAGGGCAAATTGCGTAAATGCTGCCAACAGTTTTCCATGATTGGAGCCACAGGGATTGCTGAGGTAATTTTGTTGATGATGTAGAATTCAACATCCAAGCCAAATAAAGCATTGACAGTCGAAAATATGCGCAAGACTGCCCGGCCATTAGTATATGAACGATTGCCACTGCCAACGCCTTGTAATTGCAATGCACTTTTCTGCTTCCGCAGAGCCAGTTGATTAAAATATCGCGTACTCATTAGACTTACCTGAGAGCCTGGATCGCATAGAGCTCGACACGAGTCGATATCGCCAAAGCCATTTAAGATGCGTATTTGTGCTGTTGCCAAGAGTATAACCCGATTGCCTATAGTAGCGAATGTCTGCATTGGATGGTGTAGTCACTGATGCACACGTGGTGGAATGCCAGCCTGGTTCGGTTTCGCTGGTGCCTGAGGTGTAGCTTGTGCCTGCTGTTTGGACTCTTGCAAAGGAGGAGTTTGCGCTGGTGAACTTCGGCATAGTAGAGTGTGATGCCTGCCATTGCATATGCGACAATTAGTTGAGCCACATGCCTTAGTAGAATGTCCAGGTTTCAAGCAATTGAAGCAAAGATTCGAGCCTTTAAGCAGTGTGAAGCGCTCCGCTGGTGAGCAAGCCAATAGCCTGGTGCACTTGCCTATTTGGTGCGATGCGTCATTGCAAAACTGGCAGTGGCCTGAAGTAGTTGCTATTAGGTTTGTCCTCATTAGACGTGAGCCTGGCCTTTTATAATCAGCCTGAGATGTGCCACGATATTGTAGTGTAGCGGTCTTGTCATCAGATTTTGGTTTGCTCTCCATTTCTCGCCAAACAGTGCCAACTAGACTGTGAGCTCGTGTCTCCAAAAATGCAAGCAAATCTGCCAAAGGAGGAATTTGATTAGTTGTGCGGCTCATGCCCCATGCCTGTTGCGTAATTGTTGGTAACTTGGCCACTATCATGGGTACCGCCAATGCATCCCATTGATCCACAGGTAGGTTCATTACTGCAAGTGCTCGCAAGGACTCTCGCACTGTATCAACCACCGAGAGCAACGCAGATGTTGACTCAGCATGTGGTGGGTTGAAGCCAATTAGCCTAGCCACGTGTATTTCAGCCAACTGTTTCGGATTGTCGTATCGAGCCTTCAGTGCAGCCCATACCTCATCGTACCCGCCACTGTACATGCCTCCGACAAGCGCCACTGCATCACCATGGACTGCCTCTCGCAGTTTGTCAAGCTTGTATGCCTCTGGAAACTCTTGCGAATGTACCAATGTCTCGAATGTGTCCTTAAATGCCAGCCAATTGCGCATCGTGCCATCAAACTTGGGTACCGCCAATCGTTCCAATTTAATTGCCAAGCCTTGGGAAGATACAGCACCGCCTGCCATATTGGAAGGTGCATCCGTATTTTGTGCATCACAACGGGCCAACTCACGCCGCAATGCAACGCACGCCTCGTTATATAAGTCTTCCACCTCGTCCCACAACTTGATGTGAGACCATAATTCAGTATCATCTCTTGCCAAAGCCACCAACTCACCATGTGCAGTTTCTAGTTTTTCGAAGTGTGCCTGCAATGTTGCACGATCTTGCTGCATACCAAAGCCATCCTCAACGTAGTCATCCGCCACTATTTTTGCAGCTACCCGCTTTAATGATGACCACGCAGCCGTACGCTTATTTAGGGCAGCCATATTTTCTTCGTATAAAAACGCCAAAAAAGCCAAAAACGCAATTTAATTTTAAATAAAAACCGAAATTCCCGGGTTTCGGCACCAACAAATGTATGAAAAACAAACACGAATTTCCACACACGCAAAAGTTTATGTATTTATTCGTTAAGGATATAGTCAATTAAATTTTATTACATTCTTATTCAAATTTTGAACTGATAAATTATTAATATCTTGTCAAGCCAAAAAAACGTGCACACACCGCCAGTAGCCAATTAAGAAGAAGGGGAAGGAAAAAGCAAAAAAGCGAAGCTAAAATTATCGCTGCCAGATGTTAGGATGCCATCGTCAAAAACTACTAAATGTGTGCTGCCATATCGCCTAGTTGCTGTGCCAAATCTCAAACAATATGAAACTCTTATCGGAAGCGGCGTGAAGTTGTTAATATATAAATTTATACCCTGGAACAGTGTTTTATACCATAACAACTATCAAGTATTTTAAATAAAAAAAAAATTATATAAAAAAACTAATTTTTTTTTTGAGAGACGTGTGTCCATCTCTAGTGCCTTTGCTTTACCGCAGAATATGTTACATTATTAATCACAAAGGAAACCAAATGAAGTGTTTAAAGAAATTCAAATATATTACTAACTAAATTATAAATACGAAATTAAACAATAGAAAAGAGTTAACATCTAACAATTTTTATATTTCAATAATATATATCCAATGAACGTTTTTTTTAATATCAATAAATCAAGTATCGAATGCATTGAATGTGATAAAATCAAACTGACACCTGGGACAGCAACGGCGTCGGCAACAATAGCAGTGGCGCGAACGTTAACAACAATAAGGCATCAATTGCCAGAATAGCAATAATAACTAAATAAATTACTTATTGCATTAATTATCTACTTACTTAGTTTTTTTTGAAGTATTATTTAATTTTCTTTTATATAATCTCTAAGAATATCCATGAAAGTTAAATATAATTAATTGAAGTATGTTAAATGAATACTGTTACTTATTACATTAGTTATCTATTTACTTAGTTTTTTTTTTTTGAAAGTACTCCGATTTTATTTTCTTTTATATAATAATTAAGAATATCCATGAAATTTAAATATAATTAATTGAAGTATGTTAAATGAATACTGTTACTTATTACATTAGTTATCTATTTACTTAGTTTTTTTTTTTTTTTTGAAGTACTCTTTTATAAAATAACTAAGAATATCCATAAAAATTTAGAATATACGGTATAAATCGTGTAATGTATTTTTATAATTATTTGTAATTTAATATAGCCTATTAATTTTTTTTTTCTCCACCCCCGTATATTTGTAAATATTTATGATATAGAGATTCAACTTTGGTTGGGTTTTTTTTTTGTTTAAAAACATATCCCAGGTACAGCAGAGGAGCGGTGACGTCATCACTACAACTGCGGTGAGTGTGATTTGTTTTTTTTTACTTCGTAGTTTTCATTATCACAAAAATTAGTGAATAGTTGCGAGGGGAAATATATAAAAAAAAAAATTGATACGCGGAAAACAAAAATTGCTTTGTTAATTAATTTCTTTTAGATATTTTATTGATCGTAATTGAAAAATTTGTACTTGGAAATTTGTAGTTATAAATAAAAGAAAAAAAATTAGAAAAAAATTAAATTACATTACTGCACCTCTCATCTTCGTTTACAAGGAAAATTCTTAGACCTATAGTTTTCTTTCCAATTTCTAGCTCTTTGTTGTTGAGTTCTTGTACTGAACCCTGGTATACGCTGAGTATACCCCGGCCGCGGTAGAGGCCGGAAAGGTCGTTACAAGTGGCGCCCGAGCAGGGACTCGTGTTTAGATTCGATTTAGACTAGATTCGATTTCTTTTGGTTATTTATATCGTAAACATCCAATATGGTTAAGACAGCGTGGATTGCGGCGGCACGTAGGGAAGATCTAGTAGCGATGCTGGAGGAATTCGACGATGACACCACGGGAATAGTAGAGGACCTTCGTAAGCGGTTACGTGAATTAGTAATGAAGGGAGAGGAGCCAGGAAATAAGTATCTTGAAATTGAAGCGAAATATAACCGCGGAAGCTCGCCTTAACCGATGAATCATGAACCTGAACCATACAAACCATCCATTTCAGAAACCAAGCCAACTGAAGAGGATTTTGGCGACATAGCAAGAATAACCAATCAGGTGCGTAAATGGGCTCTGCATTATGATGGTGAAACACCAGCGTTACCATTTATCGAAAGGTTGGAGGAGCTTGCCGAGGTATACAATATCTCAAAAGACATCTTACCAAAATTAATGCCAGAGGTGCTAATAGGAAGAGCTTTAATTTGGTTTCGTAACAATAATCGACGATGGGTGAGGTGAAGTAAATTCAAACAAGATTTTTTCGCGTTTTTCTTGCCCAGTAACTATTTTGAGGAATTAGAGGACACCATTCGTAACCGACATCAATTGAAAAACGAATCGTTTAAGAACTACATGCTGGCGCTGCAGGATTTGATGCGACAAGCCGGACACACGAGAGAACAACAATTAAACCGGCTCTATCATAATAGTATGCCGGAATACCAGCTACATATTAAGCGTCGTGAGTTCTCGTCATTAGACGATTTAATACAATTGGCGAACGAGTTTGAAAGACTTAGTAAGTTAACAAGGAATGAGGCCCCAAGTACATCGGGTTGGCCAAATATCGTAAGTAGAGTGCAATATCGGAAAGGTAAATACAATGTGGTGGCGGATGCATTATCGCGTCAACCGGAAGGAACTGCAGCCTTAGTTAGAAGGATAAAAACCAGCGACGGTGTGTGTGCTGAACCAGACTGGGTTCACAAACGAAAAGAGGAGGTTAAACTGTATCCAAAGAAATTCGCAGACTACACCATAGAAAATTACCAGCTGTGTAGACATATACCCAGCTATGATTAGGACGAGAACAATAAGCCATGGATATTATGTGTGCCAACAGTTCTAAAACAACAGATATTACGGGAGAATCACAGCGTACCTGTAGCAGGACATTTCGGAGTAAGGAAAACTAAGCAAAGAATATCAAAACTGTGTTTTTGGCCAGGTATGTTTCGCGATATTAGTAAATATGTGCGAAGTGCCAGAGGTTTAAACCGAACCAACAGGCTGCTGCCGGACTAATGCTAACACGATTAGCAGAAGAACCATGGTGTACCATCTGCGCGGACATTGTTGGACCATTGCCAAGGTCCAAACAAGGAAACTGCATGCTTCTGGTCTTTGTGGATAAGTTCACAAAATGGGTTGAGCTAGTACCGCAACGGAAGGCGACCACAATCGGCCTTCAAAAGGCCTTCAGAGAAAGTATTCTTGCGCGCTTCGGTGTACCAAAAGTCTTATTATCAGATAATGGGATCCAGTTTACCAATCGGGCTACTAGAACTTTTTTCTCAGATTTGGGTATAACACAACAGTTTACCGCTCCATACGCCCCATATGAAAACCCCACAGAGAGGACTAATAGGACCGTTAAGACCCTTATCAGTCAGCTCACGGAAGGCGACCACAGGAATTGGGACGTATATTTGCCAGAAATTACATTAGCGATGAACTCAAATGTAGCCGAATCTACGGGATTCTCAGCAGCCTTTTTGAATTTCGGGCGAGAACCACGTATGCCTGCTAATCAATTTGACAAGGTCACTCCAGGTACCGGTGACGTGCCAATCTCTCCTACCGACAAAGCTCAGAAATTACAAATTATCATGTAAGTGGTAAGGCAAAATATGCAGTACTCTTCGATCGAACAGGCAAGGCATCACAATCTCCGCCGTAGGGATTGGAAACCGAAAATAGGGGATCAAGTTCTGGTAAGGAACCATACTTTGTCTAAAGCGGTTGATCACATTGCCGCGAAACTAAGTCAAAAATTCAGTGGGCCATACAAGGTGAAATGTTTCCAATCGCCAGTAACTGTAATAGTAGAAGATCACTAAAACCAGGAAAACAGCCCACGTCAGCGATATCAAATTGTACTACGTAGACTCTAATCGAGAAGAGTACGAAGGCAGTATGGAAAAAGCGTAAACATAATATTGGGAATACAATGTCAACCCTTACAACAGGATTTACCTTTTACTGGAAGTATGGGGGGAATGCAATGATCAATTTTGCAGAAAAATAAAATTGATCTTATAGCGTTGAGGACCTAGGATAATTAAGTAATTAAAAGCACTGATTGACAAATATTTCATTGATATTACCTCGGATTCTCACGGCTGGTCTACAGCAATAATGTCAGTGGAGTTGTGTTGTGAAAGAAGTTGCTGGATGTAAGCGGAAATTCTTAAGAAAGTAGAACTATGCCACAATAAAGAAACTTATAGAATAATAACATTTGACATGTCCTCTCGGTTTATCCGTCTTACTTTAGTTTAAATAAATTCTTTTTTTAATAATAATAGTTAAGAAAAAAGTAACTAGCACCCAAACACATTTATGGAACAAATCAAAACAAACAAAAAAAGGGAAACAGCAACGTGAGAGATGTCATTTTTATTTGTTTTTTTACATTTTCGTTTGATCGCCAAAATATTGCAGCGGGAAATAGAGAAAGGAATAGAAAAGAGTGTGCAGCATAAACAGCGCAAGACGAGAAACGAAAGAATAACCAACAGCAAAGTAATTGGAAGCTTTTTTTTGAAAGCTTGAGTTTATTGACCGCGAAACGGCGGATTAAAAAGTCTGAGTTAAGCAGTTATAAAAAAGTAAATAAAAGGACCATTCGGAGGATCTTCTGTCTTCTTGGTTAAGTTTTTTTGAACGGAACAGTGATCCGCAAAGAATACAAAAGAAATAAAAAAAAAGATATATATATGTGTATGAAAAACAAACACGAATTTCCACACACGCAAAAGTTTATGTATTTATTCGTTAAGGATATACATAGTCAATTAAATTTTATTACATTCTTATTCAAATTTTGAACTGATAAATTATTAATATCTTGTCAAGCCAAAAAAACGTGCACACACCGCCAGTAGCCAATTAAGAAGAAGGAGAAGGAAAAAGCAAAAAAGCGAAGCCAAAATTATCGCTGCCAGATGTTAGGATGCCATCGTCAAAAACTACTAAATGTGTGCTGCCATATCGCCTAGTTGCTGTGCCAAATCTCAAACATCCTCCCCGACTGGACGGGTACGTTCAGGATGCTCCACAAGCCTGCATATCTTTTGGATAGGTCGCATGCATTCGCCTGCTGAATGCTTGATCGTGACTACTCGGACCAAACCATCTTCGCCTGGGTGAAGTTTAATCACCCTGCCAAGCCGCCAATGTGTAGCTGGTAGATTCTCGTGCCGGATAACCACGACATCGCCTATGTTGATGTTGTCGCCATTCTGATGCCATTTGGAACGTGGTTGCAAAGTTGAAAGATATTCATCATGCCATTGTCGCCAAAAATGCTGTTGCATTTGCCTTAATTGTCGCCAGTATGATAATTTGTTGCTAGGTACTTTGCCAATAGGTGCGTCTGGTACTGCCAATAGAGATCTGCCAATCAGGAAATCTGCAGGTGATAGAGCCATCTTGTCGTCACAAGTGTCATGCAATGGTATAAGTGGACGTGAATTCAAGCAAGCCTCGATATGTACAAGTAGAGTATGTAGCTGACCATAGTAAATGGAATGGGTGCCAACAATGCGTAGTAAGTGCTTCTTCGCTGACTTAACGGCAGCTTCCCATAGACCGCCTTGATGAGGTGCGCCAGGTGGTAGAAAATGCCATTTTGTGCCTCGATTTGCCAATTGCTGTTGAGAATATTCATTATGCCAAGCCTGTAAGTCAGCGGCCATTAAGCGATCTGCGCCAATGAATGTAGTGCCATTGTCACTGTATAAATGATTACATGGACCACGCCGGTTTACGAAACGGGTGTATGCATTTATGAAAGCCTCAGAAGTGAGATCTTCAGCCAGTTCGATGTGCACTGCCTTGGTTACCATGCACACAAAGATTGCCACGTAAGCCTTCCGCACTGTTCGTACAGCCTTGGAGCCAATGCGTATGTTGAATGGACCGCAATAGTCTAAGCCAGATCTTGCAAATGGTGGAGATGGGGTGACCCGAGCCTTTGGTAATGTCGCCATACGTTGTTTTAGCATTATGTGTTTATGCCGCCTGCAAATCGCGCATGAGTGTATGCATTGCTTAACCAAAATGCGTGCCTGTAGAATCCAATATTTGTGTCGAATCGTATGAAGCATGATTTGTATACCGCCATGAAGTGTGTCCTGATGCACCTGCCATATTAAAAGCCTGGCCAATGTGCTATCCTTCGGAAGAATGATTGGATGACGCTGTGGCTCTGCCACCCTCGCATTGTGTAGGCGTCCGCCTACTCGCAATATATTGTCCGCTGTGAAGTTGATGAATGGACTCAGTGCAATGATCTTGCTGGATGTGGATATGGGCTGTGCCTTTTTCAGCTGCTTAATTTCCGCTGCGAAATATTTCGCTTGTTCTGCCTTGATGTGGTGATTTAAAGCAATGTCCATTTCGCCTGTACAGATGTGTGTATGCGAACGAAAACGATGATGTGCCTTTTTGCAACGCAATATGTATGCAGTAGTGCGCAATAGCTTGCCAAGATGACTGAACCGGTCCAACAGATCTATGACGACCAATTCGTCGCCAGCAGTGTAGTGTGTCTGTAATGCGGGTTGGCCTATTACCTGCAATGCCTTTACCTTAACTGGTTTTAACTCGCCTTCCATTATTGCCAGCTCTGCTGGTGCACAGTGGTGCAGCTCATTGATTGAATAATCAGTTGAATTAGGACCGTGCCACCATAATGCGTAGTTTTGCAACGCCAAAGGGGATATGCCACGACTGGCGCAATCAGCTGGGTTAAGTTTGGTAGGAATGTGATGCCAATGCCTGATATCTGTCATCGATTGAATACAGCCAACGCGATTAGCAACGTACTGCTTTAATTGTGATGGGTTTTTGCGTAGCCAACATAGAGCAATATTTGAGTCGGAGTATAGAGTGTATGGTACGTGCTCCAAATGCAAAGCCTGCCTTGTTTCGTGTAAAAGAGTAGCCAACAATTGCGCAGCACAAAGTTCCAATCGGGGTACTGTTACCGAATGTAATGGTGCCACTTTAGTTTTTGATGCGATAATGTGACTAGTGATACTGCCATTGTGGTTTGTTGCCAAATAGAATGCTGCAGCCATTGCCTTGACACTAGCATCGCAGAAGCCGTGAAGTTGTATTTGATATCCGGGTTGCATGCCTATCCAACGCGGTATTCGCACTGCCTCCAGTTGGGACAGCTGCCTTCGGTATATAAGCCATTCTTGCAACAGTTCAAGTGGTAATGGGTCGTCCCATGCCAATTTTGCCTGCCAGAGTTTCTGTATGAAAAGTTTAGCCGTAATGATGACCGGTGCCAACATGCCAATTGGATCATATAATTTTGCGGCATCGCTAAGCACTTGCCTTTTCGTAAGATGTTGTGCATCATAAGAGCTGACCTGATAGAAGAGTTCATCAGTGAGTGGATCCCAGTGTAAGCCAAGAACAGTAGTTTCTGCCAAGTGCGAATTAAGCTGACATGGATCAGCATCGCCAAGAAGATGTGCCAAGACTTCAGCGCTATTCGATTTCCATTTCCTGAGATGGAACTGACCGTCTGCCAAAACAGATGAGACATCGGCCGCCAGTTGAATCGCCATGCCAATAGAAGGTGTACTCTTAAGGTAGTCATCTACGTAGAAATCATACAGGATGCTGTGCAAAGCAGTTTTAGCTCGTACTTCATCTGAGAGTTTATAAGAGTTGTCTCTGCCACATTGCTGCATAGCGCGAACAGCCAAATATGTGCCACTAGTTGTGCCATATGTAACGGTAGCCAATTGATATGTGCGAATGGGCTGATCGGATGATTCCCGCCAGAGGATCTGTTGCCACTGCCTGTGCCTCTCGTCAACCTTGACTTGCCTGAACATTTTCTCCACATCAGCTGTGAATGCTATTCGATGCTGCCTGAAGCGAAGCAAAAGGTTAAGTAATAAATCCTGTATTGGGGGGCCAGCGAGTTGTGTATCATTTAATGATATGCCATTCGATGTTTTTGCGGAAGCATTGAATACGACTCGGAATTTTGCCATGACTGCATGATGTGGAATGTAGTATGCCTGAGATGGGTCGCCTGAATGATGCTGAATAGGGTGCATGTGACCAAGTTGTTCGTATTCGCGCATAAAAGCCACATATCTTTGGCTCAGCTCTGAGTTGGATGCCAATTTTCGTTCCAACTGGTGAAATTGCCTGAGTGCCATCTGATGTGAATTGCCAAGTGGTGGAGCATCTGGTGTAAATGGTATTTGTACACAATAACTGCCATCATCAAAACGCTTATGTGTGCTCATGAAAATGCACTCGCAAAGATCAACTGCTGCTAGTGTATCGCCTTTAGCCATGTCAATTTCTTTGGATTCAAATAGCCTGTGTAGAAGGTCATCAACTCGCTCATCAGGCGCCTCCACACGCAATGCCATAGATTGTTCCGCCTTGTAATTATGCACGGTTGCTTCGGCTGGTCCGAATACAACCCAGCCTAATTGCGTATTTTGTGCCACAGGATCATCAAGCTCGCCACGAACTATGCCATCTGCCAACAATTGGCCCCATACGTCTGAGTCAAGCAATGCATCTATAACACCAGTTTCGCCAAATTTCGGGTCTGCCAAGGGCAAATTGCGTAAATGCTGCCAACAGTTTTCCATGATTGGAGCCACAGGGATTGCTGAGGTAATTTTGTTGATGATGTAGAATTCAACATCCAAGCCAAATAAAGCATTGACAGTCGAAAATATGCGCAAGACTGCCCGGCCATTAGTGTATGAACGATTGCCACTGCCAACGCCTTGTAATTGCAATGCACTTTTCTGCTTCCGCAGAGCCAGTTGATTAAAATATCGCGTACTCATTAGACTTACCTGAGAGCCTGGATCGCATAGAGCTCGACACGAGTCGATATCGCCAAAGCCATTTAAGATGCGTATTTGTGCTGTTGCCAAGAGTATAACCCGATTGCCTATAGTAGCGAATGTCTGCATTGGATGGTGTAGTCACTGATGCACACGTGGTGGAATGCCAGCCTGGTTCGGTTTCGCTGGTGCCTGAGGTGTAGCTTGTGCCTGCTGTTTGGACTCTTGCAAAGGAGGAGTTTGCGCTGGTGAACTTCGGCATAGTAGAGTGTGATGCCTGCCATTGCATATGCGACAATTAGTTGAGCCACATGCCTTAGTAGAATGTCCAGGTTTCAAGCAATTGAAGCAAAGATTCGAGCCTTTAAGCAGTGTGAAGCGCTCCGCTGGTGAGCAAGCCAATAGCCTGGTGCACTTGCCTATTTGGTGCGATGCGTCATTGCAAAACTGGCAGTGGCCTGAAGTAGTTGCTATTAGGTTTGTCCTCATTAGACGTGAGCCTGGCCTTTTATAATCAGCCTGAGATGTGCCACGATATTGTAGTGTAGCGGTCTTGTCATCAGATTTTGGTTTGCTCTCCATTTCTCGCCAAACAGTGCCAACTAGACTGTGAGCTCGTGTCTCCAAAAATGCAAGCAAATCTGCCAAAGGAGGAATTTGATTAGTTGTGCGGCTCATGCCCCATGCCTGTTGCGTAATTGTTGGTAACTTGGCCACTATCATGGGTACCGCCAATGCATCCCATTGATCCACAGGTAGGTTCATTACTGCAAGTGCTCGCAAGGACTCTCGCACTGTATCAACCACCGAGAGCAACGCAGATGTTGACTCAGCATGTGGTGGGTTGAAGCCAATTAGCCTAGCCACGTGTATTTCAGCCAACTGTTTCGGATTGTCGTATCGAGCCTTCAGTGCAGCCCATACCTCATCGTACCCGCCACTGTACATGCCTCCGACAAGCGCCACTGCATCACCATGGACTGCCTCTCGCAGTTTGTCAAGCTTGTATGCCTCTGGAAACTCTTGCGAATGTACCAATGTCTCGAATGTGTCCTTAAATGCCAGCCAATTGCGCATCGTGCCATCAAACTTGGGTACCGCCAATCGTTCCAATTTAATTGCCAAGCCTTGGGAAGATACAGCACCGCCTGCCATATTGGAAGGTGCATCCGTATTTTGTGCATCACAACGGGCCAACTCACGCCGCAATGCAACGCACGCCTCGTTATATAAGTCTTCCACCTCGTCCCACAACTTGATGTGAGACCATAATTCAGTATCATCTCTTGCCAAAGCCACCAACTCACCATGTGCAGTTTCTAGTTTTTCGAAGTGTGCCTGCAATGTTGCACGATCTTGCTGCATACCAAAGCCATCCTCAACGTAGTCATCCGCCACTATTTTTGCAGCTACCCGCTTTAATGATGACCACGCAGCCGTACGCTTATTTAGGGCAGCCATATTTTCTTCGTATAAAAACGCCAAAAAAGCCAAAAACGCAATTTAATTTTAAATAAAAACCGAAATTCCCGGGTTTCGGCACCAACAAATGTATGAAAAACAAACACGAATTTCCACACACGCAAAAGTTTATGTATTTATTCGTTAAGGATATAGTCAATTAAATTTTATTACATTCTTATTCAAATTTTGAACTGATAAATTATTAATATCTTGTCAAGCCAAAAAAACGTGCACACACCGCCAGTAGCCAATTAAGAAGAAGGGGAAGGAAAAAGCAAAAAAGCGAAGCTAAAATTATCGCTGCCAGATGTTAGGATGCCATCGTCAAAAACTACTAAATGTGTGCTGCCATATCGCCTAGTTGCTGTGCCAAATCTCAAACAATATGAAACTCTTATCGGAAGCGGCGTGAAGTTGTTAATATATAAATTTATACCCTGGAACAGTGTTTTATACCATAACAACTATCAAGTATTTTAAATAAAAAAAAAATTATATAAAAAAACTAATTTTTTTTTTGAGAGACGTGTGTCCATCTCTAGTGCCTTTGCTTTACCGCAGAATATGTTACATTATTAATCACAAAGGAAACCAAATGAAGTGTTTAAAGAAATTCAAATATATTACTAACTAAATTATAAATACGAAATTAAACAATAGAAAAGAGTTAACATCTAACAATTTTTATATTTCAATAATATATATCCAATGAACGTTTTTTTTAATATCAATAAATCAAGTATCGAATGCATGGAATGTGATAAAATCAAACTGACACTTGGGACAGCAACGGCGACGGCAACAGTAGCAGTGGCGCGAACGTTAACAACAATAAGACATCAATTGCCAGAATAGCAATAATAACTAAATAAATTACTTATTGCATTAATTATCTATTTACTTAATTTTTTTTGAAGTATTATTTAATTTTCTTTTATATAATAACTAAGAATATCCATGAAAGTTAAATATAATTAATTGAAGTATGTTAAATGAATACTGTTACTTATTACATTAGTTATCTATTTACTTAATTTTTTTTTTTTTTGAAAGTACTCCGATTTAATTTTCTTTTATATAATAACTAAGAATATCCATGAAATTTAAATATAATTAATTGAAGTATGTTAAATGAATACTGTTACTTATTACATTAGTTATCTATTTACTTAGTTTTTTTTTTTTTTTGAAGTACTCTTTTATAAAATAACTAAGAATATCCATAAAAATTTAGAATATACGGTATAAATCGTGTAATGTATTTTTATAATTATTTGTTTATTACAATTACGGATGCAGTATTAGTGTTGCTGTAAGGCTAGACTTACTTTGTATAGTGACAAAGAAGCTTTATTAAAATTTAGAGGGGTTTTCGAATAACAAAGAAAGAAATAAAGGACAAACACAAAAATTTATTTTTTTAATTTTATTGAAGTTTGGCTGACCATACAACGCTGTTTCGAAAATTGCCAAGTACTCTTCATCAGTGGTCTTTGGGAATAATCGAATTTTATTTAATTAGTTTATAGTCCGTATATAATTTGTTTGGACTGCAAGTGCCAGGCTTAGAACTCGTGCCTGTCAAATTAGAAGCGATGACTAATCGTGTTTATCCACAAGAAGCC
Source organism: Teleopsis dalmanni (assembly GCF_002237135.1). NCBI lineage: Eukaryota > Metazoa > Arthropoda > Insecta > Diptera > Diopsidae > Teleopsis > Teleopsis dalmanni. The sequence goes on along the minus strand of NC_051846.1, from coordinate 108,386,265 downwards.
AAGGCTGCACAAACTTTCAATGCTCAAGTTCCATGTTTTTATTGTCACTTATTTTTATTTAATTAGTGACAACAACCAAAGCACTTGCCGTGCTTTAAATTAGAACGAGCTTATAAACTACAGCTTTATTTTTGGAAACACAAGTTCAACGAATTGAAAGTTTAACTTTTTGGGTTTTGCCTATTCTTTATTTCTTTTCAAAGCTACTCTTTTTGTAGAGACATTTTGTAATGCATATTGTTTTACTTACTATATGTAAAGCGATCAGAATAAACCCCTCTAATTATTTGTAATTTAATATAGCCTATTAATTTTTTTTCTCCACCCCCGTATATTTGTAAATATTTATGATATAGAGATTCAACTTTGGTTGGGTTTTTTTTTGTTTAAAAACATATCCCAGGTACAGCAGAGGAGCGGTGACGTCATCACTACAACTGCGGTGAGTGTGATTTGTTTTTTTTTACTTCGTAGTTTTCATTATCACAAAAATTAGTGAATAGTTGCGAGGGGAAATATATAAAAAAAAAATTGATACGCGGAAAACAAAAATTGCTTTGTTAATTAATTTCTTTTAGATATTTTATTGATCGTAATTGAAAAATTTGTACTTGGAAATTTGTAGTCATAAATAAAAGAAAAAAAATTAGAAAAAAATTAAATTACATTACTGCACCTCTCATCTTCGTTTACAAGGAAAATTCTTAGACCTATAGTTTTCTTTCCAATTTCTAGCTCTTTGTTGTTAAGTTCTTGTACTGAACTCTGGTATACGCTGAGTATACCCCGGCCACGGTAGATGCCGGAAAGGTCGTTACAAGTGGCGCCCGAGCAGGGACTCGTGTTTAGATTAGATTTAGACTAGATTCGATTTCTTTTGGTTATTTATATCGTAAACATCCAATATGGTTAAGACAGCGTGGATTGCGGCGGCAGGTAGGGAAGATCTAGTAGTGATGCTGGAGGAATTCGACGATGACACCACGGGAATAGTAGAGGACCTTCGTAAGCGGTTACGTGAATTAGTAATGAAGGGAGAGGAGCCAGGAAATAAGTATCTTGAAATTGAAGCGAAATATAACCGGGGAAGCTCGCCTAAACCGATGAATCATGAACCTGAACCATACAAACCATCCGTTTCAGAAACCAAGCCAACTGAAGAGGATTTTGGCGACATAGCAAGAATAACCAATCAGGTGCGTAAATGGGCTCTGCATTATGATGGTAAAACACCAGCGTTACCATTTATCGAAAGGTTGGAGGAGCTTGCCGAGGTATACAATATCTCAAAAGACATCTTACCAAAATTAATGCCAGAGGTGCTAATACGAAGAGCTTTAATTTGATTTCGTAACAATAATCGACGATGGGTGAGGTGAAGTAAATTCAAACAAGATTTTTTCGCGTTTTTCTTGCCCAGTAACTATTTTGAGGAATTAAAGGACACCATTCGTAACCGACATCAATTGAAAAACGAATCGTTTAAGAACTACATGTTGGCGCTGCAGGATTTGATGCGACAAGCCGGACACACGAGAGAACAACAATTAAACCGGCTCTATCATAATAGTATGCCGGAATACCAGCTACATATTAAGCGTCGTGAGTTCTCGTCATTAGACGATTTAATACAATTGGCGAACGAGTTTGAAAGACTTAGTAAGTTAACAAGGAATGAGGCCTCAAGTACAACGGATTGGCCAAATATCGTAGGTAGAGTTTAATATCGGAAAGGTAAATACAATGTGGTGGCGGATGCATTATCGCGTCAACCGGAAGGAACTGCAGCCTCAGTTAGAAGGATAAAAACCAGCGACGGTGTGTGTGCTGAACCAGACTGGGTTCACAAACGAAAAGAGGAGGTTAAACTGTATCCAAAGAAATTCGCAGACTACACCATAGAAAATGATCAGCTGTATAGACATATACCCAGCTATGATCAGGACGAGGACAATAAGCCACGGATATTATGTGTGCCAACGCTTCTAAAACAACAGATATTACGGGAGAATCACACCGTACCTGTAGCAGGACATTTCGGAGTAAGGAAAACTAAGCAAAGAATATCAAAACTGTGTTTTTGGCCAGGTATGTTTCGCGATATTAGTAAATATGTGCGAAGTTGCGATTCGTGCCAGAGGTTTAAACCGAACCAACAGGCTGCTGCCGGACTAATGCTAACACGATTAGCAGAAGAACCATGGTGTACCATCTGCGCGGACATTGTTGGACCATTGCCAAGGTCCAAACAAGGAAACTGCATGCTTCTGGTCTTTGTGGATAAGTTCACAAAATGGGTTGAGCTAGTACCGCAACGGAAGGCGACCACAATCGGCCTTCAAAAGGCCTTCAGAGAAAGTATTCTTGCGCGCTTCGGTGTACCAAAAGTCTTATTATCAGATAATGGGATCCAGTTTACCAATCGGGCTACTAGAACTTTTTTCTCAGATTTGGGTATAACACAACAGTTTACCGCTCCATACGCCCCATATGAAAACCCCACAGAGAGGACTAATAGGACCGTTAAGACCCTTATCAGTCAGCTCACGGAAGGCGACCACAGAAATTGGGACGTATATTTGCCAGAAATTACACTAGCGATGAACTCAAGTGTAGCCGAATCTACGGGATTCTCAGCAGCTTTTTTGAATTTCGGGCGAGAACCACGTATGCCTGCTAATCAATTTGACAAGGTCACTCCAGGTACCGGTGACGTGCCAATCTCTCCTACCGACAAAGCCCAGAAATTACAAATTATCATGTAAGTGGTAAGGCAAAATATGCAGTACTCTTCGATCGAACAGGCAAGGCATCACAATCTCCGCCGTAGGGACTGGAAACCGAAAATAGGGGATTAAGTCCTGGTAAGGAACCATACTTTGTCTAAAGCGGTTGATCACATTGCCGCGAAACTAAGTCAAAAATTCAGTGGGCCATACAAGGTGAAATGTTTCCAATCGCCACTAATTGTAATGTCGTGGTCCTATCGGTGTTAATAAAGAACACATAAAGTTGAGGTTCAGTTTTTATTTATTTATTTAGATTCAATTTAAGTCCTAACCCTAGATGCCGTCGCTGCTAGTTGTTGCTTCATATGTTCCGGTACTTCTGATGTCGACCTGTTGCTGCTGATGTTGTTGCTTGCAGATTAGTGGTTGCTGTTATTATTTCCGCTGCAGTTGTTTGCTGTTAATTTTTTCTTTATATTTCTGCTGTTCCTCTGCTAATTTCTTTGTTATTTATAAGATAATTATGATCATAACCGAGTCAATTTTCGTTAAAGAATTTGTTTATTGCTGGTGAAAGCACAGTGTCTTGCTCGGAAAGCTTTAAAATTGTTTTGTTGTTTTTGACCAAATTCACATCAGTTCAAAAGGAGAAACAGCAAGGTGAAAGATGAGGAAGAAGCTAAAACTTATGTTGATTAATTGCTGCTGAAGAAGAACAAGTTTTGGAGTAACGATATTTGCTTTTAACTGTCACAAAACGTTTTCGTTGCTTTTTATATATTTTTAGTTTGTAAAATTGTGCTCTTATGTTTATCAAGCATTTTAGTTCACTTTTATCAACTCTTCAACTTTAGATTGTTTTGATTCAAATTATGGCTGTTTTCTGTTACTTATAGAACTAACTTTATTTCACTTTAAATAATATGTGTTAACTCCTTTCCGGTTGGAGACGTTTTTAAAGTTCAATCGGTAAAAGTTTTATTTCAGAGTTTTCTTCTAAGATAGGGATTAGTTTTGTATTATGTTAAACAATATTTATTTCAAACGCGCTATTGCTTCCACTCAATTTCCGATCAAACTCGTACTCTATTCGATGGTGAAACAGCAACTGCCAGTCAAAAGTTTCTGTACTTTTGCGCTAGTTTCAAAAGTAGCGTGTTTGCTGGTCACGTTTTGTAGTGTCAGCATATTCCACGCTCGCGTTGTGGGATCATTGCCTTCTGCATAGTCCCATGCTACCGCATCGTAACATTAGACCTAATGCATGGCTGTTCTTATTTATTTATTTACTGCCGGTCATGCCGGTTTCTACACACCCTATTGGGTATGTACCCACAACATCCCTTTCCTCTTGCGGAGGAGCGCTGACGCTCTTCGAAATGGAGTTCTTCGTTGTTAGTGACATAGCGACAAGACATAGTGACAAAAGCATAGTGACAGCGTATAATAATTTAGTTTACATAGAATTTTCCAAATCATAACAACATTATTTGTTAACTATAAAACATTTCATTTTACATTTTAAATTCTTTTCTATATACTTCATATTTACTTTAATGTATGTAATTCAAAGTAATTGTCTAGCATTATCTATGCTGAATAATTTACTTTTTACTTTTTATTTTTAAAAATAGTTGTAATTTCTTACATATAATAATGTTTTTATTTTTTTTCTTTTTTAAAAAAAAAACAAAAAAAAATATTTTGTTTTATAGAGTCTTACAATATTATATTTTAATTTTCTTTTTATTTTTAAAACAAATTATTATTAATCTGAACTTAATTGTTTTTAAGGTAGTTAAATATTTATTTTTTTTTATTATGAACTTAATTTTGAATCGCTTAAACTTATTATGCTTATTGATTTCATTATTTGCTTGTATTTAAATTTATATATAATTTAAAATATTTCTACACTTTTTATAATTATAACAAGAACAAAAACATAATACTATCAATAATAATAATGCAACAAAATTATTTTTAACATAATTCTTAAATTAAATAGAATAATTTAAAATTACAAACTTTAGAACCGAATATTATTCTACAAAGTATTTCAATATCGTACATTCTAATTATGTTTCTCAATATAGCTTTGAATATTATTAATTATTATTATTTTTTTTTCTTTATATACTTTTTCCTTTTATAAGATTGTATTTTCCTAATATATGTAAATTTAGAAGTATATATTCTTTGTTTGGGTTTTTTTTTTCAAAAAAAAATTTATAAAATCTTACAATATTGCACATTCTAATTATATTTCTTAATATAGTTGCGAATATTATTAAATAATTTCTTATATACTTTTCTTTTTTATATAAAATTGTATTTTCTTAATACATGTAAATTTATAAGTATATATTTTTTGTTTGGTTTTTTTTTTTTTTAAAAAAAATAATTTATAAAGTCTTACAATATTGCACATTCTAATTATATTTCTTAATATAGTTTCGAATATTATTAAATAATTTCTTATATACTTTTCTTTTTTATATAAATTTGTATTTTCTTAATACATGTAAATTTATAAGTATATATTTTTTGTTTGGTTTTTTTTTTTAAAAGAAATAATTTATAAAGTCTTACAATATTGCACATTCTAATTATATTTCTTAATATAGTTTCGAATATTATTAAATAATTTCTTATATACTTTTCTTTTTATATAAAATTGTATTTTCTTAATACATGTAAATTTATAAGTATATATTTTTTGTTTGGTTTTTTTTTTTTTAAAAAAAATAATTTATAAAGTCTTACAATATTGCACATTCTAATTATATTTGCTACTTCATTTGACCTATGTAGATGTATAACCTTTAAAGCATTGTCATGCATTTAATTACTAAACAAAGCTAAACATGTATAAACTCAACAAACTAAACATGTATATAATAATTACTAATTCTTATATTAGGGTATTGGCCGCATTTTTTGACATCAGCTTTGTATAGGGCGTCCCCTTACATTCGCTTATATGTAGATCTATAGTAACAAAAAAAACGTATTAAATTTTAGAGATTTTTTTTTTTCTTTAATAATATTTTAATTAATGGCTTTATTGCGCCGGCCATCTGTAACTCACTCAGATTTAAATTAGTTTCATGATTACCAATCGTTACCAGCTACAAAAGTGTAAACTTCCATCTATAATGTACTGAAAAGAAAGGGAAAAATAAAAATAAAAGGCCCTAAAACAAACTAGACCGTGGGTTGGGCATTTCGCTTCTCACTACTGCCATCGGCATGTAGTACCGAATCATCCCGTGCCGGGTATTTCCTTATCACCGAACGAATGCTCGGAAAAGACCTAATTGGTGGAGAGTTAGTGGTAAAATTATTACCTAATGTTTAAACTTATAATAAGCAATAAATTTTGAAATAATTATGAAAAAAAAAAAAAAATAAAATTAGATTAAGTGTCTTAGTTTGTTTGTCGACCCTGAACCTACCTATGTGAGTGCTGAGTTTAACGTTATAATAATATCTTAAAAATAAAAAGTTGAACCGATTTGATTACGGTTCTAAAGATAATATAAATATATAGGAAAATTTAGGATGAAAACATTCTCAACATATGTGAATGCTGAGTTTAATGTTTCCATAATGTCCTAGGATAATTATAGGATAATTATCATGACTAGGATAATTACCTTCAGGCACTTCAAAAAGATTCAAACAGAATATTGAGTCTCGCTGATTATTTTATTCAAGTTGCCTAGTTGCAAGAAAACGCCTCGCTGCGCTAGGAAAACCCATAACTATTGTAGTATGTATGTGCTTATATCTTTATATCAACACATAAAAGGAATTCGCTTACCTTGCGTATTCTCATAAGTATCAAACAGCCATACACATTGTAATGGTCAACTGATACAATGTACATCAAGCACATGCGAACTATTGCTATCCCACGCGCAAGCGTACGTGACACTTTATGCGCACTCAGCGCTTTAACTTTCCACTGATGCTGCGCTTATATATAAAGCTTATCCTATGTACAATTAACATATACGAAATATATGACACTCAGGTGCTAATACGCTGAGCATTAGCATTAAGATGAATCAATTACAATAAACCTAATAAATTTAATAACTCAACCTAATAAGTCGTGTTTTACTTTTCACTAATAAGCATACTTCATTATACTTATCCAAACACATTAATGAATTGAAAACGTCCCATCCGGACGTTGGTTTACTGTACCTCTACCCGTTATCTGGTACTTAAACGAGATACCCCAGGTATGAAAGTTACAATGAACATCAAAATAGTGCTTTAAAGTTACGGAATTTGTCAAAACAGTAAAATTAACTGGTGTTTCAAAAAAAAATATATGCGCCTATACAATCAACAATGCAATTGGTTGATTGATTGATAATAAAATCATAAAACCATGTTATGACGTCGTAACCCGAGATAATTTAATTTTAATGGTAACAGTGATAAACAAACCCAAAGCTAACAATTGAAGCGAATGTTTTAAATAAAACTATTTTTTTATCTCAACAAATCGAACGGACATCTTCTCTCCTTAAATCCAATGGAAATTAAACGAATATTTTGTAATTTTTTTTTTTTAATTATGTCTTTCAAAAAATGGCTTCACCATGTTGTTGTGGAAAGTTTTCATTTTTCCTTTTATTAAAAGTTTTACATTCACCATGTTGGGTAACTCCTTTACGATATAAGGGCCCTCCCATATGGGTGCAAATTTATTCTTCCTCGATTGATTCCTCAGGAGCACTTTCTCTCCTATTCTAAATTTCTTTTCCTTTTTATTCCTGTTATATTTTTTAGAATTCAATTTCGCTTTCTTCTGATTTTCCCTCACTAACTCATGAGAACGTTGAATCTGATACTTCAATATATGAGAGTATTCATCGGAGTTATAAAGAGGTGACGGCTTTTTCCTCAGTGTTACTGGAATCTCAACATCAAAACCAACCAAAGTCCTATTCGGTGTTTGTTTTGTGGTCATGTGTACCGTATTATTGTGCATATGCATGGCATGGTGTAACCATTGATCCCTGATCCTCCACTTCTGGATCACGTTCCTCTTCCTTGTTTGTGCCGTTTGAAACTGTTGTCCCTGGCTCGACATCGGCTACAGATTGTTGTGATGGTGCGTTGATCTTCCTTTGGTTTGCAGAATCTGTAGCCTTTCCATCCATTTTTGTTGAGGTTTTTGATCTGGTTACTACTTGAATCTCACTTGATTCAATTGGTAGTCTGCTCAATGCATCCGCATTTAAATTAGATTTCCCAGGTTTATAACAAATTTCGAAATCATATTCCAATAATTTTAGCCTAAACTGCCCCAGCCTGGTGTCTTGAGTTTTTTGATTTGTCACCCCTCTGAGAGGTTTGTGGTCCGTGAAAATCTTGAAATGCCTTCCCAATAGGTAGGATCTAAAATTTCTCGTTGCCCAGACAATTGCTAGAAATTCCTTCTCGATGGTGGAGTATTTTCTCTCTGTTGCACTCAGTGCTCTGCTCGCAAAATACAATGGAAGATCCTCACCTATCTTTCCTTGCGAAAGAACGGCTCCTAATGCTTCGTCACTAGCATCGAAACGAATGGTTTGGAAAAATCAGCATATTGTAAAATGGGTGGATTGGTCACAGCTTCCTTTAAATCATCCATCGCCTTTTGACAATCGTTCGACCAAATAAATTTTTTCCCTTTTCTCAGTAACTTGTTTAATGGAAGGGAGATTTTCGCGGTATTGGGTATGAATTTCCTGTAATAATTTACTAAACCCAGGAATGCTTGCAACTGCTTAATTGTTTTCGGAGGACGGATGTTTTTTACACATTCTGTTTTCGATGGATCAGGTAGGACTCCTTCACTCGAACATTTGTGTCCCTCTCGCCGCATGAAATGACATTTTTCCGTTTGCAACTTCAGGTTGTACTTACGCAATACGTCGAAAACCTTCCTGAGACGCTTGTCATGTTCCGCTAGATTACTGCCATATATGACAATGTCGTCTAAATAAACGAAACAATCCAACTCTTGAAGCCCAGTTAGTATGTTGTTCATTATTCGCTGGAACGTTGCTGGGGCTCCCGTCAATCCGAACGGCATCCTAAGGAACTCATAATATCCCGTGCTAGTACTGAAAGCCGTCTTATCCCGATCCTGGTTATCGAGAAGTACCTGATGACAACCACTAGTCAGATCGAGAGTAGAAAAATATCTACTGCGGCCTAATTGGTCCAGAATCTCGTCAATCCTGGGAATTGGAAACACTTGTTTTATGGTTATATCATTTAGTTTTCTGAAATCGACTACGAGTCGCCATTTTTTCTCCCCAGCAGATCCCTGTTTCTTAGGAACTAGAATAATCGGTGAATTCCAGGGTGACACACTTGGGGCGATGACGTCATCTTCCAACATTTTCTGTACTTGTTTGGCAATTTCTGCCTTATGAGCCTCTGGTACTCGGTACTGCCTAATATTAATAGGAGGTTTGCCTGGTTCTGTAGGTATTTCATGTCTCAACGCAGTTGTATGAGTCAGTTTATCCCCCTTAAGGATAAATATATCGCTATAATCTGGAAGGCTGCCCACTATGACTGACCTCTCTTCTTCGTTGATGTTATCGTCTAATCTCACCGAATTCATCAGTAAGTTAAAACGCTCCGAGTCCTCTGTGCTGCTCAGTAAATTTACGTTGTGGTTTGGTTCCACATTTGATTCTTCATATAGCTCATAATTAGGCAACACTTGATTTTGCAACACCACCGCAAATTCATTGGAATTTAATACAGGAATATGCCCTGTGTGATTGATCACTCGAGTGAGTGTGCCACCTACGTATACATCTTGCGAGATTTCTTTTCGGCTCACTACTATATCTCCTGACTCGACAGATACTCTAATAGGAACTATTTTGACTGACCTAGCCGGAATTGTGATAGACCTGGCTATACAAATCAGTCGGTCACCCTCCGCTCGGGTTAGTGGCAATGTTGCCATTGTCTTACCTTTATCCAAGAAAATCACTTTTTTGTGCACCGTGTCTGCTATGCAACGATTCCAAAGTTCGTCTCTACCTAGTAATCCATCAGCTGGTAAACTTGTACCTTCCGGAATCACGTGCATCCTAAAATTTAATCCTGGTATGTCTTTGTGATGAATTGCCACGGACCCTAATGTATGAGTCTTTCCTCCGAATGCACCAACCAATCGTTTAGTATCACCTTGGTCTAGATTTATTTTTCTCTTTAGGGATTCAGGATTGATCAGACTGGTGTCTGCCCCTGAGTCCAACAAAAGTACTAACTGTTCGTTGATTGCTTGATCGCAAGGGTAAATAATGAAAGCATCATCGTGGCCTTCTTCCGTCGTATCACAACAGACGTCTGCGACCTGGCTATAATCTTGATCCCGGAAAATTTGTTGCTGAGAAGATAATCCCCACTTGGTTTTTCGCAACTTTGCTTTTAGGTTTAATATGAGCATTAGACATAAAGCCACTAATGATTGTATGATTTGTTCCACGGATTTCTTTAGCAAACCCTTATGTTCTTCGTAAGTTTCATTTCCGTACTGAGGTGTGGGGTCGTAATAGTAAATCTGCGGTTTTTCCACAATTGATACCTTTTTAGTAACTTTTTTTACGCGTTTCGTTTCGATCATATTATAAGTTATTTTAGAGGCTTCAATTTCTCTCTTATTTAACCCAACTGGAGAGGCTGACATTAGTAAACTGTTGTTCACGTCATGTACTAAACCCTCTCCGGGAGAGAATAACTCCTCTACTGAAATGCGTGAAATATCGCATTAATTTTGGATATCAGCTGTTTTATCGCCTACCCTATGCCAACTGTTTATGCGTTGTTCGTCGGCTGTCCAACCCTTTGACGTGGGTTGGGCCGGATTTAGTTTCGCTGATTTGTAGACATTGTTCCCCGTCGTATCTCGGGGTTTCGTATTCCTTGTGGTATGAAAGCATTGGAGAATGTGTAGCCGTTTGGAGACCTGTTCTTGAATCTACGAGGTTGTGGCTGCCGATATTCACGTCTGTACTGTAAGAATTGATTTGAAACTCTTCTTTCGAATTGATTAGGGCCTCGGTTTTGTTCTTGACTCAAACCAGAATTACGAGTTGTGAAATTTGACGGATTCGACGAAGTAGTATTTTGATCATTTCTGCCATCTCTCTGATGTCGCGCGACTTGTTGCGTCTTCTGAAAACAAAACTGATTTTCCTCATGACCATTAATTTGGCACTGCTTGCAGAACACAGTTTGTAATCTTTTAAAGCAACGCTCTTTCTCATGTCCAAATCTTTTACAAAAACTGCAAGTTTTTACGCCGGACGCGCCTTTATCAGCACATTTTGGCCCTACTTCATGCCCGTAGTCACCGCAGTTGATGCAGTACGGCGTATTTTTTCGTTGACGACACTCATCTCTTACGTGTCCTTTCTTCCTACAGAAAGTACAAATGAACTGATCATCTATTGGTTTTCTATTTTCTGTTTCAACTTGGTTGAAATTGACTTGATGGCCCTTCTTGTATTCTTGTCTCTTCTCCGCCATTTTAATTAGACCATCTAACTCAAGATAATCATAATCAATTAACGATTCCCTGGTTGCGTCATTTCTTAAACCCTTGATGAAGCTTTTGGACGCTAGAATTCTCAAATCTGTTGACAGACCCTTCCTATCCAACTCTCCCCAGCTGGTGTGTATTATCTCCAAACCATTCGATAACAAACCTTCCAATCTGCTGCCATAATTACTGGCAGATTCTGCAACCCCTTGGTTTATATTGGCCATCTTCGTGCGAACTTGTTCCAGAGTGTTTCTCTTATAAAAACTCCGCTGGATATATTCGCAAAACTCGGTGATTGTGGCAAAGTCTCGTCTCCCTATCTTGGAATATGCTGGCCCACGGAGACGCTGCTTCAGCGGATGATGTTGAGTGTATTATCTGCATTCACTTCAGTTCCCCACTCTTGCTCCACTAGTTTGCATCCTTCTACAAATCTTTCTACCTCTGCCGCTAGCTCCGGTCCCTCTCCTCCTGTGAATATCGGACAGATGTTATTCACTGAGTTCATTATCGCCGTTACTTTTGCCATATTGGAGTTCGCTAGATTTGTTGTTGCCAGTTCTTGAATCACCCCAGTTTACGTTACTCGCGGTTGCAATGTATCCACGCCCGGAGTTGCTGGTCTATTAAATGTGTCCAGCTCTCTCCTCGTGTTTTCCAATTGCACCTTCAATGTTTCAATAACGTCCTGTTCCACTAATTTACCGCCCTGTTAACTGCTCCGAAATTTCCTCCTCCGACTTGCCTAGATTTCTAAGACTCTGAATAAGCCGTTCGTTCTCTTCCTCCGCCGTTTTTAAGAGTTCGGTCAATTCCTCTTGCCTTTTCCTAAACCTTGTACACTGTACTTCCAAACCAATTTTAGTTTCCTGTAACTGTACGTGCTCTTTCCGTTGCTCGTCCGATTTAATATCCTCCACTTCCTCGATTAAATCCAACAGATACGTTATTTCCGCCAGTTGTGACAAACGTCTTGATTTTATGGTGTCCTTATGTATCTGTATAAAATCCCTGTTCTGTTGTAAAGCACCTAATTTCCGCCACGCATGTACCTGAATGGAGGCTATGAATGTTCGAAACTCATGGACCTCTTGCGCTAGCTTCTCCGCTCTTGATTGAGCGTCATTCATCTATCCGTATTACTGAATATTAGTAATAGCTATCTGAATTCGAATATAACTATAATAATAAAAAAACGCTTAGCTCACTGAAGATCAGTTAAAAAAAATGTATGCCAATGGAAACCTGAATATTCAAAAGTAATAATAACTCTTATATCTTCGTGGTAAACTTTTCGAAATATTCCGTTCTCAAAAGTACTCGAAGCATCGAAAAAAAAAAATGAAAGGGTGAAAAATTTCAGTGATTTCAGCTGGTGTTAGTGCACTTTTCACTAACACTTTCAAGAGCTGTACGGCAAATTGTTGTTGTGCGAAAAAACAAATTTTAGTTCACAACGGAGTTGCCGTTCTTGTAAGGTATTCTTTGATAGAAACCATTCAATAATCAAAAAGGTAGAAGGAGAGGAGAGAGAGAGAGAAAAAAAATTTTTATACTGAGTTAACTTCATATATTTTAAAGAAATATATAATTCTTTTATATTCTTTGAAAAACCCGTATCAACCGTAATATTCGAATATTTACAATTAAATATTGCATTATTAATTATATGATTTAAATAAATATACCATGTTTATTATACTTTTAAGATCAATTCACATTCTTGATCCCAAGTTAATAAACACGATAGTAAAACGAATTCCCAGCACAAAATACAGCACAAATTGATAAATAAATCAATAAAACGCCTTCCCAAGGATAATTAAATTCAACAGAGAAAAAGGAAACAATGAATAAATCAAAAATACAGCAGCAGTAATTCCGCTGCTTGCGTACTCGGTAATTACCGAATGGTACTCGTATTTCTCACGACCAAAACCATATATTTATATATATCTATATAATATATGGATTATATATATTAACTGACAATATTAATGTTTCAAAATATTGCGACTTTGAGATATAATTAACAATTTACTAAATAAATAATAAAGAAAAACCACAATAAGGTAGTATACATACATGTATTTCAGATTGATCATTTCGACGCGATGGTTCTGCAAATTTCAATTGTCAAGAAATTAAGTAGACATTTTTGACACAGTGAGTGCATAATACGAACGAAAATTGCTCATTAAAAAGTGCAATAGATAAAAGTGGAATAGATTTCATCAAAAGAGATTATTTTTAATCTATTTAATTAAATTCTCATTAACCCTTAAAAATTTTATACAACAGCTTATGAATAAAATATATTTGAATCGGTCATAAACTAATGTTCCTAGCCATTTGACTTAAAAAACATTAAACAGATCAATTCTAAACTAATAACATTATTAGAAATCAAATAAGTTTGAAACAAGGAAAAACATCATCGCTTGTGGGGAAACTCCTAGACTGATATGATATCACTAAAAATAGTAACTCAATATTTTTCTTCCCACCTATTTTAAAACATTTAGCAATAAGCAATACAAAAATTGCGTATTTTCAAGTACTTACGGAAAAATTTTGCAGTTTTAATAAAAGTCAATAAAACCCTTTTCAACAAATGTGTCACGACTATCACTGAAATAATGAATGGTTCAAGAAAATCAAATGTTAATTAAAATTAACGGAGATTCGTGAATATATACAATAGTATTACAAAAAAAAAATCTAAACTAGAAACAATTGCGTTATATAGCTATGTTGATGGAAAATTCAACAATAACTGGTTATATTACACATATTGAAAATTTAGAAAATATAGTTTTTATAATTGATATTAGTACAACAGATGTACTGCTTTGAGAGAAACTTGTCAGTAAGGAAATTTAATAAAAATATACGACTTTATCCTCGAACAATGTTATAATTGAGTTAAAATCAGATAATGTTGATAATAGCTATTGTACCAAGAAGAATTTTTCTTAGTAACCGCAAAAACTGAAAAAGAGACGACAAAAGAAAACACGTTGGTTTTTAGTTCGAGTTTGATCAAGACTGATCGTTTTTTATTAAAACCTTACATTGTGCAACAGGGTTGCCAATAATACAAAAACTTTCGTTATTTTGTATTGTTACCCAACATCCCGGCCTCCTTGAAAGGACTTTTAATAGGTAAAATGGCTAGTTTGTGGATAGGTCTGCGAATGATGCCCTTTGTGGTACGTACGTCAACTACTCTGACATGCTCGTCCTTGCCTGGTATGACCTTCAGAACTCTTCCGAGTTGCCAATGTAGTGGAGGCACATTGTCTTTATGAATTAACACCATTGCATTGGGCATGATATTTGGTATTTCACAGGTCCATTTTGTGCGCATCTGTAGCTCATTTATGTATTTATGAGACCACCGCTTTCAAAATGATTGTTTCAAACCGATGATGAGGGACCACTTGTCGAGCATGTTAGTATTAGCAGATTCCGTCCGCTCCGGTAACGCCTTTAGAGAGCACCCAATCAAAAAATGGGCAGGAGTCAATGCTTCGTAGTCGCTAGGATCTGGCGAAAGTTGTGTCAATGGTCGAGAGTTGAGAATAGCTTCTATCTCGGTTGTTACTGTTGACAGCTCCTCAAAAGTTAACTTAGTAGTCCTCAAACTTCTATATAAGTGCCCTTTTGCGGATTTAACTGCAGCCTCCCAAAGACCGCCAAAATGAGGTGCCCTGGGAGGAATAAAGTGAAAATTAATGAATTCAGACGCGCAGTACTGAATGATAGAAGATTGGGTTATTTTATTAAACAAGAATGACTTTAGTTCTGTCAATTGATTCGAAGCCCCAACAAAATTGGTTGCGTTATCGCAAAATATATCACTTGGTAAGCCTCTCCTGCCAATTATTCTTTTTAATGCTGCAATGAACGCGTCTGTTGACAAACTTGATACAACTTCGATGTGTACTGCTTTTGTTGCCATACAAATAAAAATGGCGATATAAGTTTTGTATGGAGGCTTCCCTCTTATACGTAAATACGTGTTGAATGGTCCACAAAAATCTATACCACAGCGCGCAAACGGCCGTGACGGTGTGAGACGTTCTACCGGTAAATTGCCCATCATCTGTTGCAATAGCTTTGGCTTATAATGCACGCAGTGAACACATTGTCTGACTACTCTTCGAGCAACTTCTCTGGCGTTTATAATCCAAAACTCTAAACGAATGAGTGCCACTAGTGCCTTAGGTCCAGCATGATAATTCTTACGATGCAAGTAACGAACATAACGTATGACGAATTCAGATTTGCTAGGCAGCAGGATAGGATGTTTACGTTCTTTTGCAAGATCAGCCAATTCTAATCGTCCACCAACCTTTATCAGCTTATACCCACCGGTATCTTCAATAAATGGGTTGAGGTATTTTAATGAACCTTTTGTTATAGATCCTCGATTCAATAAATAAATATCTTCAGCAAAGTACTGAGCTTGTATATTTGAAATGATGCATCGGAAGGCGTGGTCTAATTCTTTATGAGTAAGGACTTCTGTAAAGACATTGCGGTTGAACTTCTTCTTATAATGATGATACCAACGAAACAACCAAGCCAGTACACGAACAGCCGTTGTATGTGAGCTATACTTATCAATAATATCTATGACATAATTGGTTGATACAGTTACCTTGAATGCTGCTTTTCGTTTCTTTTCGTTATTGACTTCTTCAAAATCCAAGTTGTCGTTCTTGTTTGCAGGCCACTTATACATCTCTTGACGAAGAAATGAAGGTCCTTTAAACCAAATAGAATTAGTGACATCCTTAACAGTGCTGCCTCTTGACACAATGTCTGCTGGATTACAATTTGTGTGGACATATCTCCAATGTGAACCTGCGGAGAAGTCTTGAATCTCAGAAACTCTATTGCCTACGAAGGCAGACAGTGTGGCCGAATGCATTTTGAGCCAATGTAATACGATTTGGGAATCAGACCATAGATAGACGTCCGTATCAAACTTTTCGAAGAGCGATTTAATTTTGTTGTAAAGTCTTGCAAGTAGCAGTGCTCCACAAAGTTCTAATTTTGGAAGCGATTGTTTTTTTAGCGGAGCTACTCTAGATTTGGCTACGAATAGTTGAACCTCTATGAGGTTGAAATCATCTGTGACGCGAATGTAAATGCTGCAATCATATGCGCGAATCGATGCATCGCAGAACCCATGGAGCTGAATTGTTTTTGCTTTTGGTTTTAGACAGTACCTTGGAATGGTAATGGTGTTCAATGATGACAAATCGTGACAAAGCCTTTCCCATGCTGAATGTAAATTTTGAGGAATGGATTCGTCCCAATCCAATTTAAGCAGCCATAGCTCTTGCAATAATATTTTAGTTGATATGGTTATTGGAGCTAATAGTCCTAATGTGTCGAATAGTGACGACGCAATTGATAAAATAGTTCTTTTTGTGATGCGGCTGATAGAATTTGGTTTAACATTAAATGAAGGAATAAATAAATTGATCCCATTTCAGTCCCAATGTGCTGGTAATAACATCCGAACCTATATTGAGATCTTTGATAGTAGTGTCATCTCTAAAAGCTTGATGATTTGAGTGCCATTTAGCTAATTCGAAACCTCCCTGTTTTAGAAGCTCTTCCAATTCGTATCTTATTTGATGTAACTCAGAAAGAGAATCTGCACCATGCAATAAGTCATCAACATAAAACGAAGATTTGATTACTTCAGCTGCAATCTTGAATTGATCCACATATTGATGCGCTATATACAATAGGCAACGAATGGCAAGGTATGGTGCAGCAGCTGTTCCATATGTAACTGTGTTGAGCTGGAAAGTACGAATATTGGTAGATGGTGAACTTCTCCAAAGAATGTACTGAAATTTTCTATCTTCAGGATCAATCAGAATTTGCCTATACATCTTCACTATGTCAGCAGTAAGAGCGAATCGAAATAAGCGAAAACGTAACAAGAGGATGAACAATTCAGTTTGAAGAGTAGGTCCAATCATCAAAATATCATTGAGAGATTTCTGAGAAGAGGTTCGACATGATGCGTCGAATACGACTCTTAATTTCGTCGAGGTGCTGGTTGGCTTCAATACGCAATGATGCGGAATGTAATAATGAGGTTCATCAATATTTGGATCTTTTACCTCAATCATGTGACCAAGGTTTTGATATTCTTCCATAAAGGCAACATATTGCGTTTTGAGCTCAGGCGACCGTCACAATCGATTTTCTTGTGCAATAAATCTGCGCAACGCTGTACCGTATGAACTGCCTAAACACTGAGGACTATCCTTAAATGGCAACCTTACCATAACTCTACCTGCATCTGTTCTGCATACTGTTTCTGAAAACAAATGATCACAAACTTGTTGTTCACTAGTCCAAGCATGTGGAGTGATCGAGACTTCTTCTAGCTTCCATAAACGTTCTAACTTTTCCTCGACAGAGTCAATTGATGAAAGGAAACAATTTGAATTATTAACGCATTGTGAAACATCATATCTACCTGAAACAATCCAGCCCAAAATAGTTTTCTGTAACGTTGGTAATCCTAATCCAAGTTTAATCTGACCTACTGACAGGACACTAAAAAAGCTTTCAGTGCCAAGCAGTAAATCAATACGGGTTGATTTGTAAAATTGTTCGTCAGCAAGGTTAATATTTGGTGGTACGTTCCAAGTTGAGATGTTTATTTCAGAATCTGGTTGATACGCAATATGTGATGTTATACAGAATGTCAATGGAAGTTGAAAAGCCGTGAATCGAGATTTGATAGTAGTTGATACCTTTGCTGTAATTCTTGTCGATGAATTTCCGATGCTGTTAATTTCAATATTATGCTTGGCCATGGGTATGCGAAGTCTTTGAGCGAAATCATTAGTGATGAAGTTCACCTGTGAACACGAATCTAGTAACGCCCTACCCAAATGATAGCATCCAGATGCATCCTGTATTAGAACTAGCGCTGTAGCTAAGATGACATTACTTGTCGATGACTTCTCTAAATGTGTATGCGTCACAGCATCTCTAGAAGTAGTAGCTACAGCTGACACCATTGATGACTGTGGAGTAGGATGAACTGAGTTGAAAGGTGTTGTAGCATTGAAGGTGTTGCTACGATGTAACAAGGTGTGATGTTGATCTGAACAAATTTTACATCTATAAGTTGATGGACAGTTAGAACGTTGATGTCCTTTTGATAAACAATTGATGCACAGTGTGAATCGCTTTACAGTGTCAAAACGTTGTGCAGTTGATAAACTTTTAAACCGTTCACAGCCATTGAGCTTGTGATTCGCACTTGAACAAAATATACAAGAGGATTTAGTGCAAGAAAAAGCATAATCTTTGTGAGATTTTTTTATTTTTGACAATTTATCATTGGTGTGCACATCTGATACACAAGGAGACGTTTTATCCAGAGATTGAAGATATTGACAATGTCTCTCTAAAACGGCAGTACAATCGTTCCAACATGGCAACCTTTTGAAATCCAACGATTCCTTCCACTTTCTTCTCGTCCCTTCGTCACACTTTTGCATCACAATATGAATCAACATTGCTTGTGCAATGTCACGATCCGAACCCAATGATAGCAGTGAACTATAAATTGCTGACGCAGTATCGATTAAACTTCGCAATTTATCACCTTCCGGTTTGGAAGTACCAGGAAGATCGAAAAGGGCTGATACGTTTTCCATAAAAATAAGCGTTGGATTGTCATATCTCTCCTTCAATCTATTTAAAGCCTTTGCAGCGACAGCACTGAAAATTGACGATGATCGCAGTAGCAGCAACAGTATAAGAACTCCAAACAAATGCAGCAAGCAGCGACAGACTAACTGCAAAGAACCGTAAAACAAACGGCAATAAACTATAAAGCGAGTCGGCGACGATGGCCTTGAATTAAACACGAGATTTAATTTAAATATAATTATATGGAGCACAAGAACCGTAGAACAAACGGCAGTAACAATGCAACAAAACGGCGACGACGGCCTGAAAATGATACAAGAACCGTAAAACGAACGGCAGCTACAAAGCAACAAAACGGCGACGACGGCCCGAAAATGAGACTGTTCTAGTTTTTATTATTAAATATACAACATATATTATATATTTAATATATATTAAATATATCACTTTCAAATGTCTAAATTATACTTTGACAAGTATCTATCGTGCCCCACGTTGGGCGCCAAAAAATGTACCAAGAAGAATTTTTCTTAGTAGCCGCAAAAACTGAAAAAGAGACGACAAAAGAAAACACGTTGGTTTTTACTTCGAGTTTGATCAAGACTGATCGTTTTTTATTAAAACCTTACATTGTGCAACAGGGTTGCCAATAATACAAAAACTTTCGTTATTTTGTATTCTTACCCAACAGCTATTTTTACGAAACTTGGTTCCGGTAACCAGCTATAAATAGTTTAATAGAAACTATAAACAACATCATTAGATTCCAATCGACTTCAAGTCGAAAAACAAGATAAAAAAAAAACGACTTCTCAGTGAATAAAGGATTCAACAGAAAAGGAACAATAAAACAAAATACCCAATGTTAATAGACCAATCAATAAAACAACTTCCCAAAGAGTAAGGTATTCCACAGAGAGAGAAAAAAAAACAACAAATAAAACCAAAAATCCAACAACAGTGATTCTATTGCCTATGTACTCATTAGATCTATTATAAATCGCTTAAAACGCTTTACACGCCCGACAACAGAAATATGTTTTTCTCAACAAATTCTGTTAATCTGTTATTTTTCTTTTATAAAATTATAAACTTACGTTTAGCTATAAAGAATTGACATATTGAACTTATTATACATACAACTATGTTGTAAATTTAGTTTTAAATTTTTCCGCAACGCACTACTAAGTTCGTTACTTTTATTTAAATTATTTTTAAAATACGATTTTATAGTCGACTAAATGCGGATTCTAAAGTTAATTAATAAATAAAATAAAAACGACTAATTACCTTTTGTACTAAGAAAAATTAGCTCGATTAAGATCATATTTTACGCATATAATATAAA
Source organism: Teleopsis dalmanni (assembly GCF_002237135.1). NCBI lineage: Eukaryota > Metazoa > Arthropoda > Insecta > Diptera > Diopsidae > Teleopsis > Teleopsis dalmanni. Next base: position 108,365,906 of record NC_051846.1, on the reverse strand, counting down.
TAGATGAAATTAAAAAGAAACACAATTACACTATATTAAATTTGTTTTAGAAAATTTATTTTAAAAAATATTAGATATTTTTTCCTCTTGTAACAATTAAAATTTAGTGAAAATGCTTGAGTGGTTGTCAAAAATTGTTTGTGCTGAATTTTAAACAAAAATAATAATAAAAAAAAATATTCGTCGTTAGTATATGTAATAATGTATTTTTATTATGTTGCGTTAATAAATAAATTGCTTTGTTTGCATTGGACATATAAAGTTAATTGTATTAACTAATAATAACATTGATGTTTATACCTAATTCAGTGACTAAAATAAAAGAAAACAAAACATAAGACTATGAACAAGATTTTAAATAATGTTCAATATAATACAAAAGATGAAATAAAATATATAAACAATAAATAAAATGCATGATTTGATATACAAACATTTAATTTACACTATTGGGGAATTCGAATATACGAGATCGAAGTACAACAATTTTTGGATCAGAGAAAACGTTTACAACATTGTTTCCCCAAACATTTACAACATTAACTTTACAAAGGAAAGTAACACAACAGTTTGTAATAATATTTATATATAAATATCAATGTTCATATAGCTAGATAAATATTTATATATATTTATATATATATAATTGTATTTATATTTATATATATAAACACGAACAGTTATATACAAATGGGTGAACGCAATTTTGTAAAATTTTTATCACCAAAATCAATACGAAAACTCAGGTTCACTGCTAAAATGTGGGGAGAAAAAAATTTTTTTTTTTTTAAAAACAAAATAAAAAAAAATTATATTAATATCAAGTACATATTTTAAATTATATTTTATAGGATTTATATAGTAACCAAATTAGAATTATTAAATAAATTCTTTAACAGAAACATACGTACATCGAAAACTCAGAATTGCAAAAACTCAGTCACTCACATTTATAAAAAAAAACTAAAACTTCGTAAACTTTGTGCTTAACGTCAACTGTTACAATGTAACAGAACTAGTATGAAAGTACTATATCTTTGCATTTCATACCGTCACTGTTCATGTTAACGTTCACTACAAAAGAAAAATTGCGAACACAGCAAAAAAGAAACAAATAAACAATGAAACTTGTGTGTGCTACTGGTACACATTTAGCCCACGAATACATTTATTTTGGAATATTTTGTTAATAAAAAAAATATGTATTCCTACTAAATACGTTTACATTTAAAAGGAGAATGCAAGAAAACAAGAAGAACTATAATTCATGTAAATTATAATTTAATAAACAAATTATAAATTATTAATAAATTATAAGTTTTAAACGATGCTTACCTGCATCCTACCGGCTGCGCCAATTTGTCGTGGTCCTATCGGTGTTAATAAAGAACACATAAAGTTGAGGTTCAGTTTTTATTTATTTATTTAGATTCAATTTAAGTCCTAACCCTAGATGCCGTCGCTGCTAGTTGTTGCTTCATATGTTCCGGTACTTCTGATGTCGACCTGTTGCTGCTGATGTTGTTGCTTGCAGATTAGTGGTTGCTGTTATTATTTCCGCTACAGTTGTTTGCTGTTAATTTTTTCTTTATATTTCTGCTGTTCCTCTGCTAATTTCTTTGTTATTTATAAGATAATTATGATCATAACCGAGTCAATTTTCGTTAAAGAATTTGTTTATTGCTGGTGAAAGCACAGTGTCTTGCTCGGAAAGCTTTAAAATTGTTTTGTTGTTTTTGACCAAATTCACATCAGTTCAAAAGGAGAAACAGCAAAGAAAAGTGAAAGATAAGGAAGAAGCTAAAACTTATGTTGATTAATTGCTGCTGAAGAACAACAAGTTTTGGAGTAACGATATTTGCTTTTAACTGTCACAAAACGTTTTCGTTGCTTTTTATATATTTTTAGTTTGTAAAATTGTGCTCTTATGTTTATCAAGCATTTTAGTTCACTTTTATCAACTCTTCAACTTTAGATTGTTTTGATTCAAATTATGGCTGTTTTCTGTTACTTATAGAACTAACTTTATTTCACTTTAAATAATATGTGTTAACTCCTTTCCGGTTGGAGACGTTTTTAAAGTTCAATCGGTAAAAGTTTTATTTCAGAGTTTTCTTCTAAGATAGGGATTAGTTTTGTATTATGTTAAACAATATTTATTTCAAATTAAAATCGTTAAGATCGCGCTATTGCTTTCACTCAATTTCCGATCAAAAACTCGTTCTCTGTTCGATGGTGAAACAGCAACTGCCAGTCAAAAGTTTCTGTACTTTTGCGCTAGTTTCAAAAGTAGCGTGTTTGCTGGTCACGTTTTGTAGTGTCAGCATATTCCACGCTCGCGTTGTGGGATCATTGCCTTCTGCATAATCCCATGCTACCGCATCGTAACATTAGACCTAATGCATGGCTGTTCTTATTTATTTATTTACTGCCGGTCAAGCCGGTTCCTACACACCCTAATGAGTATGTACCCACAACAGTAATAGTAGAAGACAAGATCACTAAAACCAGGAAAACAGCCCACGTCAGCGATATCAAATTGTACTACGTAGACTCTAATCGAGAAGAGTACGAAGGCGGTATAGAAAAAGCGTAAACACAATATTGGGAATACAATGTCAACCCTTACAACAGGATTTACTTTTTACTGGAAGTATGGGGGGAACGTAATGATCAATTTTGCAGAAAAAATAAAATTGATCTTACAGCGTTGAGGACCTAGGATAAGTAAGTAATTAAAAGCACTGATTGACAAATATTTCATTGATATTACCTCGAATCCTCACGGCTCGTCTACAGCAATAATGTCAGTGGAGTTGTGTTTTGAAAGAAGTTGCTGGATGTAAGCGGAAATTCTTAAGAAAGTAGAACTATGCCACAATAAAGAAACTTATAGAATAATAACATTTAACATGTCCTCTCGGTTTATCCGTCTTACTTTAGTTTAAATAAATTCTTTTTTTAATAATAATAGTTAAGAAAAAAGAAACTAGCACCCAAACACATTTATGGAACAAATCAAAACAAACAAAAAAAAAGGAAACAGCAACGTGAGAGATGTCATTTTTATTTGTTTTTTTACATTTTCGTTTGATCGCCAAAATATTGCAACGGAGAATAGAGAAAGGAATAGAAAAGAGTGTGCAGCATAAACAGCGCAAGACGAGAGACGAAAGAATAACTAACAGCAAAGTAATTGGAAGCTTTTTTTTGAAAGCTTGAGTTTACTGACCGCGAAACGGCGGATTAAAAAGTCTGAGTTAAGCAGTTATAAAAAAGTAAATAAAAGGAGCATTCGGATGATCTTCTGTCTTCTTGGTTGAGTTTTTTTGAACGGAACGGGCAGAACGTATGACAGAGTTTAACTTCAGTGATCCGCAAAGAATACAAAAGAAATAAAAAAAAAGTTATATATATGAAACTCTTATCGGAAGCGGCGTGAAGTTGTTAATATATAAATTTATACTCTGGAACAGTGTTTTATACCATAACAACTATCAAGTATTTTAAATAAAAAAAAAAATTATATAAAAAAACCAATTTTTTTTTAAGAGACGTGTGTCCAACTCTAGTGCCTTTGCTTTACCGCAGAATATGTTACATTATTAACCACAAAGGAAACCAAATGAAGTGTTTAAAGAAATTCAAATATATTACTAACTAAATTATAAATACGAAATTAAACAATAGAAAACAGTTAAATTCTAACAATTTTTATATTTCAATAATATATATCCAATGAACGTTTTTTTTAATATCAATAAATCAAGTATCGAATGCATTGAATGTGATAAAATCAAACTGACACCTGGGACAGCAACGGCGTCGGCAACAGTAGCAGTGGCGCGAACGTTAACAACAATAAGGCATCAATTGCCAGAATAGCAATAATAACTAAATAAATTACTTATTGCATTAATTATCTACTTACTTAGTTTTTTTTGAAGTATTATTTAATTTTCTTTTATATAATCTCTAAGAATATCCATGAAAGTTAAATATAATTAATTGAAGTATGTTAAATGAATACTGTTACTTATTACATTAGTTATCTATTTACTTAGTTTTTTTTTTTTGAAAGTACTCCGATTTTATTTTCTTTTATATAATAATTAAGAATATCCATGAAATTTAAATATAATTAATTGAAGTATGTTAAATGAATACTGTTACTTATTACATTAGTTATCTATTTACTTAGTTTTTTTTTTTTTTTTGAAGTACTCTTTTATAAAATAACTAAGAATATCCATAAAAATTTAGAATATACGGTATAAATCGTGTAATGTATTTTTATAATTATTTGTAATTTAATATAGCCTATTAATTTTTTTTTTCTCCACCCCCGTATATTTGTAAATATTTATGATATAGAGATTCAACTTTGGTTGGGTTTTTTTTTTGTTTAAAAACATATCCCAGGTACAGCAGAGGAGCGGTGACGTCATCACTACAACTGCGGTGAGTGTGATTTGTTTTTTTACTTCGTAGTTTTCATTATCACAAAAATTAGTGAATAGTTGCGAGGGGAAATATATAAAAAAAAAATTGATACGCGAAAAAAAAAATTGCTTTGTTAATTAATTTCTTTTAGATATTTTATTGATCGTAATTGAAAAATTTGTACTTGGAAATTTGTAGTTATAAATAAAAGAAAAAAATTAGAAAAAAATTTAATTACATTACTGCACCTCTCATCTTCGTTTACAAGGAAAATTCTTAGACCTATAGTTTTCTTTCCAATTTTTAGCTCTTTGTTGTTGAGTTCTTGTACTGAACCCTGGTATACGCTGAGTATACCCCGGCCGCGGTAGAGGCCGGAAAGGTCGTTACACTAGATACCCTAGAGTTTTATTTAACAATTTCTGCATACAACGTGAAAACGATTTCATTTCCAAATAGTTCTGAGTTCAATCAGTGAACTCAATAATATGAGTGAGTGAGTTTGTTGTGAATTAGAGGACTTGGATAATTGATATTAAGATTTATTAATATTGATGTATTAATATAGTATTAATGTCAATTTTATATTGTAAACCGCCCCTGGAGTCTGTAGTAACGACTGTATGGCGTGATATTTGCATGCCCGTAGAGTTGTTGCTAGTTGTTTACATCAAATTTGGGATAAGGAATGTGGGTTTTTGTTTTTGAGCGAGATAGATCAGTTGGTTTTTGATATCAGCACAAAGAACCAGTAGAGATTTTTGATCTAAATTAAAAAGAGGTGAATTAATTTTGGATTTATTAAAATTGGATTTGATATAAGAATATTGTTAAAGAGAAGAATTAAACATAATCTATAAATTAAAAATAAGTGAATTACTTTTATATATTAAGATTGGATTTGATATAAGAATATTGTTGAAGTCCCCAAAGTTTAACTTTGTCAAACGAAAAAGTTTTGGCTACCATTGGTTCTCAAAACAAATTCTCCACCAAACGGTGGAAAGTGATACGCAGACTGACGCAGGATCAGATGCTGCATCTTGTTTTCGTCATTGATGACGAATCCATGAGGTCGCTGTCCGAACTAAAAGGTAGGATTGCATACCGGTTCGGTCACCTGAGACTGATGCTTAAGGGTACCACCCCCGCTCTTTCTCAACCCATGGATAAAGCCCTAAAGGTGGTTCAGGATGATAAAACCATCCAGTCATCCTCGACTCCGGCAACATCCCTTACGGACAGTTGCCCAACGGTGACTATTCCTGTGGAAGAGGAACTAGACACACGTCCATCTACTAGCAAGGCGGTTGGCACTGCTAGTGGGCGTGCTGTTAAGATTCCCACCTCAGGAAATAAGTCCACAATGCCCTCCACGGGCCCGATTACGGTAGCAGGTAAACCTAGGACCGCTATCTTTAAACCACCCTTACTCAGTAAAAGTTTACTGGGGCAATCAAAGGGTGCCAGAAACAAGGGTTCTCGACGAGACAAATGTGAAAGTCTCGTCCGTAAGTCTCTTAACGAGACTTTAAAAGTGCTCCAGGCAAATCTGCACCATGCAAAAGGAGCTTCAGCCACCCTGTGCAGAATTGCCCAAACCAACAACATTGCTCTAGGACTTATTCAAGAGCCGTGGGTGTTCGGAGGCCACATTTGGGGTCTAAACTCTAAATCAGGTAAGCGGGTTTATGACCGAACGATAGCAGTGCCGCGTGCAGCTATCTTAATCGGTGGAGACGTAAAAGATCTTCCGTTAAATAACTTTATTTCTAGAGACCTAGCAGCGGTCCTTGTCGAAGTTCCAACATTAGGAGGGGTGACAGACATTGTGGCGGCAGCTAATCTTGGGCTGCGATGCAAATGCTCACCATACGGTGTGGGGGAGCAGCGATATTAACAAAAGGGGTGAGTACCTATTAGAATATATCATATCAGCAGGTTTGAATATAGCTAACAAAGGTAATAAACCCACATTTATTAACGCAATTAGAGAAGAGGTACTAGATCTCACTCTATGCACCAGAGGTATTGAGGAATCTATATGGAATTGGCATGTGTCGGACGAAGTGTCCCTCTCTGACCATCAACATATTAGGTTTGAAATTCCCGGTATATCCGCACAACAAGAAAAAGTTTACCGACCCAGAAAAACCGATTGGCATAGGTACAGGGACTTAGTGTGTTCCGCAAACTTTTCCATAGCTAGGCCTTTACAAACTGTAGAAGAATTAGAGTTAGCCGCTAACCACTTAGGTGAGGTATTACTAACCTCCTTTCATAACAGCACGGTTGCAGGCAATGCTACAATTTTGGGTAAGGTTCCTTGGTGGAACTCGCAACTAGCTAATAAGCGCAAATTAGTAAGGAGCTTATTCAATAGAGCAAAACGCTCAGGTAGGTGGGAAGAATATAAAATTGCACTCACTGACTACAATAAATCAATCAGACAGTCCAAACGGACTAGCTGGCGAAGCCACTGTGAAAGTATTGAGAAGCTGTCCGAGGCTGCCAGACTACACAAGGCATTAACTAAGGTCAAAAATAACGAAGTAGGCCTTCTAAAAAAACCCGATGGATCCTTCACCACTGGCCGTGAAGATACCCTTGAGTTTCTGTTGCAAACACACTTCCCTGGCTCTTTAATCGGAGCATCAACATCAAAATCAAACAGAGAAGTAACTGCTCCTACACGTCAGGAACACGCACTTTCTGGTGTTATCTTTGACAAGGACAAGGTGAAATGGGCGATCAGCTCATTCCTACCATTCAAGGCGCCTGGTGGCGACGGCATCTTTCCTGCTTTATTGCAGAATTGTACTGATATCATTCTAGACCCATTAATCAAACTCTTTAGGGCATGTTTCATTATGGGTTACATCCCTCACTCCTGGAGAGATGTAAATGTGATCTTTATTCCCAAATTGGGTAATAAACCCATGGACCAGCCAAAGTCCTACAGACCAATTAGTCTTACTTCCTTCTTACTGAAAACTGTCGAAAGGCTAATTGATCTGCACAAACGGGAAAAAATGGGACAAACGGTTCCTCTCCACCCCACACAATATGCCTACTCAAAAGGCAAATCTACGGAGGTCGCGCTGTATCACTTGGTCAGCAAAATTCAAAGCACCTTTCAATCTAAAGAAATTGCCTTATGTGCATTTCTGGATGTAGAAGGTGCTTTTGACAATACATCTTATGAGTCCATATCCAGTGCATTGGCCCGGAAAGATATAGACTCCTGTACAATAACGTGGATAGATAGGATGTTACGTGACAGGAACATATCTACCAAGTTAGGTAGTACCACCGTTAGCATTAGTGCAGTACGAGGTTGCCCCCAGGGTGGGGTTCTCTCACCATTGTTATGGACGTTGGTAGTAGACGATCTACTAGTCAAACTGGAACAATCTGGCTACCATGCCATAGGTTATGCAGATGACTTGGCAATCATAGTTTGCGGTAAATATGAGGCCACAGTTACTGACGTAATGCAGGCGGCCTTACACAAAGTTTCGAGCTGGTGTATAAAAGAAGGCCTAAGTATTAACCCAAAAAAAGCAGTAATTGTACCATTTTCCAGAAGGTACAAACTGAATTTAGGGTCCCTATCTATAAAAGATACGGCTATTGAATGTTCCGACGAAGTTAAATATCTAGGAATCACCCTAGATAAGCGTCTTAATTGGAACACTCACCTGGATAATGTAATTGGCAAAGCCACAAGGGTAATGTGGACATGCAGGAACGCATATGGTAGGACCTGGGGCCTTAGTCCCAGAATTCTCTCATGGATCTACCGTACAATGGTCAGACCCATTGTATCCTATGCAGCTCTTGTTTGGTGGAATAAGGCACAACAAAAAGCTGCAATACTCAAATGCAATAAACTGCAAAGACTCGCATGTATCGCTATGACGGGAACTATCAGAACATGTCCCACATCAGCTATGGAGTCCATAGTGGGTTTTACCCCTCTGCACCTCTTCATTAAAAAGACGGCAGCCCTGAGTGAAGCTAGGCTACACTCTGGTATCAATATGCACGGAAGTCTTGACAGTCAAAACTCTATCTGCAGACTGGTTCCTGGCATAGAGATCTGCGATAGGACAGATCGCATGAACATGGAACTTCGCTTCGTTAGAAAGTTCGAAGTCCTCATTCCCGATCGATTGGATTGGGTAAATGGCACCCCTGGAGCAGAACCAGAAGTGATATCATGGTTTACCTATGGTTCAAAAACCACGGAAGGTGTTGGTGCTGGAATATTTGGTCCTAACACCAGAATCTCGCTAGCGCTGGGTATATGGCCCACTGTCTTCCAAGCAGAGGTTCACGCCATCGAGGTCTGCGCTCGTATCAACTTAAACAACGGGTTGAAAGGCGCCCGCATCTGTATTTACTCAGATAGTCAAGCAGCAATCAAAGCTCTATCCACCTGGAGGTTTTTCTCAAAACTTTCATTAGACTGCTTTGATATGTTGCAACAGCTGGCAAGCAGAAATAAGGTGACGCTTTGCTGGGTGCCTGGACACACAGGTATAAAAGGAAATGAATCTGCCGACAGCCTTGCAAGGGCAGGTTCTGCAACTAAACTCTGTGGACCAGAACCCTATTGTGGACTAAGTTGGTCTACAACTAGTTATCTAATTGATAAATGGATCTCAGCCGAGAGAGGTCGCTACTGGAGTGACAATCGAGGTAACCGTCAGGGAAAACAGCTGGTTCATCCATATAGTTATGGCAAGGCATCCCTCCTCAGCAGATCAGATTTGAGGTTGCTGGTGGGATATTTAACGGGTCACCATGGACTGCGTTATCACCTTAACAAAATAGGTCTGTCCGAAGAGATGGAGTGTCGACTCTGCTTAGAAGCAGACGAGACTACGATTCACATTCTCTGTCACTGCCTAGCCTTGATCTGGGCAAGGAGGAAATCACTGGGAGGAGAGCTGCTCTCTCCTTCTGACATTAGGAGGTCCTCAACGGACGACATTCTGGCCTTCATTCGGAAAGCGGAATGTCTTCTGTTCAATTAGGGTCAGTTACGGCACAAAAGATCAATCTGGTCGCAGTGCTCTGCTCCAGTGGGAGCTAGTACCCTGTTTATTTCTATTCTATTGTTGAAGAGCACAATTAAGTATAATCTATAAATTAAAAATAAGTGAATTAATTTGTATGTTAAAATTTGGATATTTATTTAACCATACTGTTAAAACAACAATTAAGTATAGGATTAAAACAAATTAAGTGAATTAACCTTATAATAAAAACCTGAAAATATTAAAACTAATAATTTTTTGCATATAAATTGGTCATATTAATGATAAATAATTAACGAAAAAAAGACATATTTCTATTGCAAGCAAAACCAAGATGTGATAAAAAACATATTCTAAATATAGAACAAAGAAGAGGAAGGAACAGTTACAAAAAACAACAACAAAGTAAAAGTCATAGAAACATTAAGAGGAAATCACAACAAAGATATATAACAATAAAAGGTGAAATTGAGTCCATCAGCAGCAACACCATCGCAGCAACAACGAAATCAACAACAGCAATTTTACCAACAGCAAACACGACATCAACAACAGCAACTTTATCAACAGCAATAACAACAACGGCAGCAATACAAATATTGTTTTATTTTTTTTAAGAGGAATTTGAATAAATAAAGTCGTTGTGAGACACAACACCGATAATGTGGCAGTATTTCTAGTTTTATGTTATTTTTATATAATTTTTTAATGTTTTATATAATTTCTAGAATAATAGTTAAGTATAGCTTGTGATCACCAATAAAAAAATAGTTAAGTATACCTTGTGAATTTTAATTTTTGAATTTCCGCGCTTATCCAATCGGCAAATTTTTCTGTCAAAGTTTAACACATATCGTACGATTAGTTTTTGTTTGGCGTCTATACAAAGAAGTTGAAAAATTTTCGTGTGGCGATTTTTATAATGGATCAAAAATTAGAACAACGTCCGTGCATTAAATTTTGTGTTGTAAATGGATTCAAGTGTGCCGAAACGTTGAAAATGTTAAAAAAGGCCTTTGGTGATTGGCGTGTGTCGCAACCACGAGTATACGAATGGTTTAAAAGGTTCAAAGACGGTCGTACAAGCTTGGACCACGATGAGATCCCTGGCCGTCCAACAACTTTTATTACTGAAGAAAACATTGAATCGGCGTAGCAGATCGTGTTGGAAAATCGTTGTGAACCGATTAGAGAGATTTTAGTGCTGTTGGGCATCTCATATGGATCGGCCGAACACATTTTAACTGATGTTTTGTTATATATTTTTCTATAATTTATATCTTTCTATATTTTTATTATATATTTTTATATGTATTATTATTTTTATATTTTTATAGTTTTTATATAGTTTTTTGTATTTTTATATATTTTTTTATATTTTTATATCTTTTATATTAATATATATATGTATATGATAATATAGGTAAGATTTTTCTTTTTTTTTTTTTAAACCTGATTATTTATTTATTTCTGTCTAAAATGGAAATTGACAATAATTTTGCAAATCTTAACAAAATAAAATGTATGCTATTGAGATAGAGAATTCATATGTATCAAGGATTTTCTTTTAAGACGATTTGGTGCAGTTGCAGAAGATAAGTATCGAACATGAGGATTTGGATGCGACTTGAGTCTCTCTCGAAATTTAGGTATGTATTGACGAATAACTTCTTCAACAGTTGGTAAATTAAGATCTTTGTGTAGGTTCTTGTTTTTGACGTACCATGGGGTGCACGTAGCTTGTCGGAGAATTTTTTTTGTACTCTCTGGATTTTTTCTATATTTGTATAGCTCGCTGAACACCACAGTTCAATACCATAAGTCCAAATCGGCTTTAATATTGATTTATAAATTAACAATTTGTTATCGAGACTGAGTTTAGAGTTGCAATTTAGAAGCCAGTACAATTCTCTATATTTAAGATTCAATTGACATCTTTTGGATTTAATATGACTAGTCCACGTGAACCTTCTATCTAGATGAATTCCCAGATATTTTACAGAATGTGATTGGTCGATATCCACATTATTAATTTTAACTGCAGGACATGTTTCACTCCTTAGAGTAAAAGTTACTTGAACAGATTTGGTTTCATTCACCTTGATTCTCCATTTTGTAAGCCACTCTTCAATCAAACCAAGATGCGTGGATGAATTTTGTGACGCTATAGTGCGATCACGATCGGAACTAACTATGGCAGTGTCGTCGGCGAACGTCGTCAGCAAATAGTTTAGGTATTGTGGAATATCAGATGTATAGATTAAGTATAGAAGCGGCCCGAGGACGCTACCCTGAGGAACTCCAGCGTTGATATCGTACTCTTGCGAAGTAAACGATTTGTGCCTGACCCTATATTTTCAATGAATCACGTAGGATTTTAGAAGTTAATGAAAATTTTTTGGAAGCGAGAGCGTTATTTTAAATAAAAGTCCTTCAAGCCACACTTTATCAAATGCCTGCGCTGCATAAAGAAAAACTACCGTACAATATTGTTTTGAATGTAAAGCTAAGTGTATTTCGTTAGTTATTCTAAGGACCTGTTCAATTGTTCCATGCTCTTTGCGAAAACCAAATTGATGGTCCGGAATTATGTTTTCCATCGGCAAGGAAATCAGTATTTTTTTAATTAGGAGTTTTTCGAAAATGTTTGATATTTGTGGCAACAGACTTATTAGTCGATATTATGTAGCAACTGAGGGATCTTTTCCAGGCTTAGGGATCATTTTTATCAGCGAAGTTTTCCAATGCATCGGGAAGTACCCAAGAGACATTATGCTGTTAAAAATGGTGAGAATGAAGACGATCGCTGAGTTTGGCAAGTTTTTAATCATTTTCCCATTTATTTGGTCTTGTCCAGGTGCTTTTTTTGGGTTAATGTTATTTATAACTTCTTTCAATTCCGAAAGCTCTATAATTGGAGGGTTTTGTATGTCAGCTAAGATAGATATGTTATGCTGGAAATCATTGATTTGGGGATTTGGCTGAAAAACATTCTGTAGGTGTAATGCCAGAGTAGTTCCTTTTTCTTCATCGCTACGAGCCCAAGAGCCATCTTGTTTGCGTATAGGAGGTTCTCTTTTAATTGGGGCTTTACATTTCTTTGCAGCTTTCCATAGGGAATAGTTATGCTCTTTTTGAGAGCCAAGGCTTTCTAAATAATTTTGTATTGAATTGTTTCTTTCCTCATCAAGGGCTTTTTTCAGGGCTTTAGTCGCTATATAGAGGCTGAGTTTAGATCTGGGAGAACGGTATCTTTGCCAATCTCGTCTCGCATTACGTTTAGCAGAGATAAGCCCATTCAAGGTCGATGGAAAAATTGTTCTTTTTGCATGGTCCTGTTGGACAATAGTAGACTCAGCAGCCACGTCAATTTCATCGGTGTGTTTTTCTTGAGTATTAAAATTGGGTTAGTTAGCCATCAATAAAGGTTTAAAAGGTTAAGTAAATATATATTTATTCCATTGACCATCATCACTGTGCCCGTTTGTTCGTATTTAGCGACATTCTGGAGGCTTAGTTGGATAACCCACTTGTTGGGTTATGTAAGCAAGGTAATGACAAATTTCCAATCGTATAATGATGATTGGAGGTTTGAGCATTGATAATAATACAAGTTGGTATTCTTATTATCAACATGGGAAAATTTATTCAGAAGTTTATTCATTTAGAATGAGAAATATTCATGAATTTATAATGTTAATGGTACATTAATTTTCTTTAAAGTTATAATTATAAAAACTGAATTAATATATTTTTAATTCTAATTTAAATTGTTTAATTAAAACGTTAATTTGTATTGTCCAATGTTTAAGATATTGTTTTAAATCATAAAAATTATAAATAATAGGATTTTGATTATTAATTAGTTTTGCACAATTTCATTTTTTAGGGTTGTTATTTATTAATAAAAATTATTCTAGAGTTAGAATTAATTTTTTTTTAAGTACAACCAGAATTTTACTAACATTTTTGATTGAATAAGATTGAATTGAATAACATGAATACTTATAACCCTTGGTTTATTAATTTCTTCTTTAGTAATTTATTATAGACAGGAGTATATATTAGGAGATATAAAAATTAAACTTAAATTTTAGCAGCAAATAAAGAATTACACATATGTGGCAATGTTTAAAGTGCATAAAAACAATAATATGTAATAGAATTATGAAAAAATCAAAAGCAATTTATTTTATATTTACTCTCTTACACAACATAAGCTACGTTTCAGCAAACAATGATCTGGATCATCTTTGCTAAACCGATATGGATCACGTACGAAAGTAATTGGCAATTCATGGATTATGTCAGCTTGCGTTTAGTTACAGAGTTTTTTTTTGATTTGTTTGAATTATTTTGGCACTAAAAAATAAGAGAAAATTTTGAATAAAAAAATCTAAAAAATAGAAAACCAAAAAAATCGGTTGAAATACCTGAAGTATTAAATGTAAGTTTTTATTTAGTATTTACCTTAAAACTTAAATTTAATTATATACTAAATAAATGAAAATTACAGATTTTATTAGAATTATCGAGCAAAAGTGAAACTGACTCTTCCATTCCCATTTTAAACACTAGTTCAAGTGTATTAAGGTCAGGGGATGAAGTGCATCAGCATGAATATAGTGGAAATTTTGTAGAAACTATCCATAATTTTTCTGTTGAAGATTTCAGGAAAAACTTTAGACTTCAAAGATGTACTACTATTTATTTGATTGGTATTTGCGCATAAAAAATACAATTGCTATTTATTAATTATATTTTATATTTCAATAGATTTGTAAGTAAATTCCAATCAGCAAATACAAAACGAGAGTAGAGAAAGAAATTTATATGTTTTTGTGATATATAGCAAATATGAATACTCTTCGCGAAATTGCTATTTGTTTTGCCATGACAAAAGCTTCTGCATGAAGAATAATTGAAAGAACTAGTGTTAAGCTCATATCAATTGGACACTAATTTATAAAATACGCAATTGTTAATATCGCAAAAGTAGAAGCTACTAAAAAATTTGCGTTTGTAATTGGTTGCATACACAGCACACATATTAAAATAAATGCACCACACCATAGCATAGCACCATATTTCAAAAGGAAGCATTACTAAAGCTTAATCTTGCAGCCAGCTTGCGATAAAAATGGTCTTTTTATATACATGAATGTTGAAGAGCCTGTTATGAACTTAAACAACGACCAAGATGTTAGTTGGCTTGACTCGAACTGAACTAATAGAATCAAACAAAAGCTAACCAAACCAAATCAATTATGCTGAGATTTGCATTCTTAAGATAAGTGCGGTGGTGTTTGTCGTATGTAAGTTGATTCCTATAGGAGGAACCATAAGCGCAACATTGTTCATAAGAAAAACAAAGTATACTGTGTGCAGCTTGACTACAGTGATCATGGCTGAATCAGCATAAACAGTAAGTAAGCTTCAATGCACTTGAAATAAAGTAAACAGGAAGCGTTACTTTGTGTGTAGGATAAATTCCTAAAAAAACTGTGATATTGCGCTTTGTCTTTTATTTGTCTTGATACAAAATAAGACAAAACTTAATTTGACAAATATGTGGAATAAATCCACATAACACCTCCGCCCTTAAAGAAAGGCAATGACATAGTAATTGACTTTACTTCCAAAAGCAAATCACATCACAACAGGCATGGCCAACTCCAACTTTGACTTCAATTAATCCAAATCAATAACTTTATTAAAACATATATATATATATATAACAATATTTAAATTTTCATACAGGTTTTGCTTAACATAAATAATAAAAATTTTTTTATATATGATTAAATAAATTTTTTTTTTTTTATATATGATTAAGTTAACTAATTTCTTTCTTACAGTATATGCTTATCGGATATTTGAAATGTTTTATAATAAATTTACAAAATATTAAGTATATTTATTTATATTTTTACCATTCATAATTGTATTTATTTTTAAAATTATTGTGTTCAACAGTTACTTCGCCATCAGATTTTTTAGTAGTATATACAACAATATTATTCCTTAAGGGATTTGGCGACTCCTTTTTTACATTAAAACAGTTATTAAATATATTTATACATAAATTTCCTTTTATACATTTTACAATAATTATTATCATAATTATGGTTATAAATAATGACATTAATCCGTACCAATATGAGTTGGAATTCAATTTAATAGAATTTAGAGACTTTGATATAAAACTTTTCTGATTATTTATTTTAATACTTAAATCATCAATATTTTTAATATTACTAGGTTTTAGTTTAGATAATAATTCAATTTCTTCTATTTCATTAATCTTTATGTTTAACAGCAATCATCAGAATAACCAAAATATAGGTCGTTAAATACAGTTTCATTTTTGTTATCAGATATTATAATTTTATAATCTACAGTTTCGAACTTACAATTAAAATCAAAATACAATATACCAACTCCATTCAAATATCCTTTTTCTTTAATTTTATTTTGTTTACATTCATATTCATATTTTATTTCATTGGTTACGGCGTACATATATTTATTATCATTTATTTTCATGTATGTCTCTACATTATAAGGTATGTATTTAATTTGACAACGTTTACTGTTTCGTTTCATAAAGTTATTTAAAACACAATTTTCTACAGTAATAGTTGACTCAGATATTAATTCATTAGCCAACAGATAGCTATTATCAACAACTTCGAAATCATTTAAATTATCAAACATGGCAAAATATTCCTTATCCTTAGATATTAAAAAATAATTATTTTTTTTTTCTAATATTACCTGTTTATTCTTCTCAAATATTGGAACTGGTATTACCTGATAGGTATCATAAATGTCCTTTTTGACAAATGGAACTAGAACTATTACAACTATAACCTTCTTGCGTTCGAAAGCTTTAATTTTAGAATACTTTATAATTTGGCTGTATGATTCCAAACTAGGTGTATATAAAAGATTTGGTTCATTTTTACTTTTCAGTAATATATCAATAAATTTTTCTGGACTCAATAACATTGGGTGTATTAATTTTAGTTGCATGAATAAAATGATATCAATTAGCCTTTCTAATTCAAATTCAAGATCTAAACAACTGCTTACTATTTTTAATTCTATTTCTTGCATGTATTCAAATATAGCCATATTTTTACTATTTTCATTGACTGTTCCTATTAATGAGTTAAGTTTATTTATGAATTTATTGGTAGTATTCTGTATATCTTCGAAACTTTTCTTTATGTTGTAACGGCCAAAATTTTGTCAACCAAAAATTTGATCGTTACAACGTCGTGGGTATAGCTGTCTACTAAACACAACACGACCACCTAACACACAACAAGTAACACTCACTCGAAGGTTCCTGTAATAAAAATTGTTAAATACTTATAAAAACATTAAGTTAAACCAACTCACCCCAATCCTCTGCCACCAACAACGTGACTTTGAATTTGACAAATCTTAAAATTGTATGGAAATCCTTGGTTAGTGCGTGAACAATTTTTGAATAAATAAGACACATATCTTGAGCTATCGTTGGGTGTTCTATTTTGCTGGAACTTTATTGGAAAATAAAATAATTTTAAAATAATTTTCTAATTAATAGAATTAAATACACACGTTCACCGGCACAACACATTGCTAACAAACAAACGAGAGCAAAACAAAATAATAGTAAAGAGACCTGTCAAACGAAGAAAGCTTTGTGCAGAAAAGGTGTAGAAGTGGATCACAACTCAGACAAAAACCACTTCTAAAAGGTACTCAAAGAAATGTAAATTCGCCGTGAAACTAAACTTTCGCTCAGTGCGGTACAGAAAAGGAGCTTTAATGTTGGGTCAACAAACTTTAACGTTTTTTTTCAGCTGACACCGTTGACCATGGAGGGGATAAAAGGAGCGTTCACCAAGAAGAAGGTCTCTTGTTTGTTCTACCGCGAAAGAAAGACTCCTGGCTCTGGTTTCCGTTGCAGCTAAAAATTACGTGACTAAGACGGCGGTGTCAAGTGTGAAATTACAGTAGTTCTGCAAACTTAGTGAGAATATTTTGTTAAAAAAAATTTTATACATAGAGATTATATATATTTGATAATATCGAAATATTGAAAAATTTTATTTGTAAATTGTGAACATTTAAAAACTGAATTTTGTAACCAAAGTCAAAGTTAAGTAAAAATAAAAAGTACGTATAATTTAAAATTTTGTACACAGAAATTATATATTTGATAATATCGAAATATGGAAAAATTTTATTTATAAATTGTGAACATTTAAAAATTGAATTTTGTAACCAAAGTCAAAGTTAAGTAAAAATAAAAAGTACGCACAAATTAAAATCTTGTACACAGAGATTATATAAATTTGATAATATCGAAATATTGAAAATTTTATTTATAAATTGTGAACATTTAAAAATTGAATCTTGTAACCAAAGTCAAAGTTAAGTAAAAATAAAAAGTACGTATAAATTAAAATTTTGTACACAGAAATTATATATTTGAAAATATCGAAATATGGAAAAATTTTAGTTATAAATTGTGAACATTTAAAAATTGAATTTTGTAACCAAAGTCAAAGCTAAGCAAAAATAAAACGTATGTATAAATTAAAATCTTGTACACATAGATTATATATAGTTGATAATATCGAAATATTGAAAATTTTGCAATAATAAATTGAAAAAAAACTTAACAATTGAATTTTACTAGTGGCTATAAAGCCAAATAAAAGTACGTACAAATTATATCTTAGACATAATTGTTTGGTTGTTAATATAATAAATCTTAACAATTTCTTTTATATCGAATAAATAAATTAAAAGGAAAATAAACTAAAATTGTATTTCAACAAACGCAATCAGATTCTTAACCAAATACAGAATTGATAAAGTACCACATAGACTAGCTACTCCTGCACGGTATAAATTCAAGGTGGGAATCCAGCACAACGACACAAGTGAGAGACACAGGTAAGAAAGATTCGGGGCTTCAATAGTGACTGAATCTCGGTTGTACGGGGTATAACTCACGTAGCTTTAACAGTCACGTGAGGCTATACCATAGCGTCGGAAGCGATAGGTAGCTTTAATAGTAACCTAACGTCTCCGGCCCCTGGGCGCTTTAACAGTGAACAGGGAAGGGCGTGTGATCAGCGACCTGTAATACCACTCACGTAGCTTTAACAGTCACGCGTGCTGGTATTATATCGTGTCTATTTCAGTCAAGTGATTCCTTTGTGTCTGTGATTCCGATTGGTATTCGAACCAAGGTATCTGTAATTAAGAGCAATCAGAAGTGACGGGGTCTCACTAAATAAATTTCTTGTGTGGACCTTGGGGACGGCTGAGTTCAACCCCAGCTTAATACGAACCAAAAGAAAGGTTCATTACAATGTTTAAGTTTTGTTCATTTAAATTTTGAATAATTTTAATTTCTTCCTTCAACCCTGTTTTTATAAACTCTTCATTATTATTTATATCCGTTATCACCTTATTATAATATTCAGCATCCTCAATATCCATAGTACCAAATAAAACTTTAAGCCCTGAACCTATTATATTTAATATTCCTCTCTTGTTTCTATTTCCCTTTAAACTGGACTTAATTCCAAGCATATTATGTACTACATTTATTTTTTTATTAAATTTTTAAAATGTTGTTTTCCAAAAACAATGATCTCTTCACATTCGTGATAGGAATCTATGCAAGTTTTATCTACATGATCTACTTTACTTCCAAGCCAATTAATTTTATCTTCATAAGAAGTTAGATTTACATTAGTAATTATGGATATGTGACCGTCCACGATTCTGGTTTCCTGTACTTTCTTGAAATAGAAGCTTCCTTTTCCATTAATATCCTCGATTTTAAGAGTGAATATAGCTAGAAAAAAGCTGAACAGTTTAAACAAAATTAGTTTTCAATATATCTTTTAATTAGATTTTTTGAAATTTTTCTTGTTCTACGATTTGTTCTTATAAAGACATTAGCTTCGGTAACTTTTACAATGGTATATGGACCAGTAAAAGTATTCTCTAACTTTTTATTTTTTGTAAGATTTTTCACAACTATCTTTTGACCTACTTCATAATTAGGTGTATCTGTTATCTTTTTATCATAGATTAATTTTGACTTTTCCTTACAAACTGTTGTATTTTCTTTTACTTGCTTTTCAATGTTCTCTATGATAACTTTTATATTATAGTTACTAAATCTAAAGCGTCAATTCCACTCGGTCTATTTCCTTTCTTCCAAAAACTATTTCGTGTGGTGAAAAAGCGGTGGAGGTGTTGCCGAAAATTGCGAATAATTTAAAAACCTTTGTCTGGCAATCATGACAAACAGCTGACTTGGAGACTTCGAAATTATTTAGTAAATTTCCGTTTTTCATTTTTTCTCTTTTCTTGTTGTGATTGCTAGACAAAGGTGAGTAAATTTTTAGTTTAATTTTTCAATCGTAATTTTTTAATGTAATCATTAATCATGTTACAGATTTTTTAAGCGCAAAATAAAGAGTGCTATTTAAAATTGTCAAAAGTGCATTTATTTTCTTATTTTTTACAACAAGAAAATCTTAAAAAATCTTTATAATATGGAAAATGATAATGACGTGGAGCTGCCTCTTCAAAAAGGTTTAACATCAGCAGCCATACTTGAAGTTGGAGATGCAGATGGTGATGATAAAATCTCACACAAACACAATGAGGATGATGGTCAACATAGTAGACAACAGCAGCAGCCCAGCGCCAACATTACTCGAATAAAACAAATTAAGTTGCAACAACTAGAGGAGTCGTTGCAGATCAGGGAGAGCTATTTGCGGGAAAAATTTAAAATCCTCACCGCAGATAGTGACGACGAGGGTATCGTGGAATCACATTTGCCTGAAGTTGGGCAATTACCTCAGCTGAATGCACATCAAGCCGTAGCTGATGAACACTTTTCGCCACATGGCCAACCTCATCTACAGAGTACACCAAGGTTAGTAAATAATCCATCTCTTTATACCTTACAGATCGCTCCCACGCTTACGTCGTCTCAGCTAGCAGCGCGTCAATGCATACCGAGAGATTTGCTTACGTTCCGCGGCGATCCAGAAGAATGGCACATTTTTATAAGTGCGTACGAGCAAACTAATCAAATCGCAGGTTTCTCCGATTATGAATGCCTAATGCGCTTACAGAGGTGCCTCATTGGTAAAGCGCGCGATGTAGTACGCAATATGTTGGTGTTGCCTAATATGGTTGGAGAAATAATAAACACTCTTCGTATGTATTTTGGACGACCAGAAATTATTCTAAATAAATTAATTAAGAAAATGCGTCAGTTACCGCCTCCAAGGGGTAGGCTGGGCGATTTAATTGACTTTTCAGTCAACATTAATAATGTAGTTGCAACAATTGAGGCATGTAAGCTGAATAGTTATTTTAATAATCCACTCTTATTACATGAGCTAATAAGTAAATTAGCTGAAGATATGAAGCTCAAATGGGCACTACATTCAGCATCAATAGCCGAACCTACACTTCGCGATTTTTCAGCGTGGCTCTCATCTTTAGCAAATGCGGCAAGTAGAGTAGCTACACCTTCTTTTTTAGATAAACCACTAAAAAAGGAAGGACGAGTGCACGTACATCAGACAGCTGAAATGACAACCACGGCAGTTAGGTGTTACATTTGTGGCGGCGGACATAAAATAATGGAATGTGAAATATTCACGAACGAGCCTACCAATCAACGCTGGCGCATTGTCAAGGAAAAGAAGCTGTGCCGACAATGCTTAGGCGAGCATAGGCGTCGCTGTTTCAATAATAAAGTGTGTGGCATTGATGGCTGCAATGCACGACACCACCCCATGCTGCATTCTCGGATAGACCAATCTACGCCAGCAATATCTTCTACAGCTAACAATGTTTCATCGGATATAGTAGAACAAATAAGTTTAAGTCCATACTCAAACAAAGCGTTACTCAACAACCATAATTCATCAGTGAATAAAAACTGGTCATATTGCCGAATTCTTCCAGTTACTTTATATGGCACCAAAAGGACTATTAACACATATGCATTGATGGACGATGGGTCAACACTAACGCTTATTGAAGCAAGTCTAGCCGATGAATTGGGAAACGATGGTATCCAGGATGCGCTATGCATTAATTGGACAGGTAAAATCAGTCGACAGGAAAATAACTCAAAAAGGCTCAACTTACAAATTTCTGCCAATGCTCCTCAAGCTAAAAAATTCCCATTGAAAAATGTCCGCATAGTAAGCAACTTACGCATGTCAGCAGAATCTTTTGCAGCTGATAAAATAAAACAATGGTATCCGCATTTAGATGGCTTGCCTCTAGCAAGTTATACAAATGCTGTCCCCATGCTGATTATCGGCGTAAATAATCCAAACTTAATTTCAGCACATAAGGTGAGGGAGGGTGGCTGGCAAGAACCCGTGGCGGTGAAAACACGTCTTGGTTGGACAGTTTTTGGTGGTGGTGAATTAAACCACCGTAACAACTTAAACCTACACAAATGTAGCTGTGGACAAGAAGCTGATAGGGAGCTTCATGAGTTAGTAAAGACATTTATAGTAAACGAGAATGTCGCGGTGGCTACCCCAAAAGCAGAATTACTTTCAATTGAGGATCAGCGAGCAGAGGAAATAATGCGCAAGTGCCAGTTACGCGGAAACCGCTACGTTGTCAATTTGCCATGGAACACCGATACGGTCGAATTGCCAAATAGCTTGCCGATGGCATTACGTCGAGCTGAGTGCTTACGTCGAAAAATGCATGGGGACCCTGAATTGTGTCAAAAGCTAAAGGAACAAATCACTACTTTAGTCAGCAAGGGCTACGCAACTGAGTTGCCACCAGATGCAATTAACGAGCGAGGTGGGAAGATTTGGTATTTACCAATTTTTATTGTGCGCAATCTACTTAAACCGAAAAAGCATAGATTAGTTTGTGATGCTGCAGCCAAAGCTGAAGGAGTGTCACTAAACGATTTTTTGCTGAAGGGGCCGGATATGCTGCGACCACTTATAAACATATTATTAAATTTTCGTATAGGAAGAATAGCTGTCTGTGGTGACATTGCTGAAATGTTTCATCGAATTCTAGTACAAGAAGCAGATACTGATGCTCAGAGATTTCTATGGTTCAGCGAGACATTTAAAAATATTTGCGTTTATAAATTAAATGTAGTTAGCTTTGGTGCGCGATGTTCACCATATATAGCGCATTTTATTCGAAACCTTAACGCAGAAAGATTTATAGCTGAAAATCCTAGAGCAGTGTACGCTATTAAAAACAATCATTACGTGGATGACTTTATAGATTCAACAAATTCCATTGAACAAGCAATAGCATTAGCCGAGGCAGTTCGCAACATACATGAACAAGGTGGTTTCCATATGAGAAGCTGGACAAGTAATGCACCAGAAGTTTTAGCTGCGTTAAACGAAAAT
>NC_051846.1:108280033-108342861 GCF_002237135.1 Teleopsis dalmanni | reverse complement strand
TTTTATTAAATTAAAGTTACTAAAAGTGCATAAAATTGCAAATGTAAAAAAAAAAAATTACTTTTATTAAATTAAAGTTACTAAAAGTACATAAAATAGCAAATGTTAAAAGAAAATTACTTTTATTAAATTAAAGTTACTAAAAGTGCATAAAATTGTAAATGTTAAAAGAAAATTACTTTTATTAAATTAAAGTTACTAAAAGTACATAAAATTGCAAATGTTAAAAGAAAACTACTTTTATTAAATTAAAGTTACTAAAAGTGCATAAAATTGCAAATGTAAAAAAAAAAAAATTACTTTTATTAAATTAAAGTTACTAAAAGTACATAAAATAGCAAATGTTAAAAGAAAATTACTTTTATTAAATTAAAGTTACTAAAAGTGCATAAAATTGTAAATGTTAAAAGAAAATTACTTTTATTAAATTAAAGTTACTAAACGTACATAAAATTGCAGATGTTAAAAGAAAATTAATTTTATTAAATTAAAGTTACTAAAAGTACATAAAATTGCAAATGTAAAAAAAAAAAAAATTACTTTTATTAAATTAAAGTTACTAAAAGTGCATAAAATCACAAATGTTAAGAAAAAAATGAAATTTATTAATTTAAATATAATAAAAAGTGTATAACAATACCCATAACAAGCAATAATTAATTTTATCAATTTAAAATTACTAAACGGTGCATAAAAACCCAAATGATAAACAAAAATTAAATGTTATTAATTTAAAAAGGGCATAAAAGTGCAAATCTTGAACCAGAGTTAATTATATTATCAGCTCATAAAAGGATTACACACAGTTTAAAAATTCCACGGTAAAAAAAAAAAAACTAACGGATGTAACGGAAAAAAAAAAAAGAGAACGGACACTGAAGGACAATAACGGCTACAGGATCCACCGTTATGAGACAACGGTGGTCAGGTATTCCTGAAATTAAGGATACGAATTGATTTGAATTTGAAAAAAAAAAAAGAGAAAAAAGTTAAAGATTTGATTGTATAATTTCAATTGTTGTTATTATTGTTAAATTTATTTAGGTAGTTATTATTCAGCAGATATTAAATTATAGAAAAAAAAAAAAGTTATCAACGCATCACAAGGAAAAAAAAAGAAAAAGAAAATAAGTTCATTACAACCACCAGTATATAAATATTTGTCTCTTGATTTTAATTTGTTTGTAATTTTGAAATTTATAGCTAGGTCAGTGGCGGTTGGAGTGACGTCATTTCTGCGGCTGCAAGGTAAGCTATGAGAACGAATAGCGAAGAGACAATTAATTTTTTTTTTTGGTTAACAAGACTGAATGTTTTGTAGTTGAATTTCTCTTTATTCTTTTTGTTGGTTCTGTCTATATGATCAATATTACAATTTTTTTTTTTTTTCTCTTTTCTATTATATTGTTGATGCTTTGATTAGGGAGTTTCCTTTTTCATACACGCTAATTATTACCATTATAAGTATAGCAAAACAAAGAAAAAAAAAATAGTTTGTATAAAGTAATGAATAAAAACCTAGTAATTACTGGCTGTTTATTATATTATTTGTGATAAGAATATATATAGATGTTGAATACATTGTCTAATAATGTAAATATTTATACGGGCTTAAATATTTAATAAACAAGAAAAAAAAAAAAATATTATATAGGAATTATATGTATATATGAAATACGTTGTAATTATCTATTTATATAAGAAATATTGTAAATATTCCTACATGAATTAGCATAAATAGCTATATTTGCGTAAATATTTTTGATAAAAATTTTTTTACTAATTTGAAATAATATTATAAGCGTTATAAAACAACTTTTGTATTGATAGTATATAATAAAAAAAAAAAAAAATATATATATATATAATTTTTTTTTGTTATTTATTAATTATGAGCTCATGATGAGACATTGTTGAATCAATATAGAGGGGTGTTGTTAGTGTGGCGGTCCAAACATCTGTTTTATTAAAGGCAGGGATTCCTTGAGAAGAAATTGCATTCCTATATTCTTCGCGTGAATTTAAAATGAAGCGGTTTACTGACAGCATGCAAGCATTACCAGATGTATTGCCAGTGTTTCCCACATTTGAGCAAACCGTGACGATGCAGGCTGGTGATGTTAAAAACATCGATTGGGAGATGGAAGAGTCCATCATATCTGAAATGAAACGAGTGGGGTTGCCCAGAGGCAGAACCAGTGATTTAGGTGTAAGCCTAGCGCATACTGAACTTCCTAAGGCAGCGGTGGTAATAGTGAACACCAGGAACAAGGCTCTTCCCATCCTATTCGATGAAGATTTTTTTAAGTTTAAGAAGCCCAAATAGATAGCAGTGGTTTTAATTACAGATTTTTTTTTAGGGTCACGTAAAAATGAAGTAGATAAATAATAGTTTTTTTTGTTTTTTTTTTTAGCATTGAAATAAGCAGTGTAGTTAGTTTATTATATGAATATGAATAAATGTAAAGATGAAATATTAATGAATTATAGATAGGTTTAGTTAAGTTAGGATATGAATTTAAAACATGGCATGAAATAATGATTATTATATGAATATGAATAAATGTAAAGATGAAATGTTAATAAATTATAGATAAGTTTAGTTACGTTAGGATATGAATTTAAAACATGGCATGAATTTTTGTTGTTGTCTACAGTGTAGCCTCAGTTGTCAAGAACCCCACCCCAAAACCGGCGAGCATACCGGGCTAGCCACCATGCCATGAGCGGCGACCGAGGGCACTAATTCTAATACCAGGTGGACACAACAAATGGCGCCCAACGCATGAACTAATGGACGAAACCAACGACTGGACAACGACTGGACAACGACGGGACAAAGGAAGAGACGAACAAAGAGAGACAACACAAGAACAGGATAGAAGAAAATTACCTGAAGACTGACGGAAGGACTTCGAGTTGGTCGCACACCAAATGTCAACTTAATGATGAACTACGGTAACTGCTACAGCGGTTATAATCACTTTCACTGTTGACCAGCTCAGGAGATTTTTTTTATTTTCTTGTTAATTGTCGATGTTCCTTTTGAATAATTGAATTTACACTAGATGATATAGCTAGCTTTAATCCGGTGGGTTAAACGTTTAGCACACGTCTTGCTTTTTGTTCGTTTTGACGCAATGGGTGTTGCGATGTCAGAAAGTGGTTTCTAGAATTATGAATTTACGAGGTTCCTTTATACTGAATCTGTTTGGTAAAAAGTTTTGTCCTCTTTCTATTGATTGTTTTAGATATGTGAAATTTTTCAAAGGAATGTGACAACGAACGGAACGACCGACTACGGGTACATGAAGACAAATGATAAAGGCAGTGTAGTTTGTTTGGTACATTGTTCGCGACAAAAGAATCAATCTACAACGACGGAGTGACCAACAACGTGAATGACTATAGGACAGTAATACTAACAAAAATACAACTAGTATCAATTCAATGTAAAACAGGATGCAACATCTGGAGTGTGAGATAGGAGAGAGATAGCGGGTTTTAATTTATGGATTTTTTGTGATTTCTTTGTTTTTTTGTACAATTTTGTTTTACTGCGCAATTGACCTCTTAATCCGGTGGACTGAGAGCTTTCATTCGTCTTGCCTGAACTCTGTTAATAAAGGTTGGGTATTGCGGCTTAGTATAATGATGTTGTTTTATCTCTTCTAATAGCTTTAGAGTTTCCTTCAGGTAAAATTCGTTCAACGTGGAGTTTGTCCTCTTAGCAGTTAGATTTAGTTTGCTTAATTTCGTTTTATATTCCGTCAATGAGGTTCCTTCACACAGAACCGCGGTTGTGTGAAGTTGACTACTCATTGTAAGCCGAGTAATTTTAAATACCGGAAGTGGTTTGTTTAATGTACTTGATTCTTGGTTACAAGCTTACAGCAAGTAAAACTGTAAGCGTAGGTCAAGGTTCCTTTACACCGTACTAGTGCGGTATAAAGTTGTCCTTGATCCAAGTTTTTTTATTGTTTTGTGAATTTAGATAGTAGTTTGATCTGTATTATAAACCTTCGTCTTTACAATATCTCTTACAGCAGAAAAAAAAAAATATATATACCTGCCTTAGGTGAAATGATGTGGTCGCAACACTGAAACACCCCTCAGAGCTTTAATTAATATAGAACTTCAATTTCAGTCAACTTATTATAGTGAAATAATTTGACTTACATAATAAGTAAACGAGTAATTCACAATTGTCACAATAATTAGTAAGTAGAGAATTACTAATTGTAAAATTTGTTTTGAGGTGAATATTTCATACCTCAAGTCACTTGAAAAAAGAAAATTTTTTGTTTTATTTTTGTACCTTGAGTTAGTTACATCCTGTATGGACAGGCCGGTAACTAGAAGCATATCCAGAGCAATTGTGGGTAGACACAAACCGAATATTATAGAGCCAATTGCTGAAAATAGTAATTCAGACAGATCACTTAGCTTTAATTCACAAATTGATCTAATACATCTGGACAGTCCGTTCACTATGGAAGGGAGAAACAATAGCACCCAAGGAGCACAAGCTCTGGAGCCGACAGTGGATACGGAGCAACTCAACAGAATGATGGGCATGATGATGCAGCAACACGAATATGTAACCAACTGTATGAGTGAGATGAGAGCAGAGATATGTACACTACGCAACCAGTCGCGGATAGCAGAGCCACCCGTCATGGAACCGCAGTTGCCACGCCGGAGTGCTTCAAGAACACCCCGAATGTCAACCCAGAAACCGGGGGTATCCAACGAAGAAGCTAGGCTGAACAGAACTTTACGAGGAGCATATCCGAGAACTCAAGGACTAAAAACCCGGCGAGAGTCAATGCTGTTTGAAGAGGATGAACACCTGCCCAGAAGAGACATCGATTTGGGAAGATGGCATATTAAATTTGACGGCACTGCCAAAGAGATGACAGTGGAAAGCTTCATTTTTAGGATTGAGCGTATGCGTGAGCAGTATGAAGTGCCGTATCATCAACTGTTGACAGATTTCCATTGTTTAGTAACTGGTCCAGCTCTAAAGTGGTTTTGGCAGGTACTAGAAGATTATGCGGGAGACAACACATTCGATTATTTTCAATTAAGAAAAGAACTGTTAGAGCAATTTAGATCATCCGAAAGTGATTATGAGATCATTCGGGAAATAGTGGACCGTAAACAACAGATCGGAGAAAGCTTTGATCAGTTTTATGCAGATATTCACAATTTAACATTCAAGTTACGAAGGAAAATGCCGGAGAGAGAGTTGGCCTCAATTATTAAAAATAATGTAAAACCCAATTTAGCAACTTTAATATTTGCAGCTTCATTTCAAAGTCTGGCGGAGCTAAAAAGAGAATGTATCCGTGCTGAGAAAATGTTGAAGGAGAATAAGTCTAAGTACCGGACCGTGAGCGAAATTCAGCCATCAGTCCTAATACCAAATGAACAATATGACCCACCTATATGGGATATTGAGGCTTTTGGGACCTCACCTGTAAAGAATGTGGGCCAATATACAAACCAGCCTAGTTCTGGAAAAACCAATATTGATAGAAACCTCAAGCAAAAACCTGTAAACAATGCAACAATTTTATGTCCTTCTCCATTTCATCTGAACTTATGCTTTTCCTGTGGAATGCCAGGTGACTTTTATGACATCACACCAGAGCTCAGAGTTGATCAAATTTGTAAGTCATTATTCCACAAAATGTCCTGTTTTTTGTGCAAAACAAACAGTTCATATTGTAGATTTTCAGCAAGGGGAAACTCGAAGGGGGCAAAGCCGACCGGGGGTCTATGCCACCAGGAGCAGCGCCCGGAACACCAACCAAAATACTAAAAAGACCGCAATCAATACATCCACCGGAAAACCTAGACGTGAAAAGACAAGATATGAGGACTTTACATCAACGAAAAATAGAATACGAAGCATTACGCAGTCGGCTGTTCAACGAAGAAATAATGAAGAAATTGGAGTCGAAAACTAACCGAAAATTTCGTAAGATTATGCGAATGAGGAATAAAAGACGTTTGTTGAAGACATGTTTAAAAAAAATGGTGGACACTATAGTATCTGTGAAGGGCGACAATAGAATGTATGTGAAGACTAAAGTAAGCGGAACTGAAGTACTGGCTTTATTGGATTCGGGAGCAAGTGCGAATTGCATTGGAAAGAACGCGTTAGAGTTTTTAAGGGGTCGATCCGAGCGAATGATTACTGTTCAAGGCAAACATGTTAAAACTGCCAATGGAGGAGAGACACCTATAGTTGATGTGATATCTTTAAAGGTACAGTGGTAAGGGGAAGAAAGACAGATGGATTTTTTAATTGTTCCTTCTCTACAACAGAAATTTTACTTTGGCATTGACTTTTGGAAGACATTCAATATACCAATATTAAGTAAGAATCGTGAAATAGCAGAATTATCACCAAACGCTTCGGATCTGCAATTCACTTCAAGCCCACATATATTAGGTAAAGAACAGACAGCTCAATTAGAACAGGTGATCAGTATATTTCCGTCAAGTAGTAGGTTAGGTCTAGGAAGCACCAGCCTAGAAGAACACATAATTGAAGTTACTGACGAACATTTACCAGTGAAGCAAAGGCATTATCCAATTTCTCCTGCTGTCCAACGGCTGATGTACGAAGAACTGGACCGTATGCTGGATCTAGGAGTGATTGAAGAATCCAATAGCTGCTGGAATTCACCTGTAACATTAGTGATTAAAGGCAAAAAGAATCGGCTTTGTCTAGATGCAAGAAAGGTGAATGCAAGAACCATTAAGGATGCATACCCCTTACCCCATATAGAAGGTATATTGAGTAGGTTACAGGAGACTAGATATATATCAGCTATAGATTTGAAAGATGCGTTTTGGCAAATTCCACTAGAAGAGAAGTCTAGGTGGAAGACCGCTTTTACCGTGCCAGGAAGACCGCTCTATCAATTTACTGTCATGCCCTTTGGACTGTGTAACGCAGCTCAGAGGATGTGCAGGTTAATGGATAAAGTGGTACCTGCAGCGTTACGTGAGAGTGTGTTTGTTTACCTAGATGACCTTCTTGTCTGTTCAACTGATTTTGAAAGCCATTTAACATTATTGCGAAGAGTGGCCGAATGCCTGCACAGAGCCAACCTTACTATAAATGTAGAAAAAAGTAAGTTTTGTTATCGAGAAGTTAAGTATTTGGGTTATGTAGTAGGAAATGGGATGATAAAAACCGATCCTGATAAAGTATCTGCAGTGGAAATGTTTCCAGAACCAAAGACGCCTAAGCAGTTGCGACGCTTCTTAGGAATGACAGGGTGGTATCGCCGCTTTATACTAGATTATGCTACAATTGCTGCTCCGATGCACGAGTGCCTGACAAAGGAAAATATGAAAAAGTTTACACTGTCTGAGGCTGGAAGAACTGCTTTCATGGCTTTAAAAAATAGTCTAGTAACTGCTCCGGTGTTGACTAACCCAGATTTTACTAAACCGTTTTATATACAGTGTGATGCGTCGTCGGAAGGTGTTGGTGGAGTTCTTTTTCAAATCAATGATGCAGGAGATGAGCAACCGCTAGCCTATATGTCCACCAAATTAAATAAAACTCAACGTAACTACAGTATAACTGAGCTGGAATGCTATGCTGCTGTTTTAAGTGTTCGAAAATTTAGGGCGTATGTAGAAGGTCTGCCTTTCACAATTATTACAGACCACGCTAGCTTAAAATGGTTAATGAATCAAAAGGATTTGTCCGGTCGTCTAGCTAGGTGGAGTTTAAAATTACAGGCGTTTGATTTTCAGATAGAACACAGGAAAGGATCGCAAAACGTCGTGCCTGATGCATTATCCCGTATGCATATGGAAGAAATTGCTTTCGGCGGCCGAGATTTAGATATAGATTTACAGTCCAAATACTTCGTTACAGGCGAGTATAAAGAGTTAATTCGAACCATCACAGCTGAACAAGATAAATTTCCGGATCTCTGTGTATCTGAAAGTTACGTATATAAAAGAATGGATTTCCGAAGTGGAGACGTGATTCAAGAAGATGATGCATGGAAGTTGTGGGTACCCACGGAGCTACGCCAAGGATTAATAGAACGGATACATGAGTCCCCTTCATCTAGACACGTAGGTATGCAAAAGACTCTGTGCAAAATACGAGTAAAATACTTCTGGCCAGGTATGGTAAGCGATGTTCAAAACTGGATAAAGAGATGTGAGGTATGTAACTTGTCCAAAGCCTCCAATAAAATGATAAAACCTCCAATGGGAGCTCAGGTCATCACAGAGAAGCCGTTTCAATGTTTGTATATAGATTTCATGGGACCTTATCCACGAACTAAAGAAGGCAACACGGTAATTTTTGTATGTATGGATCATTTTTCCAAATTTGTTTTCCTAAAGCCAATGAGAGCTGCAACAGCGATGAATGTAACAAAATACCTCGAAAGAGATATTTTCCAAGTGTTTGGGGTACCAGAACATATACATTCGGATAATGGTAAACAATTTATATCTGAAATTTTTAAAAATCTTCTAAACAAGTATGGCGTGAACCATGTCAGAACCGCTTTTTACTCGCCTCAAGCAAATGCTGCGGAACGGGTAAACCGATCAGTGCTGCAGATGATAAGAGCATATATTGGGGAAAATCAAAAAGACTGGGATCAGCATGTGAGTGATGTAGCCTTTGCATTAAGGAGTGTAACACACAACGCGGTTCAATTAGAACCATATTTCGCGGTATTCGGTTCTCACATGTCACAACACGGGAAATCTTTTTCCATCAGTAGAAAACTGGATTCAATTAGAACAGGGGAGTTTAGGATTTTGCACCAGACAGACAAACAACAATTATTACGGAGTAGGATAATAGAACACTTAAAAGTCGCACATTCACAAGCAGAAAAGGTATACAATACAAGGATAAAACCAGTCGAGTTTAAAGTAGGGCAGATAGTATATCGGCGAAATTTCCGACAGAGTAAGAAAACAGCTGATTTTAACGCCAAGCTTGGACAGAAAAATGTTAAATGCATGGTATTAAAAAAAATAGGTAATGCACTATACGAATTAGGTAGCATGCAAGGGACAAGACTTGGTGTATTTCACGCCAAAGATATGTTTAGTCGGTAGAGCATGAGACTCAAGTGTAGGGAGTGGGTCGAAGCCACACGTGGGGGCAAAGAAACACAAACAGAATAGACTAAGGAAATTAACAGCCTACATTTGATTTTTTTTTACAACGATGCTCCATATTGCAGGCAACATCGACATCGTCGAGCCTGTTATGTAGGCCTGGGAGAGAATAAAATATTAATACCACAAGTAAAAATAGTCAAATAAGCTGACATTACCTCGAACTTCTCGCGTTGTCCATGAGAACAGCCAATGTCTCTGCCTGGGTGTTTCTGCCGAGCACGTCACCATTCGTAACATTTTTTCATCTGCATTATAATTGCGTCTTTGACCACCACGACCGCCATTGATATATTTACCGGTAGATAATTTCACTCGTGCACGACGACCGCACAGTGTTCTAGCATCCAAACCACTCACATAAACCTTGTGGTCACTAGGATAACGAGACATTTTTTTTTTGAACATTCTTCCTTTATGTTGCTAACCACAATTTTAATTCAATATATGCGGTCTATTTATTAAGAATTACACAAATATTATAAACGCAATTTTAACCACTAAACAAATTATTTCAAATCACTGAAACAACTTCATGTGCATTGCTCGCACAGACAAAAATAAAGAAACGTGTAAAAGCTTTTATTTTTGTTTTGTTTTGATCCATATAATTGAGGCGAATTATGTCGAAAGCTCCAATAAAGTTTGACTTAGATATTAAAATATGGTATTGCCAAGTACAAATAGTACATTTAAGACAAATTTTAACTTTATTGGAAGGAAACAATAAAGTAAGCTTTTTTAAAGGTCATCACCCTCAAACAAATAATTACACACAAAACAAAACCAGCAAAGCCAACTAGATGAGTGGTGGAAATCTTTCAAGGGCAGTCTACGGTAAACGAAGATCTAACAGAATCCCTAACGTGGCTGCAGGATGGTTCTGTTAGTCAAATTGACTATATAAGAGCCAGTGGAGGCTTGATTCGCTCTCTTATGATAGTGATGTTTTCTGAGGAAGTCGAACAGAACAGTTCAGTTCGTTGTTAAAAACCGGCAAAACAAAAATTACTTTTATTAAATTAAAGTTACTAAAAGTGCATAAAATTGTAAATGTTAAAAGAAAATTACTTTTATTAAATTAAAGTTACTAAAAGTACATAAAATTGCAAATGTTAAAAGAAAATTACTTTTATTAAATTAAAGTTACTAAACGTACATAAAATTGCAAATGTTAAAAGAAAATTAATTTTATTAAATTAAAGTTACTAAAAGTACATAAAATTGCAAATGTTAAAAGAAAACTACTTTTATTAAATTAAAGTTACTAAAAGTGCATAAAATTGCAAATGTAAAAAAAAAAAAATTACTTTTATTAAATTAAAGTTACTAAAAGTACATAAAATAGCAAATGTTAAAAGAAAATTACTTTTATTAAATTAAAGTTACTAAAAGTGCATAAAATTGTAAATGTTAAAAGAAAATTACTTTTATTAAATTAAAGTTACTAAAAGTACATAAAATTGCAAATGTTAAAAGAAAACTACTTTTATTAAATTAAAGTTACTAAAAGTGCATAAAATTGCAAATGTAAAAAAAAAAAAAATTACTTTTATTAAATTAAAGTTACTAAAAGTGCATAAAATCACAAATGTTAAGAAAAAAATGAAATTTATTAATTTAAATATAATAAAAAGTGTATAACAATACCCATAACAAGCAATAATTAATTTTATCAATTTAAAATTACTAAACGGTGCATAAAAACCCAAATGATAAACAAAAATTAAATGTTATTAATTTAAAAAGGGCATAAAAGTGCAAATCTTGAACCAGAGTTAATTATATTATCAGCTCATAAAAGGATTACACACAGTTTAAAAATTCCACGGTAAAAAAAAAAAAACTAACGGATGTAACGGAAAAAAAAAAAAGAGAACGGACACTGAAGGACAATAACGGCTACAGGATCCACCGTTATGAGACAACGGTGGTCAGGTATTCCTGAAATTAAGGATACGAATTGATTTGAATTTGAAAAAAAAAAAAGAGAAAAAAGTTAAAGATTTGATTGTATAATTTCAATTGTTGTTATTATTGTTAAATTTATTTAGGTAGTTATTATTCAGCAGATATTAAATTATAGAAAAAAAAAAAGTTATCAACGCATCACAAGGAAAAAAAAAGAAAAAGAAAATAAGTTCATTACAACCACCAGTATATAAATATTTGTCTCTTGATTTTAATTTGTTTGTAATTTTGAAATTTATAGCTAGGTCAGTGGCGGTTGGAGTGACGTCATTTCTGCGGCTGCAAGGTAAGCTATGAGAACGAATAGCGAAGAGACAATTAATTTTTTTTTTGGTTAACAAGACTGAATGTTTTGTAGTTGAATTTCTCTTTATTCTTTTTGTTGGTTCTGTCTATATGATCAATATTACAATTTTTTTTTTTTCTCTTTTCTATTATATTGTTGATGCTTTGATTAGGGAGTTTTCTTTTTCATACACGCTAATTATTACCATTATAAGTATAGCAAAACAAAGAAAAAAAAAATAGTTTGTATAAAGTAATGAATAAAAACCTAATAATTACTGGCTGTTTATTATATTATTTGTGATAAGAATATATATAGATGTTGAATACATTGTCTAATAATGTAAATATTTATACGGGCTTAAATATTTAATAAACAAGAAAAAAAAAAAAAATATTATATAGGAATTATATGTATATATGAAATACGTTGTAATTATCTATTTATATAAGAAATATTGTAAATATTCCTACATGAATTAGCATAAATAGCTATATTTGCGTAAATATTTTTGATAAAAATTTTTTTACTAATTTGAAATAATATTATAAGCGTTATAAAACAACTTTTGTATTGATAGTATATAATAAAAAAAAAAAAAAATATATATATATATAATTTTTTTTTGTTATTTATTAATTATGAGCTCATGATGAGACATTGTTGAATCAATATAGAGGGGTGTTGTTAGTGTGGCGGTCCAAACATCTGTTTTATTAAAGGCAGGGATTCCTTGAGAAGAAATTGCATTCCTATATTCTTCGCGTGAATTTAAAATGAAGCGGTTTACTGACAGCATGCAAGCATTACCAGATGTATTGCCAGTGTTTCCCACATTTGAGCAAACCGTGACGATGCAGGCTGGTGATGTTAAAAACATCGATTGGGAGATGGAAGAGTCCATCATATCTGAAATGAAACGAGTGGGGTTGCCCAGAGGCAGAACCAGTGATTTAGGTGTAAGCCTAGCGCATACTGAACTTCCTAAGGCAGCGGTGGTAATAGTGAACACCAGGAACAAGGCTCTTCCCATCCTATTCGATGAAGATTTTTTTAAGTTTAAGAAGCCCAAATAGATAGCAGTGGTTTTAATTACAGATTTTTTTTTAGGGTCACGTAAAAATGAAGTAGATAAATAATAGTTTTTTTTGTTTTTTTTTTTAGCATTGAAATAAGCAGTGTAGTTAGTTTATTATATGAATATGAATAAATGTAAAGATGAAATATTAATGAATTATAGATAGGTTTAGTTAAGTTAGGATATGAATTTAAAACATGGCATGAAATAATGATTATTATATGAATATTAATAAATGTAAAGATGAAATGTTAATAAATTATAGATAAGTTTAGTTACGTTAGGATATGAATTTAAAACATGGCATGAATTTTTGTTGTTGTCTACAGTGTAGCCTCAGTTGTCAAGAACCCCACCCCAAAACCGGCGAGCATACCGGGCTAGCCACCATGCCATGAGCGGCGAC
Source organism: Teleopsis dalmanni (assembly GCF_002237135.1). Classification (NCBI taxonomy): domain Eukaryota; kingdom Metazoa; phylum Arthropoda; class Insecta; order Diptera; family Diopsidae; genus Teleopsis; species Teleopsis dalmanni. The sequence goes on along the minus strand of NC_051846.1, from coordinate 108,329,934 downwards.
CGAGGGCACTAATTCTAATACCAGGTGGACACAACATATTATATTACGACTTTGATCTACAGCACGCAAATTTTGTTTTAGTTTAAGCATGACCCGTTTATCTGATTGTTTCTCAGCACTTAAGTCCCTCTCAATTGAAATGTCAGTATTAGCAAGTTTTTTAATATTGTTGAAGATATTAAATATACACTGCTCTGCTTGAAACTCGGCAACGACTCCTATTTTGTCGTGATTTTCGAATATTTTTCTTACAGAAGCTATTTGCACATCATCGACGTGCAGAACTTCAGCACATAATTTCCGAATCGCCAATGTTGGATTGTCAGTTTTTTCAAACCCTTGATAACAAGCGATTTACGTTTTCGTGCATTTATAATATAATTAATATTACGTGCATCCCGTTCGGGCTGTTGTTCGAGCTGCGTCACTTTCTGTTTTAGCACACTATTCTCTGCCGTTAGCTCTGTAATCTTACTAGAGAGTTCGCCCACTTCCGACACAATCACCTATAAATCGGCTTTTGTTGGAAAGTTGCTTAGCTTTTCATCCAACAAGTCAGCCAATGATGCTCTCATTAACCCCATCAGTTTTGTTATACACATATTACCTACTTGCATTGTAGATTTCGCCTGGTTTATTTCTTCTGGGGAAAGTTCTGTCAATGGTCTTTTAGCTGCTGAGGTTCTTACTTGTATTTTTGATACTTGCGTACTCGATTTGTTTGGTGTTCCTGCTGTTGACATTTTTGAAGCTGTAGTTTAATTTTACCAAATTCAGTTTTAGATGCTTCGCCTAGAAGTCTGTGAAAAAATTTATATATATATAGCAGTTTTTTTAAAAATTAGAATTTGTTAGCATATACTCAAACCACTCTGAGCTTTACTACTTATAATTCGCTTTACGTTCCACTTATCGCCAGCACTTTTATTTACAATTGGTAATTACTGTTTTTGAATGCAACGCTATCTTGCCTGCAGAAGTCTCAATTGTATTAAATTGTACTAATCTTCACTTTTAACAGCTCACTTGAATGCGTTGCAATGTCTGGAATGTTTATTTATTATTGTCACCCAATTGTAACCACTTTTTCGCAATATAATTCAATTTTATTAGAAAACTAATTCGAGCGCGCACTTACTTGATATATTCCACTAGGGTTGTCAAGTCAAACTTTGGAGTTATGTGGAGCTTTATTGGGTAGCGAACTTGCAACGAGAGTGAAACATGATTTAAAATATGATAGCAAGGCTATATATTTTTGGCCTGATTCAATGACGGTTATTTCTTGGATAAACACCGAATCAGCACTACCAGATAAATTCATAACCAACAGAATAGCAGTAATTCAAGAGCTGACAACTCCAGATCACATCAACTCCAGATATGTAAGCTCAAAAGATAATCCAGCAGATTTTGTTTCACGAGGAGTGTCCCCACAAAAAATGAGCACATGTCACCTTTGGTTTTATGGGCCACAATTTTTACATGGTGACAAACAAAGATGGCCAGTAGCATATGATAAACATTGGAATATAGATTATGAACACAAATTTGATTTGAAAGAACAAACTACATCGTTGGCATCAATGACAACCAGTCAAGAAGAGATGATCTATACAATTAATCATCGAAACTCATTTAAGGTTTTGAACAGAATAGTAGCTTATGTGCTAAGGTTTATTAAACAATGTAAAGTAAAAAACCATCAACGCAAATCCAGTATCCTATTAACTCCTGAAAAACTAAATGAGAGTTTGAACACAATTATCAAAGTCATACAAAGTGCAGATTTCAAGGACGAAATGAGAAAATTGTTGAAATCGTATGCAATCAGTCCAAGTAGCCTTTTAAATGGACTTGCACCATTTGTTAATACAAATGGAATAATTAGGGTTGCCGGAAGGTTGGAAACATCTTCATTAAGTTATCATGCAAAACATCCAATGGCATTACCTTACAATGACCCATTGGTTACGTTGTTGATGCAGGATACTCACAAGAAAAAACTGCATTATGGACCGCAGACATTGCTAGCACAAGTACGACAAAAATGTTGGCCAATCAAGGGACTATCCATGGCGAGATCAGTAGTTCAACATTGTATTCGGTGTTAGAAGGCCAGGCCGACATTGTATAACCAAATCATGGGAAACTTGCCAAGTTCAAGAATAGAACCTGCACGACCATTTCTTCATTTCGGTATCGAATTTTTTGGTCCGCTATTGGTACATTACAAGATACGCGGAAAGCAGCCTACTAAAGTGTATCTTGCGGTATTTTGTTGTTTCGCAACAAAGGTTGTTCATCTTGAGGTAGTTGGTGATCTCAGTACTGTTGCATTTATCAGAGCCCTCAAACGATTCTTAGGAAAAATAGGTCATTGTAAATCACTCCATTGTGATAATGCAACTAATTTTGTAGGAGCTAACAATAAGTTTAATGAGTTATTATCGTCATTACATGCAGCTGAGTCACAAGAATCAATCATAACGACATGTGCAAATGTTGGGATCCAGTTTAATTTCATACCTTCAAGGGCACCTCATATCGGAGAACTTTGGAAAGCTGCTGTAAAATCAGCGAAGCATCTATTAATGAAAAGTGTGGCAACAGCATCGTTAACATATGAGAAGCTTGAGACAGTTGTAATTGAAGCAATTCTCAACTCTCGTCCATTGACACCTCTGTCAAGTAACGCAAATGACTATATCGCACTGACACCAGGACATTTTCTGATAGGTGAACCACTGACATCGAGAGTAGATGTGACATCAAATCAACTTCAAGCAGGATTACTCACAAGATGGAAGTTGGTGTCTCACCTAAAAAATCAATTTTGGAACCGATGGAGTCAAGAATACTTGACTGAGTTACAACAAAGAAATAAATGGTGAACCCGTTGTGAAAATGCCCAACCAGGAACAATGGTGACCATAAAGGAAAACAATATGCCTGTGTTACATTGGCCGCTGGGAAGGATTATAAAAACATACAAGGGAAATGATGGCGCCGTTCGAGTTGCAGATGTGAAAACATCCAGAGGAGTTTGTAAAACGTCAATTCACAAATTCGCACCTCTATTGACAGTGGATGAACCAGGCTGCCATCAGCCGAAAATAGACTCATCAAAACTGGAAACACCTAACAAGATAAGAAGTGTAACACATTGAGTCAACCTTGTCACAACCATAATGTTGACATTGTTGTTTTTACCCTTAATATTGACCACACCTGTTCAAATCAAATCATACAATAATCTTAAAAAAATGCATTTCGAACAAAAAGGACATATTAAAACAATAGCATCATATTGGAATTTAATTGTTTATTATGACTTAAACCCAATAAACCAGGAACTGGCAGCACTAAATAATGGGACAATAGCGATACAACACTTATGCGGACAATTAAATTATAATTCAAGCTGCACAGCGTTACTAAAATATTTTGAACATGTAAGGGATGAATTAACGTTGGATAAAAAATGATCTCAACTATTCGTCAAAAAAGAGCCGCATTGGATATAATCGGGAATGTAGCACATTCACTAAGAAACCATTTACTTGACAACACTTAGCTACCAATACCAGAGGATGATTTGATTCAGTTATATAAGGTGATGTCCGCCAGAGGAGGCATCACAAATAATCACGCAGTATTCAATATTAAAATACCATTAACGAGTGTAGAACAATGCCAGCTGTTTAATGTGTACCAATACCAGTAATAGTTAATAATACTATTATGTCCATAAAAATGGAGTGCTCGATATTAGCAACAAACTCGCATAGAGATAAATACTTTACTCTATCGCAGGATGTTCTGCAAACATGTGTAAAAGTAATAAATGACACTTTTTTGTGTCCACATGTTCAAACAATTTACAACAAAGTCGCTGATTAATGTGCTTGCGAAGTGAATGTATTAACCCAATGGAATTGCGATTTAAAGCGGTCAACCTCAAGCTCCGTGTGGATCCAATTGAAACATGAAAATCAATGGATATTTGGACTAGTTGCACCAACAAAGTTTTCAAGTGTATGTGTTAATGATATTAGCCAAATCATATTAACAGGATCCGGCTGGTTACAACTACCAGCAGAATGTAGTATGAAACATGATTCGATAACACCTCAATTCCGTCGACATATAACATCTACAATATACAATGATTATACAATCAGTAGACTCATGCAGGATATAGTCAGGCCACAATGGTTCAAAACAACTTTATAATTTCTAAACACTACCATGCAGAAAACGCTACCAAACCAAAAACTTGAATTTGCTGAACCTACACGAGACCACACTTATCATCACTTTTCTATTGAATACGGTACTCTCATATTAACATTTGTAATCATCATCTACATCGGTTGGGCACGTTGGACAACACGAAGGTTAACTAAAGCGATACCAGCAGTTCCTCAAGCAATGCCAAGTCATAAAGGATTTGAAGTAACAGTTGAATAGTTGAACCTAAGGGACTGTTAAGGCTTACGCCTTAGATTTACGCCTTAGATTTTTATGTTAACATTATTTATTTAGGTTTAGTAGTTATATTTTTTATTGGTATTTTTATTTTGGAGTATAAGCATATGTTTTAACAATTATTGCTTGCACAATTCAACTGCTACTTGTTTGTTTATAGGCCAACGCTTTGGAATGTTGCAATATCAGCTTTTTTGTGGTTAATGCACTGACGAAAGTGTTTGGCCTCATTAAATTGAAACAATTAATAAATATTTTGTAAATTAATACAGTTTTGGTTAATATGTTAATTATGTAGTTTATTTGTTTTTTTGTCTGTATACTGCAAATTAATGCAGATTTTTAATTTTGATGATTTATCGATTTCGTGCATTGTAATTTTGTATATAAATTGAAACATTAATAATAAACGATCAGATAATCAGATAATCAATAATCTCGCCTTTTATTACGCACGGCAACAGCTTAAGTGCTAGTCTGCCAAATCAACATATTCAAAAAAGCCACAGCTAAAGTGCCAGTCAACTTAAACCTTCAAATATAAAACTACTAGTTTATGTGCTAGATAGTATAAACTTTTAAAGGATAGCCTTTAAGAGTTTTCATAATTTAAAGACATATCCCGAGTATGATTTTTCCAAACCCACTCTTTTAACAGTAATTTATTGCATTCTTCTAAGTCACTTATAGATGAGGAAATCATCAACATCAACAGCCATAAGTATTTATTTATTGTAAAAAGAGGTAGTGTAATGCGACCTGAAAGATTTATTGTGTCCCTTAGTCGGATTAGAGTGTTTCTTCAAGTCCGATTTCCTTAATGAAACACAGTATAGAACCTATCTTTCCTAGTCTTAAATCCTTGTGATCCATGAAACAACCTATTAGGTGTTTCTTCCACTTGTTTTTTAGTCCTCAAGCACTTGGTATGCAGTTTCTCTCTCTTCTCCACAGTATCTGTAGTTTTAGTTGGATTGAATTCCTTACTGCGTTAGGTGATTATTCGATCTACAGTGATTGGTCAATAACCCCGTAATAATTCTTAGATTATTCTTTCATTGTTGTACGCAATCTCTGCAACGTTGTAAGTTGTAAGTCCCTAAAAGTATTTTAGATTGCGATAGTCTTGGTAGCCTTTCTCAACAGAGTTCTCTTTCTTCTTCCTCTGCGCAGTTCATAAAAACCAAATAAAGGTTCTGAGCCTATCATTATTGAAGCCGCGTTACAACTCTTTCAGCAATTTCAGTTGAATAAAGTTTGATTGCAGTTCTTGATGGTTTTTACACTATAATTAACGAGAAAATTTACTGAGATTGAATGAAAAGTAAATATGTGTGGTTAATAAGGTTTTAATGTAAATTATTCTTGAGCCGATACAAATAAAGTTTCGTTAAGGTGCGCGAGTTAAGGATCGGTGTTAACTCAGCGCAAATTTAATAGAAACACAGTACGTTGTGTATAGTTTGAGAAACAAATTTATTCTGGACAAAAATTTCATAAGTACAATTTTTATATATTTAAAATTTACATTTAGGTAATATTCAATACTAATCAATATTGTGACCCAAAAATAATTTATTACACATAAACAAAATTCCACTTGAATATCTATTGCATTTCCTAAACATTACTTAGGTATGCAATGTATTGTTATTGTTGTAGAAATTTCGTAAGTGGGTTACTTTCGAAATTTCTACCACTTGCATTTTTTTATTATTAGCGGATATTTTGTAATACTGTTTTGCCTATGTGCGGCGTTTTTATTTCTAGGTCGAATAAGTGTGACTTATGTGGTAATATGAGTACATTGACATGAGAATACAGTAAATACGATACTAAATATTTGTATACAAAAGCAATATTAAATTTTGTAATAAGAAACTAAGTAAAAGAAAATACAATAAGTGAATAAAACAATAAGTGGCTTGGTAATAAAAAACTAAGCATTTTATATATGAGAAAAGAAATAAAAGATATTACAATGAATATTCTTAAAATAATTTATGTTGTTAATTTATGTGGTGTCATCTTGTGTGGCGGCCTGGTGAGTAATTGTAACTCGCGCGCAAAAATATCACTGTGTGCTTTTGATGTTTTTTCTAAGTGGTAAACATAGAAAGTAATTTAAACATATCACAAACATCCGTGACTCTTTATAGTAAAATTTATAATTTAATTTACGCCAAAAATAAAATTTTAATATATTTATATTGCTTTTATGTAAAAAGTGATTTTTGATTTTGCAGAATTGATTTGTTTTTGAAGTTGTTTATTTGCCTCAAACTCACATTTGCAAACAGCTGATAGAGACAGGGTACGTTATTAGAATTTAATATAGTAAAGAATGAGACACTTGTTTTGTGTTTTATGATAATATTTATTATTTGTTTCGACAAGCCTTAGAGTTATACGTAGAAATAGAATTAAGAGCGTAAGCGTTGGATGCGTTTTAATCGTTGTCAGCATTGAAAGCGTTGGATTCGTTGTGACCGTTAGGAACGTTGTCAGCGTTGAGAGCGTTGTACTCATCGAAATCGTTGTAAGCGTTCAAAACCTTGGGAGCGATTGTAACCGTTGGGAAGTGTTGGACAGCGTTGAAAGCGTTGGAATCGTTGAAACCGTTGTAATCGTTGGAAACGTTGGGAGCGATTGTAACCGCTGGGAAGCGTTGGAGTTGTCGAAATCAGCAATGCTAAACCCGCAATGGCGCGAAATCACGAAAAGTGTTGAAAACGTTGGACAGCGTTAGAAACGTTGGCATCGTTGAAATCGTTGAAATCGTTGAAATCGTTTGGATGAATACCCTTGCCAGCTATAGCCAGGCAAATATTTCCTCCCTGATGCTATGCCTGAACACGCTCATCAGCAATTGTCAAACACTCGTATATTCTACACGTTTCCTACAGTATTGGTGACTCGTTATCCATTCCTCCATTAGCTTTAGCCAAATGGTAGTCCGGATGATTGGCTGAGCTACCCTATGCCAGCTATAGCCAAGTAGGAGGCATCCCACCTATTGTCACTTCACCCCGACCTATTCGTCCATCCACATGGTAATCGTCAGCAATGGCCAGATGAACCATCATGTGTCCAAGTCACCTGGACCGAGCTCTAACTGTTGTTTCTAGCACACACAACTTACCTGCAATGGTGCGAAATCACAAATAGAACGAAAACTATAATTCGGCTTCCTTTTATACAAAATATCTCCCATTGCAGACAACAACGCAACATTTTGAAGCATATAAAGTGCTGTTTTGCACCATAATTCTACCAGAAACTTCTAAAACCAGCATTTTGAAGTAAAAAAATTTAATAAAGAATTGTTGTTTTACAAGGTGATGTTACTCAGTGTGTGAGATCAAATTTCTTGCAAAATTTGGTCCTTACAAATTTCAGTATAAAATCAAAAAGCTTGAAAATTTATATTCATTATTATTCAATGAGTTAACTGCACTGAGAAGTGAAAGTGAAAAATTGAAATCTTTAACAAACTTGCCACAAATCATGGAAACAACTCCTAATATTAAAAAATATGAAACGAACGAGGAGGAACTTGCCAGGGAGACGGACTGGATCCTCGAAAAGAAAAGACCAACTAAAAAACATAAGGCCGAATCCTCTCCTGAAGTAGCTAGTCAAAGTAGACCTAGTATTGAAACATATACTTGCCCAAAAGGACAAGCTGCACCTAATGAAATATGCTCGACCTCCTTTTATTGTTATCAACGGCATAAATGATTGTAAAAAATTGCATTCGCAACTTTTTGCAACTATAAAAAACAAGTTTTTTGTGAGACTTATAAATAATGGTTTATATTTTAGTAGAAACACAAACATCTACTTTGTTCAACGGTCGTAACGCAATTGTCCGCTTTTAATTTTAAAGTTTGCTTAGTTCTACCTTAAGTTGAGCGCTATACTTATACACTACCATATGACTACAATACATATATACTACCACATAACTACAATACTTATACTACTACCATATAGAGTATCTATTTTTGACTCTTCTGATTATAGATACGGTTCAAAACTCCTATCTCACGAAAATATTTACTGGTTCAGCTACGAAGCCAAGCAAATTACCACTCGTGTGATTAAGAATCAACTATAAACGACTTAAACAACCAAGGTTTAATCGGTGCGATAAATAAACTTAAATGGAGGCTAAAGAACCGCTTGGTATATTGCTTTAGTCATTTGACTCAACCGAAGATGTGAAGAAAATCTATGAGATAAAAAGTATCCTTAACACAATTCTAAAGATTGAACCCATCAAACCTTCAAACTTAATTCCTCAATTCAAAAAATGTCAATCTTTTGGCTACACAAAAAATTTCTGTGGAAAACTTCCACGATGTGTTAAATACGCCGGCAAACATTTAACATCTGAGTGCCAAAAGACAGTGTCGATAAAGCCTAAATGCTGCAACTATGGCGAACCGCATCCAGCGAACTATCATGGTTGTACAGTCGCTAAAGAATTACAAAAAATAAAATTAAAAAACAAAGCTGATAAAACTAAGGCTAACGAAAATAATCAAGTTGCTGCAACAAAAAGTAAATCCAAAATTGCTGAACCTACTAGTGATAGAACAGTAATTTAAGCAACTTATCGTTGTCAAATATCTTAACAAAACTTAATCCACAAGAAGAAGTATTTAAAACCCTCGAACAACGTCTGAGCGCGCTAGAATACAATATGCAATTTTTAGACTATGACTAATCGTTTGAAACTATTCTTATGGAATACTTAAATGGCTTAAAAAAACATAAAGATGAACTTAAAGTCGTGTTAAATAGCGAAATCATTGATATCGGTCTAATCGGTGAAACTCATTTTACTAAGCAATCGCCTGTAACGTTTAAAAACTATACTCTATACCATACCATTGTTATGGTTAAACAGGATATTACACATGCTTATCATGTGTGGTCGTAATTGCTTTATATCAATTGAATTAATTGAAGTGCGCTGACTACTTATCTTCTTTTAACCGGTTTCAAGGCCGTTACATAATTGGAAGAGACTTCAAATTCTCATACCTTTTGGGTCTCAAAACTTACCACGACAAAAGGAAGAGAAATGTGCAAAGACATGAAACTCGCTGCTTGCAATTCGATTTCAACCTCACCGACTTCCTTGTGTACAAAAACATTTCAGCATCTCACCTAAACATCTTAGAATGCTTCCACTTTAGCTCTGATCACTCACCAGTGCTGCTGATAGTTTCACAAATCTAGCAATAAACCAGAACACATCCAAGTAAGCAAATATACTTACCGACTGGAAATATTTTCAGTTGCAGCTTGTATATTTGCACAAGTTTGATTATATTGTTAACAGCGAGCAACTAGATGATGCAATACTTCATTTCACTCAGCAATTGCAGATGGCAGCGTGGAACAGTACACCAACACCAAAACTCCAAACTCTACATGGTAAAAAATACCAGCCCTTCATCACAAACAAAATTACTAAGAAGCGAAAACTGCGAAAACGTTAGCAAGTAACTAGATGCCCGTTAATTAAATAGCAACTAAACCGAGCAACTAAAAAATGACACACAACCATCAAATGATACAAAAATAATACTTTTAACAGTTTTCTGATGAGCCTCACGGCAGACAAAAAGAAGGAATACTCTCTGTGGAAAGCTGCTAAATCATTTAACAGACCAATGCAGCAGTCTGCCCCAGTGAAAATCAACGAAACTCAGTGGGCTAAAATAAATACTCAAAAGGCGAACCTGTTTGCTAAACAGCTAGAAAAAATCTTCAGTCCAAATGAAGGCCAAGATGTTGTCAAGTACAAATTGGCCCGAAGGCAACACTGCATTTGTTCCAGTCACTACAGAAGAAGTGAGTGAACAAATTTTGAAAATGAAACTCATAAAATCTCCTGACTTTGACTTGATAACAGCTGAAGTTCTTCGAAACTTACCCAATAACTGCATCATCTACCTATGAGATTTAATTAATTCGTGCCTCCGTTTGAAACATGTTTCCATATTCTGAAAATACGTTAAGGTAATTATGATACCCAAACCAGGGAAGTCTCCCAATGACGTATCCTCATATAGGCCAACCTTATCGAAGCTTTTTGAAAAGCAACTACTAGCGTGTTGGGGGGATGGGGATGGGATTGAACATACAAGGTAAAGTGTCTGATTGCATTTAACATGGTAAATGCCAGCGCGATCCTTGTCACTGTTCTCTCCAAGTTGACACACAGCCTCCACGTGGCCCCTCTGGATAGCTACAATCATCCGCACGTAGTGAACTAATGTGTGCAACGAAATCCACCTCAGGGATATATGAGGTTATGCGTCGGGCTTGGAACCCACCATTTAAAAAATTCTTTCAATGCAAACGAAGAGGCAGCCTCGGAAAAGGAAACGATCTACTGATGACGACAAACGCAAACGTATTAAGGAACACGATTTAAAAATATGCACCTGGAATGTCCGAACTCTTTACAGAGAAGGTGCATCTATACAGCTGGTTAATGTCCTCAAGGAATATAAGGCTGACATTACCGCTCTCCAGGAAATGCGATGGACGGGACAAGGATGCTCTAAACGAGATCATTGTGACATCTACTACAGCTGCCATGCAACAAAGTACGAGTTTGGAGTCGGATTTGCGATAGGCCAAAAGCTGAAAAATTTGGACTCAACGTTTACACCAATAAACGAAAGGCTCGCAAAAATCCGGATTAAGGCAAAATTTTTCTTTATCACTCTAATATGTGCGCATGCCCCGACGGAAGATAAAGATGACAACACCAAGGAAATTTTCTATGAACAGCTTGAACAAGCATATGAACGCTATCCCCATCATGACATCAAAATAGTTGTTGGAGACTTCAACGCAAAGGTGGGTAAGGAAGGTATCTATGGTGCTACTGTCGGAAAGTTCAGCCTTCACACGAAAACTTCTGATAATGGAAGAAGGCTGATTGATTTCGCCGCGGCTAGAAACATGGTGGTTAGTAGTACTAGATTCCAGCATCTCAACATACATAAGGCAACATGGCTGTCACCTGATCAAAACACAAGATCTCAAATTGATCACGTTGTGATAGACGGAAGGCATGCTTCCAGTGTCTTGGATGTACGTACTATCCGAGGAGCCAACATCGACTCGGATCATTACCTTGTTGCAGCCAAGATCCGCACACGTTTATGTGCGATGAAAAAGGTACGTGAACAAGCACAGCGAAAGCTAGACGTCGAAAAGCTGCAATCACAACAGACAGCTAATGACTTCGCTACTCGACTCTCCCAATATCTGGAAAATTCATCTGAAGAAGCCGATATATGCGCGCAATGGAACCACATCTGCAACTCTATGTGAATTGCTGCAGAAGAGGTGATCGGCTATCACCGTATACAAAGAAACAGCTGGTACGACCAAGGGTGTCGCAATGCTACCGCAGAGAAAGACGCAGCATATCAAGCCACCCTGCGGTCAGTTGCGACGCGTGCTGTTAAAGAGCGATATCGGCAAAAGAGAAGGGAAGAGAAACGTCTTTTCAGGCGAAAAAAGAAGGAAACAGAAAGACGTGAGTACGAAGAGCTTGAGAAGCTAGGCGACAGGAATATGGCTCGAAAATTCTATCAAAAAATTAAAAGCCTGACAAATGGTTATAAACCCGGAGCTAATTCTGGCAAAGATGAAAACGGTAATCTGCTGATAGATGTCCAAAGCATGCTTAATATTTGGAGGGATCTCTTCTCGAAACTACTAAATGGCGGTAGTAGCAATGTGACTGAAAGCGAAGATGATCCCGAATTTTCAATCGTTGACGATGAAATAATCGTCCCGCCTCCCGATCATAATGAAGTTAAAACAGCTATAACGCGGCTCAAAAACAACAAAGCTGCAGGCGCCGATGGTTTACCGGCTGAGCTGTTTAAAGCTGGTGGCGAAGAGCTATCAAAATGCATGCTACAGCTAATTCGCAACATTTGGTCGGATGAATGCATGCCCAACGATTGGAATTTAAGTGTGCTTTGCCCAATCCACAAAAAAGGTGATCCTGCAAACTGCGCCAACTACCGCGGGATCAGTCTTTTAAATATCGCATATAAGGTTCTATCAAACGTACTATGTGAAAGATTGAAGCCAATCGTCAACCAACTGATTGGACCTTATCAGTGTGGCTTCAGAACTGGCAAATCCACTCTAGACCAGATATTCACAGTGCGTCAAATCCTGGAGAAGACTCAAGAAAAACAAATCGACACACACCACCTATTTGTCGACTTCAAAGCTGCTTTTGACACTACGACTAGAAGCACACTCTATGCCGCTATGTTTGAATTTGGTATCCCAGCAAAACTTATACGGCTATGTAAAATGACGTTGAGCAACACCACCAGCTCCGTTAGAATTGGAAAGAACCTCTCCGAGCCGTTTGATACCAAACGAGGTTTCAGACAGGGTGTAGCGTATATGCATGGAAGATATACTTTGTTATGAACAGCAACATGGAATGTGCTTAGCTAGCATATTTATGTCGCTTATCGCCCAAGCAACAATATCGTTTGCGCAACAAAGTTATGTTATTAGATACATACCCATGCATGCATGCTACTCCATAAGCAACAATATTAATGCTTACGTAGGCATATGTGCGGTTGTGCACAATACATTTTAAGGTAGTCTTAAGATTGTAATTAAACAGTACTAAAATAAAGATCAAACAATAAACTTGGTATTTCATTATTTTCGCAAACATAACATGGCGATCCTGCCAAATATAGTTATAATGTGATTGTCTATTGAAATGATGTACTTGCGGCTTCACAGCACAAATTTAAGAAATTATGCTTGTTTTAAAAATATTTGTGCAAATGTATAGTTAAAGTGCAACAAAAATATTTTCTTCGCAATAAAGTTGTTTAAAAAAAAAATTTTATATATGTATAAATAATAAACTCCAATCACACTACAGCCCAGAGAGTGTACTAACAACATCAAACGGTGCATCATAAGTTGTCATACACGGTTACTAATTATCACTAATATTATTGAATTATTACAATGATATTGGACTGTTACAATTTTTGTTATAAATAAACAGCAGATTTTTCTATTTTTTTGGAATTATTAAAATACTTCTACAAATTGACTAAGTACATAGTTCCAGCTTAGCAAAATATATTTTAAAAGGATAAAAATCAATAATTTTGAATACAGAAGTGACAACACAAAAAGTTATAAAAAAAAAACTATTTAAGATTTGAAACTAATAACACGGAAAAGTAAACATTAAAGTTAATATGTTACCTTAACTAATATTGAAAAAAAATAGTGTAATTTTTAACGATTTAATTTTACATAATAAAAACAATGAAGCAAAACGGAATATAGTGTGATTATTAAAAATTTAATAATTGTGTATTTAATTTTGTATAATAAAAACAATAAATATATATAAATATAAATAAAATATTAAAATATTTTTATACCAAAATTTGTTGAAAAAATAACCATGAAAACAGAATTCTCCAATAACAACATGGTGCTCGACATATAGTGCAATATAAAAAAAATAAAAACAAAAATTTATATAAAAATCTTAAAAGGAAAAAAGCTGTGAAATATAATATGTAAAGAACAAACACATATAAGTTAATACATTTAAACAAAAATTAAAAATACATAACATTTCAAATAATACTATATATATATTATAGAAACAGCATATTTATATATATTGTTTATTTAAAATTAAAATGATAATAATTAATTTCATTAAAAAAAAAAAATATCCTTATATGAAGTCGTGCGGAAATACATCGATTATTTTTTTATCCTGATGATGTATCGATTTTATATGGCACAAGTGCAGTCGCGATTAATAACAATACAAAGCAAGCAGTGTGAAATATATACAAAACTCATTACGATCATTACGTTCAGCATGAAAATACAGGAAAGCATAAAAAACACAACAGACTGAAGCTTGATAAAAAGGAGCGCGTGTTAGAGTTAAAGAATAAAATTTACGTTGAGTGCAGAATACATGGGCAATAAAGCGGTGCCGCAGTGATCAGAAGATGGTGGTGCAAAAATAATGGGTATGAGATGTAACCTATATTATATTATATATATATTATAAAAAATAACACAAATATAAATTAAAAAATAATCATATTTTGCAGTAATTTGCTAAAAAATTAATTGCATTTTTTTAAATAAATTTATTCTATATTTATAATAATATATATTGTAAAAATTGTAATTTGCTAAAAAATTAATTTCATTTTTTTTTTATAAATAAATTTATTCTATATTTATAATAATATATATTGTAAAAATTGTAATTTCTTTGAATAACTTGCATTTAAAAAAAAAAATGTATGGCACCAAGGCCAAATTTGATAGGCCACAGGCCAATGTAATAAATGAAGTTGATATAACGGAAGTTCAACAAAATATTACCATGTATCTTTTAATAATTATTATAATTATGTTATTAAATTTGCTCATTAAATTATATCTGATGCACAGAAGAACAATAAAGAAAAAATATATGAGATCTGTTGCTCAAAATTTGGATAAAATTTAAAAAAAAAAAAAACCAAAATCTAAAAACACAAATTTTAAAATACATGTATACCAACTGACATAAATGGACAAATGGACTGTCATTGAACAGCAATTAAAACAAGAAAGAGACAATTTTAGTAGATCATTTAAATGTGTTTATAGAAACACTACAGTTAAAATAAAAACTGTAAAAAAGCATTTAATTATCTTGGTAGACAGTTTAGAAAAAGTTAGAACAATTGTCAGAGTATACAATACAAAATTGACAAAAGATCATGACAACTTTGCAAGGTCAGTATATTGGGAGCTTAGGGATAAATTACTAAAAGTTTACTCTAAATATAATATAGAAGAGGATATCCCACACTGTTTAGACAACCCGATACGAATTGATATCAACAAATTATTCGTAGCGGAGTTATCAGAATTAAAAGAATTAGTTGTTTTGCCTCCTATATCTGAAAATATTACCGATACAGTCATGTCGCAGACTATGATTGAGTTTTTAAATACAGCAGCCAAACTCATACCTGAGTTTGATGGCAAAGCTGAAAATCTCAGAACTTTCATAGATGCATTGCGACTAGTTCAGTCATTAATGTCTTCACATGAGGCAACAGCCGTTAACTTGATTAAAACCAAGTTGAAGGGCACTGCCAGAAACTTAATTACTAATGAACTGACTGTAGAAGCGATAATACAGAAGCTTCAATCATCCGTAAAGGGTGAATCAACAGAAGTAATAAACGCGAAGATGATGAATGTAAGGCAGAACAGCAAGTCAGCCAATGCATATACAAAAGAGATTGAGGAGCTTACGAAATCTCTGGAAAATGCTTACATTTCGGATGGATGTACACCCGAACTAGCATCAAAATATGCAACCCAAACAGCGGTAAAGGCAATGACGAAGAACTGCACCATTGATAAAGTCAAATTAATAATGGAAGCAGGACAGTTTAATACTTTGGATGAAGCAGTGTCAAAATTTGTAAATAGCTGTACGGAATCTACAGGCAGCACAAATACAATTTTATTTACAAGAAACAGAGGATATCGCGGAAGTCGCGGATATTATCGTGGACGTGGTAATTTTCGAAGAGATAATACCAACTACAACAACAACGGAAATAACTTCAATAGGAGATATAATAATAATTACCGTAGTAGAGGTGTCAGTAATTCCTTTAATAATAGGAATAATGATGGAAGGAATGTTAGAATGACCCTTACGGAAAACGAAGTAACCCCCGATAGTCAATAGATAAACATAAAAATGGTAAAATCTTTAATATAAATTTAAATTTAACCTCTTACATCTCCACAAGATCAACCATGAACAGTGGAATATCTACATTTTTAGTAGACACTGGTGCGGACATTTCGTTAATAAAACTAGGACAAGTGCAAGACATTTATATTGATAAAAATAAAACAATAAGCCTTCACGGCATTGGTCATGACACAGCTACTACACTAGGTAAAGTCACAACCGATTTAAAGGTTGAAAATATACTAATTAAACACGAATTTCATGTAGTAGATGATAAATTCCCAATCCCATCCCATGGAATCATTGGACTCGATTTCGTCAAGAAATACAATTGTATACTTGACTATCAAAAATATCAAGATTGGTTAATCTTGCGACCAGATGATTTCCATGAGGATATCGCAATACCAATGAGGTATTCACCAAGTGTTGGTACAATAACAATACCTGCAAGATCTGAAGTGATTAGACAGGTTAATGTACACACTTCGGAAAAAGAGTTACTAATTCCACAGCAACAACTCCAAGACGGAATATTTGTTGCCAATACAATAGTAACAACACGTAGTGCATTAGTGCGACTAATAAATACAACATATAAAAATGTTGAAATACCTATTCATTCAATAAAAACTGAGAGTCTAAACGACTATGAAATAGTTACACTTAGTACCATCGCAAACGACCAATTAAAATTGCAAAAATTGTCCAAAAACTTTCCAGACTTTGTTAAGTCTGATTTAACTAAACTCTGTTCGGAGTATATTGATGTATTTGCGCTCGAAACTGATAAAATATCAGTTAACAATTTTTATAAACAAAAACTTCGATTAAATACAAACGAGCCTACATACATCAAGAACTATAGAATACCGCATAATCATAAAGAGGAGATAACACGACAAGTTGACAAGCTAATAAATAATGGTATAGTGGAACCTTCAGCTTCTGAATACAACAGTCCCATTCTGTTAGTTCCGAAGAAATCACTCCCAGGAAGTACACAGAAAAGATGGAGGCTAGTTGTTGATTATAGAAGCATAAATAAAAAACTCATTGCAGATAAATTTCCGTTGCCAAGAATTGATGACATTCTTGACCAACTAGGCAGAGCAAAATATTTCTCTTGCCTTGACTTAACGTCAGGTTTTCATCAAATTGAGCTCGATGAAAACTCCAGAGATATAACGTCTTTTTCGACAGAAAAAGGCTCATATCGCTTTAAAAGGTTACCGTACGGAGTAAAAGTAGCACCAAACTCATTTCAAAGAATGATGACCTTTGCATTCGCGGGTTTAAAAGCCGAGCAAGCTTTCTTATACATGGACGACTTGGTGGTGTTAGGTCGGACGGAAAAGCATATGCTCAGAAATTTGACAGATGTTTTCCATACATGCCGAAAATATAATTTAAAACTTCACCCTGAAAAATGTTTATTTTTTCAACAAGAAGTAACTTATTTAGGGCATAAATGTACGGATAAAGGCATTCTTCCTGATGATAGTAAATTCAATATAATTCTTAACTATCCAACTCCCAAAAATGCCGATGAAATCAAACGATTCGTTGCTTTTTGCAACTACTATAGGAGATTTGTTCCAAATTTCGCTGAACATTCACGTCTCTTAACTAAGTTATGTAAAAAGAACGCACATTTCGAATGGACCAATGAATGTGAAAAAGCATTCCAATTTTTAAAATCTGCATTATAAAGTCCAAATATATTGCAATACCCAGACTATACAAAACAGTTTTGTATCACCACCGATGCAAGTAAATATGCTTGTGGTGCTGTGCTCAGTCAGGAGCACAATGGGTTTCAACTTCCAGTTGCTTACGCCTCAAGATCGTTCACGAGGGGAGAAAGCAACAAATCCACTATAGAGCAAGAATTAGCCGCAATACATTGGGCTATAGAATATTTTCGACCATACATTTATGGTACAAAATTTCTTGTCAAATCAGACCATCGACCATTGTCATACCTATTCGCAATGAAGAATCCATCTTCAAAGCTAACGCGAATGAGACTAGACTTAGAGGAATATGATTTTACCATAGAGTATCTGAGGGGAAAAGAAAACTATGCTGCTGACGCATTGTCGCGCATAGACTTTAATGAAATAAAGGAAATAAGAGAAACAGCCAATAAAATATTAAAAGTAACTACAAGGCTGGAAAACAAAAACAAAAAAAGGTCAGAAACAAATGAAGAGATTTGTAATAAAAAGTCATCAAACTTAAAAATATACGAAGCGTTCAGAGGTAAACCTAGGAACATCGCCCAGCTAGCAATTAAAGGCGATTGTTTAAATATAAGAATGAATAAAAAAGTGATCACACAAAATATAAAAAACCTAAGCATTAATGGAAAAATTGACTTGGATCAATTCTTTCCACAATTCTTTCCAATTATAAATAACGATGACAAAATAAAAATATTACAAAAGTTTATATGATAAAAATGCATTTAGTAGTAAAGTATCGGTAGGAGATTTAGTATTAGTTAAACAAGTAGGACATAAATTAGATAGTTTATATAAGGGCCCATTTAAGGTAGTAAATATAGATAATAAAAACAACGCATTAGTTAAAGACGATAAGGACAAAATAAGTAAAATACACTTAGACAGACTTAGACTGTATAATAAATAAAAAAAAAAATAAAAAAAAAAATATTTTAAATTTATATGTATTGAATTTTTAAATATATTTCAAATAAAAAAAAAAAAAAAAAAAAAACAAAACCCTACAATAAGAATGAGTTTATTCAAAAAAAAAAGAATATAAAAAAAAAAATAATTAATCATAAATAATACATTAGATTTAGGATAACATTATAAATGATATTGTTTAAGTATAAATATATATATCTAAAATTATATGTAAAGTATATGATATTATGTAATTTTCATTCCTTTATTTGTTTCAAATAAACTCATTCTTAAAAAGAAGGGAGGTGTAGCGTATATGCATGGAAGATATACTTTGTTATGAACAGCAACATGGAATGTGCTTAGCTAGCATATTTATGTCGCTTATCGCCCAAGCAACAATATCGTTTGCGCAACAAAGTTATGTTATTAGATACATACCCATGCATGCATGCTACTCCATAAGCAACAATATTAATGCTTACGTAGGCATATGTGCGGTTGTGCACAATACATTTTAAGGTAGTCTTAAGATTGTAATTAAACAGTACTAAAATAAAGATCAAACAATAAACTTGGTATTTCATTATTTTCGCAAACATAACAAGGGTGACTCCTTGTCGTGTGACTACTTTAACCTAATGTTGGAAACGATAATTCGAGCAGCAGATTTAAACCGTACTGGCACAATATTCTACAAAAGTGTAATGCTGCTTGCGTATGCCGACGATATTGATATCATTAGTCTGAACACTCGCGTCGTCAGTGCGGCATTTTCCAACTTAGAAAAACAAGCAAAGCAAATGGGTCTTGTGGTAAATGAGGACAAAACAAAGTACTTTCTGTCAACAAACAAATCTCCTGAGCGTCTTGGGACCTACGTTACTGTTGACAATTATAAGTTCGAAGTTGTGAAAGACTTTGTTTATTTAGGAACCAGCTTAAACACCAAAAATGACGTCAACCTAGAGATTCAACGAATAATTACTCTTGCCAACAAATGTTACTTCGGGCTAAGTAAGCAATTGAGAAATAAAGCCCTCTCTCGACAAACAAAAATCACGCTCACAAATCCGTTATCATGCCTGTCCTGCTGTATGGTGCAGAAGCTTGGACAATTACCAACAGTAATGAGAAGGCGTTAGGAGCATTCGAGAGAAAAATTCTTCGAAAGATCTATGATCCCTTACGCGTTGGCGACGAGTATCGAATTAGATGGAACGATGAGCTGTATGAGCTATACCGCGACATTGACATAGTTAAGCGCATAAAAATTCAGCGGCTACGCTGGCTTGGTCATGTCGTGCGGATGGAAGAAAGTGCTCCGGCTAGAAAGGT
Source organism: Teleopsis dalmanni (assembly GCF_002237135.1). Classification (NCBI taxonomy): domain Eukaryota; kingdom Metazoa; phylum Arthropoda; class Insecta; order Diptera; family Diopsidae; genus Teleopsis; species Teleopsis dalmanni. The sequence continues at coordinate 108,309,609 of NC_051846.1, read as the reverse complement.
ATTTGATTCGATACCCGCAGGTGGAAAACGCGGTAGAGGACGTCCGCATTTTCGGTGGAAGGACCAGGTGACCAACGATTTGGGGGCGCTCGGTACTACCAACTGGCGTCAGAAGGCAACTAATCGGGCTGACTGGCGAAGGCTACTCGACGCGGCCAAGGACGACACACGTTTGTAATGGCCAACTAAGTAAGTAAGTAAGCGTGTTTATTACTAATAATCGATAATAATAATAATAATAATTACTAATAATAAGCTGCTATCATCGTATCTAAACGACAGGTACGTCAGTGTTAAATATGAAGATACACATTCAGCACTAAAGAAGATTAGCACAGGCGTCCCGCAGGGGAGCATTCTTGGGCCCATTCTATATCTCCTGTATACACACGACTTACCCTTTGCATACCAACTAGTTACAGCAACATTTGCAGACGATACTACGGTTCTAGCAATCGAAAACAATATAGAAGACACGACGGCTAATCTGCAACACACAGTCAATCAAAAGAAAAAAAGAAAACAATGGACAGCGAGTAGCAAAATAGCTTTGCTTTTACCTTAAAAATTCAAATTGATTATTAGTGCCTCTTATTTGTTTGATATGCTAGTTGCAATATTTAAACGGTTTTTATCTATCTTTTAAGAATCATTAATTAACAAAAACAAAAAAAAAGCAATTTCATTGCCGTGGATAACAGCATGCCCTGAAATCCGTTTTAAGTGCACCTGATTGTTCCAGCCGAGTATGTTCAGTTTATCAAAGCACTCCCATACCAGTTTGGATATTACCTGGTAAGATTTGAGTGCTGTTATGGCTGCCTGGCTGTCAGTCAGTATTGCAATTTTACGTTTCCGATAGTTTCGTTTAAGGTTGAAACTGGCGCATCTATCTATCCCGTATATTTCTGCTTGAAAGATGATCACATTTCTTTCCAGTATCTTTTGCCTGGTCCATATACACCAGCTCTAGTTTATTTATTTATTTATTTATTTATTTAATAAAGTGCTATGAGGAACACCCTTTTAATGCACTATCTTACATACTAACTTACAAACTAACAAATAAAATTAAATATACTAATTAAACTATTGCTTAAAAATTAATTATTAAAAAAATTAAAATATAATCATAATAACAATGACATTATAGAAGAGAAAAATTAAAGAAGAGTATTTATTAATGAAATCAAAATAAAAGGCAAAACGAAAAGTAAAAAAAAAGAAGATATTAATAAGCCAAAAATAATATTAATAATTAAAAGAAAAAATTAATCAAAATAAAGAAATAAGAATGAAACAATATTAATTAATATAAGATGGTAATAATAAACTAAGACAGTTCCTGTAAAACTAACTTTTTGAAGCACCGTAAATTGTTTGCGTTTCTGGTATCACTAGATAACGAGTTCCAGAGTCTTACCGCATTTATGAAAAAGAAACTAGTCACAGAAGAGTGGTTGAATCTTAGGATTAATTATTGAATAGATCTCTGTGAATGCAATTTACGTAGATTATTAAAAAGGTACCCAGGGATTTGGGACGTAGCGATTTTAAATACGAATATGCAAACATATCTATTTATAAATTGTTCAATATCACATCCCAGAATATTATTCCTGTAGCCAGTTAAATGATCAAAACGCCTGAGTCCATAGACATACCTTGTCAAGCAGTTTACTAAAGCTCTTAATTTGTATAGGAAGTCTGAGTCAAGTTTGCTGTAAACCAGACTAGAATACATAACTGTAGGCATTATTAATTGCTTTACTAACGTACAACGAAGATTTATTGGAGTATATTTAGCTGATAATTGTAAACATCTAAGTGATACAATTGATTTTCGAAAGACTTGATTTATATGGTCACGGGCATTCAAGCTGGAGTTCAAGTAAAAACCTAAACATTTTACTGATAATTTATAATCAATTGTAGTACTACCAATTAAAATTAAAGGCAATTTCTCCAGTATAATTTTTCTTCTCGCAATAGGCAGAATAATTGTTTTATCTGTATTAAGCAGCATGTTGTTTACTTTTGCTCATGCATTAATTCTTTCTATGTCATCAGTAAGCTTACGAACACTGCCACCTAAAAAACCTACAGTACTCGAAAGATACATCTGAATATCATCTGCATATGCATGTAATTTGGAGTATTTACATATGGAGAAAACATCATTTATATATATTGAGAAGAGCAATGGGCCGAGGATTGACCCTTGTGGAACACCAGTAGGCAACGATTTAAAATTCGAATTTTTATTAGCTCTCTGCGATCTCCCTGTTAAATAGCTATATATAAATTTAGAGGCAGAGGCAGACAAAAAATAATTAGTTAATTTCTTACATAGTATGGAGTGATCAACACGATCAAATGCTTTAGAGAAGTCTAAAAGACATAAAAATGTAATCATATCATTATCATAGCTAGGTCGAACGTCTTCTAAAACTTTAAGCATGGCAGTAGAGCAGCTATGACACTTTCTAAAGCCAGACTGTAATGGAGAGTGGAGTTGGAAACGCTCAAGATGAACATTAATTTGATTAGCCATTAAAAGCTCGCAAACTTTGGACAGTGATGGAAGAATACTAATAGGTCTGTAATCACAAGTCAACGAAGCGTTAGTCTTCTTCGGAGTTGGAATAATTTTAGCCTTTTTCCACATAATGGGAAAGGTTGACGTTGTTATACAATGATTAATTATATGTGTAATAGGAGCTATTATGTACGGCAAAGTGAGCTTTAGAAATTTGAGAGGTAGGTTATCTAATCCAATGGCATTTGATTTAATATTCATCAAGCTTTTACAGACTATTTCTTCACTAACACCTATAAAATTAAACCTCTCATTGGAAGTACATACATTACAAATTGGGAATGTCGAAGAGATATTTTTACAATTTACATTAATACATGAAATGAAGTAGTCATTTAGGTAATTTGGACTTAGTTCACAATGTGTTGTACTATCTTGCTTTAAACCCAAATGTTTAATGTTCCTCCAGATATTCTTTGTTGGCTGTGTAGTGTCAAGCTTAATGTTATAAAACGCCGATTTAGCCATGCTTGCTGCCTTCGCAGCTAAATTTCTAGCTAATTTAAACCGCATCCAGTTATAGGTCGAAGGAAACTTTTTCCATGCTGCATGCTTTTTATTTCTGTAATTTATCTTTCTTTTAATCTGAGGGTTTAGCCAAGGACAGGAGGAGCTTTTAATAGTAATAGTCCGCAGCGGAACAAATCGATAAAAAAATTGACAAAATATATTATTAAATTTATCTAACTTATCGTCAGAAGTTGAAGCAAACCAGCTTCATCTGTATACCATCTGTATACCATATTATCGTGTTTTCTTTTATTATTTGGGTCTTGGGCAAGCCTTCCCAATTCTTTTTGTTGCCAAGTTCAGCCTTGAAGTTTTTTGCAAAGTTATGCTTTCAATAATCCTGTCCATTGGCATTTCGGTTCTTAGGATTTGTGTAGCCAGAGTCAAATTTCTCACTGTTGGCCCCAAGACTCGACATCTTGTTTGTAATTACTCTTAGAGCAACCGTCTTCGCCAGTGATTGCACATGGATGTGAAGAGGTGTGACTTCCAGGAGTACTTCAATTGATGAAGTAGAACATGTTCTTATTGCTCCCGTTATGCTTACACCCGCAAGTTGATAACTTTTTGCTGTTTCAAACAGTTCTGCCAGACTATTGATCTTAAGTCTAGTTATTGCTGTGTAGATATATTCATCAGAGAATTCTTGCCTGCGATGGATCTACATGTCATAAAGGCTTTGGTTGCCTTTTTTGTCAGTTCTTGGATGTGAAATTTCCATAATTGTTTTTATCAAAGATTATACCCAAAAATTTTACCTCCCTTTGTTGTTTTATTTCTATTCTATCTAAGTGGATGGATTTAAGATATTTGCTTTGTATTGTATGTTAGATTTTTCCTCTGCAGATTATTATAAAATCATCGGTGTAACCCTGGATTAAGAAGCAATTTCTATTCCTTTTATCTATTACCATACTCCACATTAGGGGTGATAATACTTCACCTACAGCTCTAAGTAATAATTTGCCATATTTTAATATATAAGCATTTCTCAGTATTGCACGGTGTAAGACCATTTTTTTAAATATCTTTTCGAGTTTGTCATTCCATTCACGACCCGATTGACGCTATAAATTGCTTTATTTAATTTCAACGCTCGATTTGGATTCGTCTCAACAACAAAACCTACAGGTTGTTCTATATAACCATCCTCACTTAATAAGCTGTTGAAATATGCAGTTGTCACTTCTAATTGTTGCAAAACAGATTTTGTGCTCTGCATCTAACGCAAGTAACATTCATATACTTCCATACCTAATGACAGATAAAAAAGTTTCGGAGTAGTTAATACTATATTTTTGACTGTATCTTTTCGCTAACAGCCTACCCATAAGCCTTTCAGTTGCGCCATTATGATATTGTGTTAAACCATAATCCCAATTGCTTCCAATACCTTTTTGGTGTTTCGGTAAGTCAACAAATTAAAATGTATTTGTAACAGAAAAAGCAACACTGAGCGGAATGCAGCCATGCGAAGCGGCATGACAGTTGATATGAATGACAGTTGATAGGAATGACAGTTCAGAGAAAAAACGGATCTAAAAAAGCACACAAATGTGAAACATGTTGCGCGTCGATAAAATAAAAAGAACAACAACTTGATTGTAAACGAATATTTATAATAAAATAAATTGTGAATAAATTAATATTTCGGTGTTTACATAATTGATTACAGTACTTTTTTGTCAACTAATACACTATATTAGTTTTTCATAGCTTCCAACCAATATTTGGCAATAGCTCCATTTAATGATTCATTTGTATTTTGAGTGATTGTAATTAGGTCATATTTACGCATCATATTAACAGTATTGTATGTTTTTCCTGATCTTAATATTTTTAAAGCTGGTTCAATATTTTCATTGCAATCTTTCCACTACCCCTAAAGACAATAAAATTTACATATCCAATAAAGGAATTACAAATAGTGACATAGAAAACTTAGTTTCACAAAAAGTAGATTAAGGCGTGAATTTTTTTATTTTAGTTCAAAAACAGTATAATATTAAACTAATCTTACACGTTAATTTATGTTATTAATAAATAAATTACAAAATATTGGACATAATCCAATAAAGTGTATTATGTCCTGACTGTTTTAAATTACACAATGAACAATGTGTTGAATTTACTTGCACATATGGTCTATAATTTAACTTAAGGAGTTCGCCCCGAGTTTTAAAAATCTGGCTGATAGTTCCAATAGTATAATCATCCTTGAAATAATTCCGATCGCGCAATTTATATTCCAACCTTTTATAAGCATGTCTATAATCACTTGCCCTTGCCACCAATCTAAATTTAGCTCTTTCATTCGCCATAATTTTTATCAATATATTCTACTTCCCCATTTTCGAGTAGCAATACTTCATCATGCACATTAGCCAGTAATTGCCATTTTTCAACAAAATCTGTTTTCGTATTTGCGATGAAACTTGCCACAATTTTAGGGAGTCTATTGTCACTCAGATTCATGACGTGATTTATATATTTAAAACGTAGTTTTAGCGTCTCTATATATAAAGTTGACAATCCTGTTTCTAAATGTAGCATATAGTTGGGCGTATTTTGCGGTAACTTAAATATTCTTTTTATGTAGTACCTTTGAAGCATTTCTACTTCGTTAAATTCGTCTATTCCCCATACCTGTGCTGCATAAAAGAGAATTGATCTTACCGCCGCTTGAAATTCTTGAAACTTTACCGAGGGTGCAACTTCATTTTTTCCTAAAATTACTTTCCATGACGAGTTTATTGCTTTTCTGGCTTCACTTAACTTTTTACTGAGATGTTCATTGAATTTACCATTATAACTGATCTAAACTCCTTAATATTTGTATTCTTTCACTACTCTAACGCTTCACCATTTATGTTCCAAATTTCATTTTTCATAAGCCTTCTGCAATTCCTTTTGAATATCATAATTTTAGATATAGAAATATTTATTTTAAGTTTCCATATTATACAATCATAAGTCCGCCATAAGTACTAAATCATCTGCATATAATAGTAATTTAATACATGTTCTATTTATTAGGATACCTTCGGAAAGATAATTGTTTAAATCGAACAACGCAAAAAGAAGAGGGCTTATCAAGCAACCCTGTTTTACTCCTGTGTTCGAAGAAAACCACTTAGAAAGACTGTTTCCATACTGCTGCAGTCGTATTACAATATAACGCCCTCAGTATGTTTAGCATTTTTGTAGATATACCATTATTACTTAACTAATAAAACATAGCATCTCTGTCGATAGAATCAAATGCGGCTTTAAGTTTACAAAAAACACGTACAATTTTTTTCCTATTTCAACGTATAATTTTGCAATATTTGTCAGAAGAAAAACATTGTGATCACAGTGACACAAAATGTGTTCTGCTGTTTCCTCTTCTTCGTAACAAAGTCTACAGCTGTCGTCTCCAGTAATACCTAGATTCAATAAATGTTTTTTAACTCCGCAGTGTCCAGTTAGAAATCCTGTGACAAGTCAGATGCCACTTCTGTTCAGCATAAGTAGCTTCCTAGTTCTGGCTTTTGATCGAAATGGCATGGATTCTTTTGCTTGTCTGCAGGTAATTGTATTATCCCAATTATTATCTTAACTGCTCTTTCCAGCCATTCATTAGTTTTAAGTTTGAAAAAGCTCCACGAAGGACCGCAGAATGGTTGTGGCGCAATATAATATGAGGCCGCCCCTTTTCTCGCTAGTTCATCTGCTTTTTTGTTTCCTTCAAAACCGCTGTGCCCTGGAATCCATATTAAGTGGACTCTGTTCCTTTCAGCAAGGTCTTTGAGAAGTAGAAGGCATTCTCATACTAATTTTGAGGTTACTCGAGGTGAGCGTAGTGCTAAGAGTGTCGATTTACTGTCAGAAAAGATAAATATGTTTTTTCCTGTGACTGGTTGACCTTTATATACCCTGAGACATAATTCAATTGCGTGTACTTCAGCCTGAAAAACTGAGTTTTCTTTACTCATACTCGCAAATATTTCCTCTTTAGGTCTTACTCCATATACTCCCGCCCCCACTCCTTCCATCGTTTTGGAGCCATCCGTGTACCACAGATGGTAGTCTTCAGCGAATGGAGGTATATTCCGTTCCCATTCATTTCTGTCTGGTATTAGTATTAGGAACTTTTGATGAGAGTTGAATTTAGGTAAGCAAATGTCAGATATGGTGATATTTAGTCCTTCCTCTCTTTGCATTTCCCTACCTAACAGGGAGTTATCGAGTAGTCTTGTTAATTGATTGCTAGTCAACTGTAGCTTGGCCATAAAAGTCATTGCTTCCTTTTTGACTAGTAGGTGAAGTGGGGGGAGCCCCAATGCAACCTCTAGGGCTGCTGTCAGGATAGTTCTAATCGCTCCACTTGTCATTATGCAGGCTAATCTCTGCAACTTACGAAGTTTATCTATCACAGTCTTCTGTTGTGCTTTTATGTACCAGATAGCTGACCCATAAGTAACAATTGGTCTGTCAATAGATGTGTACATCCAAAGCTTGAGTTTTGGATTAAGGCCCCAGTGCTTACCAATGAGGTTTCTGCTGGTCCATAATGCCTCTCTGGCTCTTCGTATAACATTGTATGGGTTATTGGGAATGGGTTATTGGAAAGTAGTCTTTTCCTTTTTTTTGTGAAGACTACCAGACTTGTTTTTTTTTAGGATTTACATTTAATCCTACTTCACTGCACCATCTAGTTACGATGTTCAGGGCTTGTTGGAGTCGATATGAGATCAAGTTTTCATATTTACCCCTGACAAGTATGACTATATCGTCAGCATAGCCTTGTGCCTCGAAATGTTTGGCACTGAGTCGATGCAAGAGCTCGTCCACTGCAATTGACCACAGGAGTGGGGATAATACACCCCCTTGTGGGCATCCTCTTACAGTATGTGCTTTTATTTCGGCATTGCCGAGAGTGGATTTAACCATTCTATTTCTTAGTACATTGCTTATCCATGTGCGTGTCGTATCATTTACTCTTCTGTCATGGAGGCATCTTTCGATATGTGAGTGATCAGGATTGTCAAACGCTCCCTCAATATCAAGAAAGCATCCCACCGCAAATTCTTTGCAATCTACAGACTCCTGTATTTTATTAGTAAGACTGAGTAATGCATGTGTGGTGGATTTATTTTGTTGGTAGGCGTACTAGTTGGCGTGGAGTGGATTTATAGATAAATACTCTTCCCTTATATGCCTTTCCACTATCTTCTCCATAGTTTTTAAAATAAATGTAGCCAAACTTATAGGCCTATGGGATTTAGGAAGTTCGCTAGGTTTACCTCCTCCTTTAGGTATGTATTTGACAATTGCTTCCTTCCAATTAGTGGGAATGATTCCCATCGCCAGCCCAGCTCTAAAGATATTAATGAGGTAGGGCATAACGTGAGTTAGTCCCTTTTGTAGGAGTGCTGGAAATATTCCGTCTGCTCCAGGGGCTTTGAAAGGAGAAAATGAGTTGATCGCCCATTTAATTTTATCTTCAGTGAAGATTTTACAAGCAGTCTTCCAATCATTGTTTCTGGGCCTTTTGGCCACCAGGGAACTAAGCTGGGAGATTGATTGGTCGTAAATTGTAGATCCCGGAAGGTGTACTTCTGTTAGAAGTATAAGTGAGTCTTTGCAGTCATTGGTATAAAAACCATCAGGTAGTTTCAGAAGCCCAATGGGATTAGTGTGGCTTTTCGAGATGACCCTGTAGCTTTTTGCGCTACTGCTTAAGTTTTGCATCTCTGAGCAAAAGCCTCTCCATAATTCTCTTTTTGCCCTTCTAATTTCTTTATTGTAGGCGGTGAGGGCATTTTTATAATTGTCCCATTCACCGTTGGTTTTTGCCTTGTTGAAGAGTCTCCGGGATTTGACTTTTAGCTTGGCTAACGTTTTATTCCACCATGGTCTTATTTTTCACCGGACAGGCCCCATGGTAGGCATTTATAATAGTTGTGCTTAAGGCAGCATCAGCTATTTCTAAATCATGAATGTTCTTTATCGTATGTTTAGTACTGCCTAGATTGGCTTTGAGTTCGTCAGTATAAAGATCCCATTCTGTGGACCTAGGCACCCTATACGATTCCCTTACTTTCATATTTAGATCAATATCAGATCTTATCTGACGATGATCAGACATGGATGTTTCTGCTAAAACATTCCAGTTTTTGATAAAATGTTTTATAAATTGTGTAGCTAGGGTGATGTCTAATACTTCTTCCCTGATTCTGTTTATAAAAGTGGGCTTATTGCCCGTATTCAAAATATTTAGGTTGTTACCAGTTATAAATTCAAATAGACACTCACCTCTTTTATTGATGTCGGTGCTGCCCCAGATCGTGTGGTGTGCATTAGCGTCACTTCCAAAGATGAGTTTCCTCTTGCTTTTAACACTGTAGTCTACTAGTCCTTTCAGTGATAGGAAGTCCAGGTCTTGGGAGTCTCCAGGTAGGTAAGATGAGCAGACAATGAGCTCTGTCTTACTTACTGGGGTGTCCACAGAAATTATAGCTGCTACCTGGTCCTTATCTCCCTGTACTTTTGAGGTACTGGGTCTATCACCTGAAAGCGGCCTTTTGGATGGAGGCACCTGTTGCTTGACATCACTGGGTTTCTCCATTTGATCACCAGTGAGATTCACCTCCGTATATTTTTCATGGGCGATAGCCACTTTGCAAGCATTGGCTACATCACTGTAGATGAGCTAGATGTTTGTTGAATGGCTTTTGGCTTTTTGGGCTGCGGGCGTTGTGTTTCTTCAGGAGATGTGTTAATAGATCTGCACCTTTTGCTGGTACTGGGTCTGTCACTTTCTCCTTCTGCTGCCAAGGAAGCTTTGTAGAGAGAGTATCGCTCTCTCTCTCTTTCTGATTCGCAGTCTCCAAATCCAATCCATCCCTAATCATGGCCTTGATGCGTCTTTTCTATGCCCCGGTGAGGTATTCCGCTTTCTTCCTGGTCTCTATGTTGCCGTCACCTGAGTTCACCATGCTCTGGGTGTTAGTATTAGACGCACCGCCTGTGTCCATAGGACTCTGGGTGCCAATCACCGGAGAGGTGTTCCCACAGCTTGATACCATTGGTCTCTGAGCAGATGAGTTCAGATCATCCAGATCCTGAATCTTGAGAGAAGCTTCAAGCCTCTTTTCAAGATTTCCTCCAACCTTCGTTGGCGAACGGAGTAGAGCTTCTTCCTCTGACTCTGTAATTATATTATTAATAGGTAAATTTAAATTATTTTCCATATATAGTGTATAATAGAAGGGAAAAAAACAGTCACCCAAAGCAGAGCCCCATACTTTGAGAAGACATTAATTAAAACAGGAGAGCGCCCGGTATCCTGAGTTCATTACTAAAAGACTGGATGCACCCTTTCAGCCAAGCATCCTCGGCGTAACAGTCTATCTCAGATTTGGGGGTTTGTTCAGGTATCGTACAGACTTGATAGCTACACGTATTAAAACAATAATTACTAGAAATACGTACCCGGGAAGTTTTCTCTTCCCAGCCCGACAATCAGCAGTCCACCCTTGGCAGAGACATGACCATATCAAGAGCTTCCCATCAGCCTGAGAGATTGTCGCACTAACCCTGACGAGTCTGGCTGATAAGCTGGAACTTAGTGGACGGTCTTTACCGCCACCTACTCCCTGAGACGCTAGAGTATTATTTAGCCATTCAGACCTTGCCAGCTTGCAAAAACAAAGAGCCTATCTACAAACTAACTACTACAAAGTGGTGTATATATAGTTAAAAATCTCTTTAACTCTTGTGATACCTTCACTTGAAGCAAATTTTAAAAATTCTGCTGGAATTCTATCTTCACCAGGCGCTTTATTTTCTTTGCAACGCTCTAAAACCTCTCTTAATCCAACTACATCGATTTTTTTGTCTAATTCATTGATTTCAATTAGTGGTTCTGCGTAGCTAAAACGACTTGTATTATCCGTTGTGTTTAAAAGTTTTTCAAAACAAGTACCTAGAACGCCAGAATTAAGATGCAATGACTTACTGAAATTTATGCCATTTACTTTACGTACATTATTCCAAAAGCTTTTGAAGTCTTTTACTGATGATAATAATAAGGCAAGATCATTAGTGTGTTGGATTCTTTTATTATAGCAAACAATTCTGTAACCGTTTTTGGCTGTCTTTTACTCATTCCAATCTGAAACTAGGGCCCTTTTTCTCGTCATTTTTAAGTTATTAAAACAGTTTGTCTTTGCAATTTCACACTCTTTACTTATATCAGATTAATCTGATATAAGTTCAAATATTGTTTTTTCCATTGAAGCGTAGTGTAACAGTAAAAAAGCAACTCTGAGTAATATTGAGCTGAATGCAGCCCTGCGAGGCAGCATGAAAGGTGAATGACAGTTGATACCAAGGAGGGGAGACAGAAAGAACGGAAATGACACACAAATGTGAAACACGCTAGTTGCGCGTAAAATAATATAAATAAATGAATAATGAAGTATTTGTAACGAATAGAATAGAATTATTTGTCAATAAAATATTTTCGGTATTTACATAACCGATTACATGTTCTCACATTTCTTTCCGTTAAAATAACATTCATTTATGTATGACGCCGGGAAAAACGCGGGAAAAGACAAAGTGAGTAAATTAAAGATGAGTCGCAGAAATAATAAATCGCCATGTGAGACTCCAGTGTCGTCAAGATGTCAAGAGCAGACTTCAATGCAAGATGTGTTAAAAGCCATACAAGCTCTACAACAAACAGTGAATGAAGTTCGAGCTGAAACAGTTTCTAATCGGGAAGACATAAGTAATTTGCGTGGACAACTTGCCAACGATAAGTCGGTAACGCACGAAAAGAAAGATGAAATAGGTAAGATAGATCAAGATGAAGACGAACGGTGCACTGCTGAAGTCGTATGTTCAGGAGGCGAAGGCATTCGACTTTATGATTTGCCAAAATTCAACGGTAACGCCGAACAGTGGCCACTTTTTCGTGCTAGTTTTGAGAACACTACCAAAACGTTTAAGTATACCAACAGATATAATTTATTGCGCCTACAGAAATGCCTAATAAATGAAGCCAAGGGTTTCGCTCAGTCACTGTTAACATACCCATCTAATGTGCCTGAAGTTATGGAAAAACTTGAATTTCGTTTTGGCCGCCCAGATTTACTAATACTGTCCCAATTGGACAAAATTCAACAGTTCGAGAGAGTGACGGAGAGGAACGTTGATAGATTAATTGCCTTATCCTCTCTTGAACGAAATGTTGTAGCCTTTTTGTCATCAGCCAAGTGTGAGCAACACTTGAACGACCCAATATTATTAGAACAACTAGTGTATAAGCTGCCGCCTAGTAAACAATTTGAGTGGGCGCGTCACGCTGTAACTCTGAAGGAATATCCCATAATAAAAAAATTTAGTGTTTGGTTGAGTGAGATAGCGAAAATAATTTCCTTTTGCCACAGCCATTGTGTCAATCAAAAACCGAAAAGCCTAAAATTACAATGCCAGCTACTCAAAATTATACGCGCCGAGTTATGTATGCACAAAACAATGAGATGGAACAAGAAAATCACCTAGAAGTTAAGTGTTTTGAATGTGCAGGCCAACATCTATAGTTACATGTGAAGCGTTTTTGAGTAAAAATGTTCAGAAGCGTTGGGTAAAGGTGAAGCAGCTTCGTTTGTGTTTTTCATATTTGCGGAAAGGACACAATGTCATATAGTGCCGAATGAAAAAGATCCTGCGGTATAAATGGTTGCCGTAAAAACCATAATAAATTGCTGCGAGTCCCAATAAGTGCCGCCTACGTCTGAATCAGTTCAACAGGTTTTGAGTTGTGCCAAACCATGTTCCGGTTTTTTATGGGTCCAAAGGGACAACTAAAGATTTTCGCACTTGTGGATGAAGGATCGTCAATCACTATATTAGATGCCAAAATTGCAAGTCATTTAGGCCTTAAAGGCAAGAAACAACACTTAACGATGCAGTGGTATGATGAAGAGAAGGTGACTCAAAACTCAACAGTGGTAAATGTCAACATAAAGGGTGAAGCTGGCGAACAATATGAGATTAAAAACGTTTACGTAATTTCTAATCTAAGACTGCCAACACAATCGTTTCAAAAATCAGATTATGGGCTCCTTGATTGTTTGCCGATTGAAGACTATGACGATGTTCGCCCTTTAATGCTGCTGGGACTAAATTGTGCCAACATAAATGCATCTTCTGCATCAGTGACCGCCGGTGCATCTAATCCAGTGGCTATTCAAACTTGGATGGGTGGCGTATGGTCCAACCGGTTCAAGTATCACCGTCCATTCGCCAATGTTATTTGCCCGAGCAGAACCATCATTTAAATGTCTTGATCGTATTGTTGCCGAATATTTTAATTGTGAAAATTTTGGAATTGAAAATCCAACACCGCCGCTGGAGTCAGCCGATGATTTGAGAGCTCGTAAAATCTTGTCTGATACAACACGCCATATCAATGATCGTTATGAGGTTGGCCTTTTATGGATAAAATATTCACCAATATTGCCTGACAGCTACGCCATGGCTGTCAAACGTTTGCAGGGAATCGAGGCTAAAATGAGAAATAATGTCAAATTCGCAGAACGATATAAGACCGAAATTAACAAATACATCGCCAAAGGTTACGACAGGAAACTCACAAAAGATGAGATTGAAGATATCACAAAGCCGTTGTGGTATTTGCCGCACAGTATGTTCGGAGCAGTATGTTCGCCCTGTTGCGCTGAATTTGTTAAGAACCATAATGCCGAAAGTTATCGCAACCAATATCCGGAAGCTGTATCTGCCATCAATGAGAACTTTTACGTAGACGATTACGTTGCCAGTTTCGATACAGAAGAGCACGCTCTACTAATTTGTCAGCAAGTGGTGCAAATTATTGCAAACGCCGGCTTTGAACTTCGTAATTTTTTATTGAATTCGTTAAATCTACAGATTGTCATGAATGCAGGTGAAAATGCAGAGGCCATTTGTTTGAATCGGCAGAGCCAAACTGAGAAAATCTTCGGAATGTATTGGAACGTAACAAGTGATTCGTTTTAATTCTTAACAAAATTTCATCGCATAGCTAAAGAAGTTATTGAGGGTAAAAGGGTTCCAACAAAGCGAGAACTTTTAGGAATTGTGATGGCTGTATTTGATCCATACGGCATCTTAGCGAAATTTTACTTATTGCCAAAGTATTATTGCAAGAAACCTGGAAAACCAAATTAAATTGGGACGACTTGTTACCACCTACGTTATCTCAAAAATGGTTTCGGTGGTGGGACGAATTTGCCAGAATAGGCAATTTCTTTGTACCAAGATGCTACTCGCCGCATCTCAACATTGCCAAAGAGGTCCAAATCCACATATTTATGGATGCTAGTCAAGTTGCATTTGCTGCAGCAGTGTATCTGCGAATTAAACATCAATATGCAGTCGACGTAGTTTTTGTCTGTGGTAAGACTCACACAGCGCCTAAGAAACTCCTATCCATGCCAAGGTTGGAACTGCAGGCTGCAGTCTTGGCTACTCGATTATCAAAGCTGGTGGTGGACAGACATGACATAAACATAAGCCGTATAGTATTTTGGACTGATTCCAAAACCGTTCTTTGTTGGGTAAATTCAAAAATCGCCGATTCAAACCATTTGTTCGGCATCGTATAGCTGAAATATTGATCTCAACGAAAGAAGACCAATGGAGATGGGTGCCAACTAAGATGAACCCTTCTGACGCTGCAACAAGAGCCAAAGAGCTGCCTAAAATAAACAATGGCAACATTTGGTTAAAAGGGCCAACCTTTTTACGTCAAGAACAAAATAGCTGGCCAAATGCTACATTTTCGTTTTATACTGACACGCCAGAAGAAGAGATTACGACACCGATATTACTACAATATCAGGCCAGTGAAACATTGATAGAATTTAACCGTTTCAGTTCTTTTTTTAGACTTAAACGTTCTGTTGCCTAGTTCCTAAAAGCTGTTCAAATATTCCGTAGAAAACGAGATCCACTATTTATAGAAGAGTGTAATAATTTGCAGTCGTTGCCACCGTTATTACCAAGTGAAATCAATGAAGCCGAAAAATTTATAATGCAACTGGTACAGGAAGATTGTTTTTCGGAGAAAAAGAGTTTACTTAAGCTTCAACAACCTCTTAACAAAAAATGCAAACTATACAAATTAACGCCATACGTAGACAACGAAGAAATTATTAGTGCCAGTGGTCGCCTGGACGAACCCATATATCTGCCTCTTGAAGCTCGACGCCCTATTATATTGCCGAAACGCCATGTCGTCTCCGAACTAATGAAACACTATCATGTTGCCTACAAACATCAAAATCAAGCTACCATTATCAACGCTGTACGCCAAAAGTTCTGGATAATTGGTAATGGGTAAAACTTTTGAAATCAGTCCAACGCATTTGTATGGAATGCCGCCTTAAAGCCGCCAAGCCAGCGCCACCGTTAATGGGTCAGCTCCCAGTCGACCGTATAACTCCGTATGTACGACCGTTCTCATACACAGGTGTTGACCTGTTTGGACCATTACATGTTTGTATTGGTCGTCGCCGTGAGAAGCGCTGGGCTGTTATATTCACATGCTTAACAGTACGTGCTGTGCATATAGACATCGTCGATAGCTTATCAACTGATGCGTTCCTAGTATGTTTCCGCAGTTTTATTAACCGTCGTGGTACGCCAGTCAGAATGTGTAATGACAATGGCATCAACTTTATTGGGGCACAAAGAGAATTATGTGCTGATAAAAGGTTTCTTGATGTTAATGATATACGTGAGGAAGCTACCCAACTTGGAATTGAATGGATATTCAATTGTCCGCAGAATCCCAGTGCAGGTGGTTGCTGGGAGCGCCTTATAGGAATGATCAAACGTCTATTATTCAAGTCAATCAGAGAAGAAGCACCGAAGGTGGAAACGTTAAGGGCAGCACTAATTGAAGCTGAAAACATCATTAACAGCCGACCGCTTACAGACATTCCTTTGACGCACAGCGAGCAGGAGCCACTCACACCAAATCATTTCTTGTTAGGCTGTGCCAATAGTAAAAAGACACGCTATAATGATGTCATACCTATCAGCCTCGGTAAACAGTGGCATATCCTCCAAGATATAAACAGCCGTTTGTGGAAACAGTGGACTACGGAGTTCTTGCCTCAACTTTTTCGACGCCCTAAATGGTGTAAGGAGGTGGTGCCCCTCAGGGTTGGGGATTTTGTGATCGTTTGTGACAATCTGCTACCAAGAAGTCAATGTTGAAGTGTTTCCTTCCAAGACCGGTCAGGTTAGATCAGCCCGCGTACAGATCAAGAATGGTATCCTAACTCGTCCAGCCACCAAGCTAGCCGCTTGTCAGATTAGTGAATCTTCCGAAGATTCACGGGAAGGCGGAATGTAACAGTAAAAAAGCAACTCTGAGTAATATTGAGCTGAATGCAGCCCTGCGAGGCAGCATGAAAGGTGAATGACAGTTGATACGAAAGAGGGGAGACAGAAAGAACAGAAATGACACACAAATGTGATACACGCTAGTTGCGCGTAAAATAATATAAATAAATGAATAATGAAGTAATTGTAACGAATAGAATAGAATTATTTGTCAATAAAATATTTTCGGTATTTACATAACCGATTACACTTAGGTAGTAGATTCATATTTTTGCAGTAGTTTATATGATTTAATTTAAGCGTTACTTCCACGGGTAGATGGTCAGAGTAGATTTTCTCTTGTATACTAAGTTGCTGTATAATATTTAGAAATAAACCTTTTAAAACACAATAATCAATTGTTGACGTTGCTCCACCACGCACAAATGTTATTTCGCCCTCTAAATCGCCACTAATTATACTATTCATTACAGTGAGCCCTAGAGCATTAAACAACTCTATTAATTTTTGCCGTTCCTATCTAGAGTTAGATCTTTTGCAAGTCTTTGTAGCTATGTGTTTCCCTGAGATAATTCAGGAATAAACTCAATAGCTTGTTCATTTCCTATTCTTCCATTAAAATTGCTTATAACCATCATATTTATATTGTCTATATCATACAATGCGTTCCTTTAGTCGGTGAAATCAGCATCCCAATTAATACAATTTATATACACTGGAACAATGTAGGCCTTTTGATCTTCCAATTTTAGCTCAACCACCATAAAATTAGCCATCTTATTAAATTGCGCTATTCCTTTATCATACACTTCTTTCTTAATACCATAGAGCATTCCACCACTGGCACGCCCTCTGCTGGCTTGTTTTGTTGCAGGCACCCAATGTGAAACATGATTTTTAATTTTATTTTCAATGTAGTCTACTTCATTTCCTAAGAAAATTTCATATAATAAAAATACATCAAAATCTTTTTGATTTTTCCAATAAATAACTATAGCTTAAATCTAAGGTATCTATTCTATCACCATAAACTTTTTTAGTACGTCATTAGCTGGCTGTTTATTATTTACTAAAATACCTGCGCTGTTGAAGTACATCCATTTGCCGTCTATCTTAATGGAATCATTGCGTACAAATACCTTTTGACAATTGTCAAAAGTCTCTGGTTTTCGAGCTGCCACTCTTCAATTTTATTCAGCATTTGTTTTTTCATATCTTCGATGTCTGCTTTCGACGCTAGTTGTTGCATTTTTTTATTGAATTTGCTTTCACTGCTTTGGATTGCTTTAAAAATGTCTTGCAACGAAATGTCGGGCGATGTTTCGGACAGTTTTCTTTTTGCGGATTGGCTTATCAAAGATATTTTCGGAGGTGTTCTTTGCATGTTAAATTAAAAATTAGAGTTTTTAGACACAAAATATTTTTTATGAAGCGGTTAGATGTGCGGCTAAAGTTTGCAGCTCACATCACCATACAAATACAGTTGTACAGTTGTATTTATTCCATATTGATATAATATTAAACTTATATATAAATTATTTATTTAATTTGTTTAATATGTTATTTTGTTAATGAATTATTAAATGTTATATTGTGAATATATTGTTGCCTGATATAATACAGTTATTTATAATAACACATCTTATAAATTTCAATTTAGCATTTTTAATTTAAGTGGTACATGTAAAAACAACATTGCAGAGGGGTCACACACCCTTCCAGATAGGGCACGCGTCGCCACTACTCTGAGTATTATATGCCGCTAGTGTGCACCGTACCTAAGAGTATGCATAGCACTACGAATATTACCGACTATACCTGTAACAGTTGCTTCTGAAGAAAGAAGCTTTTCAAAACTTAAGCTAATAAAAACCTATCTGTCATCAACAATGTCTCAACCCAGGTTAATGAACTTGGCAACTTTGTCAATTGAAAACGAAATTGCACAAAAAATAGATGCAGTAGTAAGAGAATTTGCCGATAGAAAGCCCAGAAAAGTAAAATTTTATTAGTATTATCAAGAATAAATGTTTGAAATTATTAAGAAAGTATCGTATATCAGTATACATGAATATTTGTTTTTGTTATAAATAAAAATACATAATATGAGGTTCATTATGCATTGTTGTTTTCATGTTTATACTATTTGTTTTACGTATTGTATAATTGAAAAGCCTTAATTCTTATAATATTCAATAAGCACTTTAACTTATTGAATATTGCTTATTGGTTGTAGATTAAGGCCTTGAACCTTACTCTACATAAAGCAAAATTAGGTTTTCAGAATCAAAGAATAGATTTTATTGATTGATTACTTTATTTATTGTTTCAATTTCTTTTATACAATTTTTTGTGCTATAATATTATTAAAATGAATAATACCTTAGCAACAAATTAATTGGAACAATGCATAACGCAACGTTGCATATTTCACCGTTGCTCCAGTTAAGTTGTTGCCTCAGCTTAACATTCAAAATAAATTATTTCACAATTGCTAAATTGCTTAAAATATAAATTGAATGACACAATTTAACAATGTGAAATAATTTATTTATTACTTAATTTCTACCTTAACATTCTCCCCTCCGTTAAGTGGTATAATAATAACTCAACCACTTACACTTCTACAACGAGCTGTTGCCGTCTTGGGGTAGGTTGTGGATATACTGTAGACTCGGATTGAGGTGAATTATCTTGTTGACGGGTTTGTTTACGCTTCTTAATATATTTGTACATTATCTAAGTACAACACAACGTCAGCAGTAAAACAGTTCCCACGTAACTAATTATATGGTGTGGTTAGGAAACTGGTTCGGCCTTAACTGAAAACTTATCCATAGCCTTTAACCTTTGATGTAGCATGGACAGTTCTTTCAGTTGTATCTGAAGATGATCGTCAGCTTTGTTGATGATTGTTTTTATTTCATTTGGTGTAGTTATAGATGCAAGCTTTTCTACATGAACAAATGATGAATGAACTACAGATGCCAATGAGTAATGACCTTGAATTGTAACTAGATTTTTTTTTATTGTACATTCTGGTCGTAATGTTAGAATGCCCGATCGTTCTATTCTGACTTGATTTAATTGTGTTCCGCAAACAGATGGCATCTCAGTTCTATTCACTGTAGCATATATCCATTGATTTGTTTGTTCCATTTTCGTCCAAACCATCTTATTGGATAACTTTGTTAATCTGCAGCTTGTTGTGGTTCGATTATTAAATAATTCTATCTCACACGTATGAGTTTCTGCGTAGAAAGCATTTTATATGCTTTCTAGAACAAATATACACCTCTTTGCTAGGAATTTGACAATTATCTAGCTAATTTTCTCGCAAGGGAATGTATTGATCTCGAAATGTGTTTACTGCTATAAACGAGACATCACTTTTGATTGTTAAAATGGTGTTGTTTATAACTGCTGGTAAAGGTAATATTCTGAATAGTTCCATGTAATAAGAATCTATAAGTGGTACCTTAATAACAAATATGATTTTTTCCTTAGTTACTGCTCCAGATATTTCCATGATTCTGTAGAGCTGAACTAAATCATCTTGATTAACCGGACATCGTCGAGATGGTGAAATATGGCTTCTTATATGCTTAATCTAGTGCAATTTATCTAGTGCAGAAATTCCAATAACGAATGTGTTATATTGAGTCTGTGTCGGAGCTAATTCATATTAAACAAGGATTTTCCATTCACCTGTTACCATCTAAACAGTGCCCATATTTTCGAAGTATAGACCGATACTTGAATTAAGCTGTGTTGTGGTTACAGGATTGCCCAATATAATTGGGAGAAAGAATAATGTGAGAATAATTGTGAATAATGTTGTTTGTTGTGGCAATTTTATTTTCTTTGATGGAATAACTATAATATCTTCACGACTGATGTCCAAATGATGGTTTCGATTTTCTTCTTTCTCTTTAGCTTCTGGAAATACTGGAGCAAGCCGATGAATAGGTCGTTCACAAATTCCTGCAGTTGTTTTCACTTCCACTACTCGTACCATGCCATCATCGCCGTAAAACACTTTCGTAACACGACCTAAGGGCCAGTTCAGTGGAGCTGTATTGTCTTTCTTGATTATAACCATCGTGTTTTCTTTCACATTGTCAACAGGAACCTTCCATTTAAGTCGCTGTTGTAGTTCTGCTAAGTACTCAGCGTTACATTTTTTCCAAAATTCAAGTCTCAAGTGAGAAACCAATTTCCACCTTGTAAGTAAGTTATGACGTCCCATGAACATTGGTGTCTATAGGTGCAGTGAGTGGTTCACCAATAAGGAAGTGACCTTCATAAGTTAATGAAGCTGTTGATATACTTCGAAATAAATGATGTTTAGGTGATTTATCAGCTGCCTCCCAAAGATCACCAAAATGTGGAGTTCGAGGTGGAATGAATTTAAACGTGATTAATTTTTCACTGCATCTTTGAACTATTTTATTTTGAACGAAAGTTCTATGTAGCAGATAATTCATTTAATTTATTGTTCACACCAACAAAATGTATGGCATTGTCACAGTGCAACGTCTTGCAGTGTCCTCGTCAAGCTATGAACCTCTTCAGTGCACCAATAAACGCATTAGAAATTAAGTCGCTCACCACTTCTAAATGGACTGCTTTTGTGGCAAAACAACAAAACACTGCTACATAAACCGTGTGTGGTCTTTTTCCTCTGATTTTGTAGTGAACCCAAAATGGTCCACAAAAATCAACTCCTCCCGCATTTGTGACAATTATGCTTGTGCACCACAATGCATGTTTTTTGTATGAACATCAACGAAAACACTTTTCACAATTGGATTATTGTATGGGAATACCATTTGGTATCATGGTATTGTTTGGTATCATATGCTATAAGTGATGATGAAAGTCGACCTCCGACTCTTAAAATTACGTTACTATTTAAGAATGGACTTAAACTAGAGAGAGAACTAGTTTTGTGAACTGTTCCATTTGAGTGTAACTGCTGGAATTATTCTCTGAAGTCGCTTTGGTGTATTATACGTATGATCACTTGTAGTGATGAGTTCAATTCGTCTGGACTTTGTGTTAAAGAGGTAGTGTGTCTTTGCCTTTGGAGTATTTTAAAATCATAGTGCGTACGCAATGATTCGTTGCAATCTTGCAAACGAGTTTCTATAATTGATCTTATAGATGATGTCTTCAGTAATGCTGGTAATTCCTGAAGTTACGATTGAGGGTTGAGTTGAGCATTGCATTACAAGTGCACTTTTTTTGTTTCAGAGTGATCAGTTATTAGATGTTCCTGAGCAATTGGACCTGGCCATTATTCCCTTCCATATAAAAACAGTGGTCCAAAAAACCACATGTGACTAGAATATTGTTCCGTAGGTTGTAAGCCCCTGGATAGATGATCTGCTGGATTTAATTTGGACCGTACATGACGCCATTGGCTTGCATTAGATATTTCATGAATTCGTGCTACTCTATGTACTACATATGTTTGAAAAATATTTGAGTTAGAGTTGATCCAGTATAATACAACTTGTGAGTCTGTCTATAAAAAGGATTTATGGTTATCGTATGCAAGATCTTGTTTAACTTTCGCTAACAGTTGGGCTCCCAGAAGTGCTGTACACAATACTAATCGCGGAATTGTTTGCTTTTTGATGGTGCTACTTTTGAGCACAGTAGCTGTACTATGATTGTACCTGTTTTTAGAATCGCTCTTACATAGATTGCTGTTCCACATGCCTTTTCAGATGCATCTACAAAGCAATATAATTGTATATCTAATGGAATTTCGTAATTAAAAATATGCCATGGAATGATCAAATTATTAATTTCCTGCAATCTTGACTAAAACTTAACCCATTCGGCTTCACATTCATGAGGTAACGAATCATCCCAGGTCGTCTTTAATTCCCTAACTCGTTGAACAAATGTTTTTGCTGTGATAATGATTGGTACTACCAATCTTAATGGGTCATAAACTCTTGCCAAGTCTGAAGCCACTGAACGCTTAGTAAAAGTTGTAAATGGTGTTATACTTGTTGTTATGCATAAATTATCAAGCTGTAGTGTCCAAATCATTCCTTAAGCCTTGGTTGTTTTGAACGAACAAGTAAAAATATCCCAACAGACTTCTTGATCATGTGGTGAAATGTTTTGTAGTCATTGCGGGTGATTAGCGCACCATTTTCTTGGTTTAAAAGCATATTATTTCAAAATGTTGATTAGTAGTTCTTAAATCACCTTAGCCTCTATCAGACTGTTAGAACCACATAATCCATCATCGACATAGAAGTATCTTCGTAGAGTCTCTGCTCCAAATGGATAAGTACCAGAACTTTCTCTTGCTAAAGTTTGTAAATATTTTATAGCTAAGTATGGACCTGATCGAATCCCATATGTCATAGTTTTTAGTTTATAAAATCGTAGTAACTCTTGTGGATTATTTCTCCAAATGATTAATTGTAGCATTTGATCTTCTGGGTGAATAAGTATTTGCCTATATATTTTCTCAATGTCCGTTGTGAAAGCGTATATTGGATTTCTGAATCGTAATAATATTGAGAATAGATCGCTCTGTACCTCAGGACCAGTATGCATAATGTCATTCAATGATCGACCTGATGAAGTTTTACTAGGTACATCGAACACAACACGCAATTTTGTCGTGGTGCTATCTAGTTTTATCGCGTAATGATGAAGAATGAAATAATGTGAGGCCATGATGTCATCAGGTTGAATTTCTTCCATGTTACCGAGATTTTTATACTCAATCATAAACTGCACGTATTGTGCCCTAAATGCTTCATTTTTTGAAAGCCGTTGTTCAAGAAAGAAAAATCTGCGTTGTGCAGTTTCACTAGAGGATCCTAATGTTGATACACTGTCAATAAGTGGTAATTTCACAATAAATCTGCCTTCCTTAGTACGTTTTAAGTTTTCCACAAAATGAGTTTCACATATTTTTTTTTGATCAGACAGTAGTTTTCAATCTTGTGCTGATTCTTCAAGATCCCAAAATTGGACGAGGAGATTATTATCGAATCTTCTTCTTCGCTAAACATACAACAGACTGCGTCGCCCTTTGCTGTTTCTGTGAGTTTGCCAATTACAACCCATCCAAGAGTAGTATTCTGGAGTATTGGTTTGTCGACTCCCAATTGTATTTGCCCTGACGTTAAGAGATGTGGATAAAATTTAGCTCCTAGTAATACGTCTATTTTTTGTGACTCATTGAAGTTAGGATCAGCTAAATTAATATTTTTTGAAATGTTCCAAGAGCTGATATTGACACATTGAGTTGATTGTGGAGCAATGATATGTGGTAACACAAATGCTTCTAAATTTGTTTTGAAATTGCTCTTCATTGATTTGAAGATAGTGCTAATTCTTTGACGGGCACGCTGTGTGGTGTTACCAACTCTATTTATATGTATTGATGTTGCCTTTGGAGTTATTCCTAGTCGATGAGCTACCCTCTCGGTCATTAAATTAACTTGAGAACCTGAGTCTAATAATGCTCTACATTTAATTTCTTGACCGTTATGTGACAATAATCTTATAGTTGCTGTTCCTAAGAATACATATTGCTGTTCATTGTCCTTTCCGGCAATAAATAATGATGCTTGATGATCAGCGTTGAGACCTGTGCTTACACTGCGTTGAGAATTGTTGGACTTTGGTATTGTTGTTTGTTTCTGAGTGCCATTAGTAAAGAGTTGTGTTTTTGATTACATTTTGTACAATTGCCTGATTTACAGTTGTATGCTATATGACCTGGTCTCAAACAGTTACGACATAAGTTATGTTTTTTACAATATATGCATGATTGTCTGCTTGATTTGTTACGTTATTATTAATAGTACTCTTTTGGCCGATTGCCTCCAGAGTTTGAAAACGCGTTTCAATGAAGCTTAAAAACCCTGTCTTTGATTGTAATTCTTTTGGCTTTGTCAATAATTGCTCATACAACATATGTGTACTTGCATCCAGCTTCTTTGTTAATAGCATCCCAATGAACTGTTTGAACATCTAAGTTATTTAATGCCAACAAACATTCATGTATCACATCATGTAGTGACTTTAGAGACATCGCAGTGCCAGAGCATTGAGGTTTCCGAGCAGCCGCTGTATTAACATGGTTCTTAATATTCTCTTATTCCTGTATTTCTTCTGAAGTATCTTCCATGCTACGTCGTAACTATCATTGGTAGTTGGCAGATGTCTGATAAGCCTCTCTGGTTCTCCTGAGAAATTATTTTTTAAAAACCACATCTTTTGTACCTTGGGTAGTGATTATCATAAAATTTAAGATAATCTTCGTCAAATCTCGGTATAGACATCTTCGGTAATTGAATTGGATTGTTATTTACCTCTGTTGCTACTGCATGTGGTTGTTTCGTTATTATCAGCTCAGAAATTGATTTGCCTCATCACTGAATTCCTGTAGTTGATGAGTGAATCGAGCAATGTAACATTCTGCTAAGTCTATAATTTTTAAATAATCCTCATTAGTAAAATATTAATGAGTGATTTGGATATCTGACAACACCCTGATGCGGTAGTCATTTTCTTCGATTTCAGACCATAAATTAATTAGAC
This sequence comes from Teleopsis dalmanni, assembly GCF_002237135.1. Classification (NCBI taxonomy): domain Eukaryota; kingdom Metazoa; phylum Arthropoda; class Insecta; order Diptera; family Diopsidae; genus Teleopsis; species Teleopsis dalmanni. The sequence goes on along the minus strand of NC_051846.1, from coordinate 108,284,504 downwards.
GTTTTTTACGTTCTTCAAAGTAAGCCTTGTTCAACTTTCTTTCTTTTGGATCCTTTATGAAATCAATTTCTGGATCAGTTGATCCAGTTGTTGCTGTTGGAGAACTAACTCCTCAAAAGTTTCCATATTTGTTTCCAACAAGTCAGGTAACCTTGATGCTTGTAATGTGTTTGCAGCTCACACTGTTATGCTCTTGCTGTTTTATTGAAAGCTCCCACTTGTTGTGCTTTTGCTTTTTTTTATCTGCTTGAAGCTCACACTGTTGTACTCTTGCTTGATATCTTGATGAAGCGGTACGTGATCTTTGATCCTTGGTCACGTCCTTCGTTTACGTACTTGATCTACGTCTATCACATCTGGGTCACCAAATTTTATGTATTATTGAAAAGCCTTAATTCTTATAATATTCAATAAGCACTTTAACTTATTGAATATTGCTTATTGGTTGTAGATTAAGGCCTTGAACCTTACTCTACATAAAGCAAAATTAGGTTATCGACAAGAATCAAAGAATAGATTTTATTGATTGATTACTTTATTTATTGTTTCAATTTCTTTTATACAATTTTTTGTGCTATAATATTATTAAAATGAATAATACCTTAGCAACAAATTAATTGGAACAATGCATAACGCAACGTTGCATATTTCACCGTTGCTCCAGTTAAGTTGTTGCCTTAGCTTAACATAAATATTCAACACAAGTTATTTCACAATTGCTAAATTGCAAAAATATAAATTGAATGACACAATTTAGCAATGTAAAATAATTTATTTATTACTTAATTTCTACCTTAACACGTATAATAAAAAGTATTTTTATGACAAAGTATTATTTTATAATTTCATTACTGTTATCATTCCATACAATTTTTTTTCGCTTTTTTACATGGTTTTCAATAGTAGGTATGGGGCGCAGCAGTAATCTCGTCACAGGGGCACCGATAGTGCTAAAACCAGCACTGAAGATAATTATAAAGTAACTATGTTATTTAACAAAGTTTCCCATTTCAAGTTAAATATTTACAACTATTATTTTGGCTAATACTTGAAGTTATGCAGACAGCTCACCAAAGCAAATCAATCTGAACTTAGAAATGATCTTATAAATACGATTCGATTCATATTTATTCCTATTGATTTAAAAAATAATATTCGATACCCTAAATGATGTCTATTTTATATAAATATGCTGACAATCAATTACTTAACATATATTAATTCTAAAATTGGACTAATAGTCAAAAATAAAGTTATTTAATTATTGTTATCCTTGCAGATATAAGATATAAAAATCTATCAATTTTACTTGCTTTGATACTGCGCCTATATTGAAAAAGTCAAACATCTTTTGTTTTTAGTTGACCAAATGATGGCCGAAGTCATTTTTAAGTGGATATATTATCATAGCAAAATATTATATTAACGTAAATAATTTTAATTTGTATTAAAAATTAGAGAGAAGATGATCTTGAGAAGTCTCAAATTAATGGAAGTGAAAAATAATATACAATAACATTAAATATAATAGATTGGGTTAAAGTGCCCTTTCTAAACTAATAGACTGTCTCATTGGAGACAACACTCATATGTGTAGTCAACTGTGTAAATTCAACAGACAACATATAATAGCCTTATAAATTACTATCCATCGATTTAGTTTTTGTACTTAATTGTATGCCTTTAAAGAAAACAGATAAAAATAGTTATTTAATATTAGGAATATTATGGCATTATTTGAAATTCAATATATTCTTATTTTAGAAAATTTATCTTAATTGTTTTAATACTTTCCGATTATCAAAACGTAATAATTTCGTAGTAATCCTTAATAAGATAAATAATAACTAAGCATTTATTAAAAAAAAAATCATAAAGAAATACTTCTGTGCAGCATATATGTTTTTGTACTAATTATTCAAAAATTTTTTTTTTTAATTATATTATTGATAATGAACTTAGTTACATACACAAGCGCTTTATAACAACTAACTTGTTCACAGTTTTTATACATAACATTTAGATATAAATTTGAAAGTGTGTATTCTTTGAATTAAATTAGTTAAATGCACGAGTCTGTAAGATATTTTTAAATAAATTTTAACACAACTGTCACCGAAAACTAGAAATATATGAAATAATCGAATGCTTATTTGGTTGATCAACTTAATCAGTAAACGTGTATGTTAATTTAGAATTCAAGTTTTATGATAATTTTCATCAAGTTCTTGCTGTTTTCTGAAGAAACCAGATTTCTTTTATTCTTATGCTTAAAAATGAATAAAAAAGAAAATGTTTGTATAGTAAACATGTATGCGTAACTACATTTAACTAAGTAAAAAATACTTAGGAAATAAAAAAATAGCTCTATGTATTAACATAAATTCTTTTTTGATTTTAATTATAACGATGTATTAACCAGCTCCAAACTTACTGTATTTTGCCGCTTTAAAGTGCAAATCTTGTTTTTTAAATAATATTTTGGCATTGGAAAACATTAAATATACACGTTGTCTTTTAGTAGTTGGCAACATATATAAGGAAACAAGAAGTAATTTTTGGCGTATTTTTCAATAAGTATTTGAATAACAAATACCTCTTGTTATAGTTTTTTACATAATCCACATTTATATTTGAAATGATTTTAATAAGAATAGTAAGTTATTAGTTAAAATTTATTTGAAATAATGAACATGTTCCGCGGGCCTTATTTGGCTACAAATTTTTTTAAGAAATTTTAAAAAGTGAAATAAAGAAATTAAAACTAAAAGTAGACTAAATAAGCTAAATCAAGTGCGAAACAAATTTGCTGTGTAATATCATAGACAAAGTAAAGGTTTATTTAGTTAATGGTTGCATGTACTAAAAATAATATAAAGCTTTGATGTAATTAAAACTGTGATTAGTAATTACTGTTAATTCTTAAATTTAAATTTAATGCAATCCAGATCTAATACACTTAAATTTTCTTATAGTTCATCATATTACTCTTTGTAATATATGCGGTTGCTGATGTTAAACACATATCAGATAGAAATCTGGATTTATTTAAATATGATCCAAGTGATATTTATACCCTTCCAGAAGACATTGATGATGATAAGCCTGCAATAATTTTTGGAGGTGATGTTATGAAAGCAGCTGTAGAGAAACTCCAAAATCTTAACGGAAATAAAAAGTTTAAGTTAGAGTAAGTAATTTTTGCAAATAAATTTCTGAACTTTAACTTATGTATATTATATTACTTATATTAGTAAATTATTTATCCACAAGAAAAATCTCGTGAAGAATTAAAATAATTTTAAAATCTATCAGAAGCTCATTTTCCATATTACTTAACTTTACCTCAAAAAATACAAAATATGTTCATTATTAATACATATTTTATCCTTAAAAAATTTTAGCCTAAAAACTCAAAACGGAATTGAAGTTACGAGTGTAGGAAAACTAAAAGATGAAAAGACATTCATTGTAAGTGGAGCTTATTCGTTCACTGGTGCAGATGGAAAGCGTTATAAAACTCGTTATACAGCAGATGAGTTCGGATATCATCCAATAACCGAACTCGATTTGGATATTCCTAAGTAAGATAACAATTATAAGTTATAATAAAATAATATATCAAACATTTATTTAGCAACCATATGATAAATTTTATAAGCGAAAGATTAATACACCTTATCATATACAATAATATAAGATAAATCATATCAAAAAAGAAAAAATTACGGAAATTATGGAAAAAAATTAAATATAATATAATATAATAAAATATAATATAATATAATATAAAATGTAATATAATATATAATATAAAATGTAATATAATATATAATATAATATATAATATAATATATAATATAATAAATATATAATATAATATATACTATAATATAATATATAATATCTATAATATAATATGTATAATAAAATATATAATATGTATAATATAATATATATAATGTAATATGTAATATATAATATATATAATGTAATATGTAATATATAATATATATAATGTAATATAACTATAATCTCCTATAACTATCAATATAATATAATATATATAATATAAATATAATTAATATAATATAATTAATATAATATAATAATATAATTAATTAATTAAATATATAAAGAATGAAAAGTAATATAAAATAAAGTAATATATAAATTGGGAATTAAATATATAATTAATATAATATAATTAATATAATATAATAATATAATTAATTAATTAAATATATAAAGAATGAAAAGTAATATAAAATAAAGTAATATATAAATTGGGAATTAAATATATAATTAATATAATATAATTAATATAATATAATAATATAATTAATTAATTAAATATATAAAGAATGAAAAGTAATATAAAATAAAGTAATATATAAATTGGGAATTAAATATATAATTAATATAATATAATTAATATAATATAATAATATAATTAATTAATTAAATATAT